>NW_009953964.1:6524055-6532658 GCF_000747805.2 Chaetura pelagica
AGGAAGATGGATGCAGGGCAGGAATTTATGTGCTGTAGCCTGGGTATGAAAATACCATTTAGAGGGGTAAAAGTCCCTCTAAGTCCTTGGGGGATCTGCTGAAATTCCCAGCAAAAAGCCAGTTAGGGACACTTATTATGATGGAAGTTATCTTTAGATACATATTTGTTTTTAAATATGACCAATAATTACAATGAGAGGAGCTAAACAGCACAAGTGGAATTATTAAATGTCTAAATGTGACTGTTTACACTGTCTGCTGGGAAATGCTTTCACTACTGCTACCTGCATCACAAAGCTCTATTTTATCCTCTCAAGCAAAAAAGAAATATGACTGGAAGTCTCTGCATGACATTGCTCTCATCAGAAATTTTCCCCTTATTTTTAAGTCTGTTACAAGTGAAAAAAATGCATTGAATATGCTCTACTTTATAAGGATTGTAATGATACTTAGATGTTTCTGAAATGTTAAATACTATAATGCTAAAATTCTTCTCACTTGGAAAATACTTGTGTCCTTGATAAGTCTTGCTTTTGAGAAAACTGAGTCAAACTGTTTGCAAATAAATCAGGAAAAAATATGAAAGTGGATTAGTTTTAGGACCTACAAAATAGATATCAGCTAGAAAAGTTGTTTTTTTTTAATTAAAAAAAAAAATAAAGTGGAGTTTCCTAGTGGAGTCTAAGAAGCAAATAGTTCCTTCATTATGCATCTTCTTTCATGATTTCTCAATGTTTCCTTAAGTCAGGAAAAAGTGAAATTAATGTGAATGTAATGATCTGAAAATCAAAGGATGGGAGGAGGAGAAAGTTTTGAACAATATAATTAATACAAGTAATATTAGACTTCTACATTTTCTTTTTAATATTCAACTTCTTTGCCAGTATTTTCAAACCAGAGCTCTGGTCTGAGTTTTAGAAATCTAATATTGCAAAATGAACACTTAAGTAAATTTAAAAATTAAGACATTTATTTTTTTTAATTGAAAACATCCTCTAATTATATTTTCAAATAATTCTATTTCTTTTGTTGTTGTTTTTTTGTTCTTTTTTTTTGTTATTAGAAATTACCCCAAACAGTTTTAGTTCAGATTTAAACAGATTTAAAGAGGAGCTACTGACATAACAGGAGATCCAAAAAACCAAAGCAGATGCATGAGCTGTTTGGAGCAAAGCAAGGTGTAGATCAGCTGTACAACCCCCCAACTACAGGCATTATTAAAAATATCTTTGATTTATGAGTCAAATCTGAAACCAGTCCTGCTCCTCTGCTGAGCACCTCACAGCAGCTCTGAGCACTCCCAGGTGTGGGTCCATGGGCCATGAGGACATGGCACCTCCCTGAGCCCTGTGCTGCCTTTCTGGTGACACCATCCCTGGTGAGAGGGACAGGAATGAGCGGTGCCCCTGATGCCAGTCCCGTTATCCCAGTGTGTGCTCTGGAGCCCAGGCCTGCTCCTGCTGCTCCTGCTGCTGTTCCTGCTGCTGCTCCTGCTGCTGCTGCTGCTCCGTGGGACTGACTGCAGGCTCTGCACCATTGCCAGCACCATTCAGCACCCCAGCTCTGGGAAAACTCCACCAAAGCACTGATGGGAATGTCCCTGCTGGAAAGGGGGAGGAACAGCCTGCCAGGATGAAAAGGGAAACTAGAAAGGCAATGACCATCAGCACAGCAGGGCCAGCAGCTTTCTCCTGTATCATTACCCAGGCTTTTTCCTAGAAATAGAATAAAAGCAGGCATAGCAGAGAAGTACCATTTCACTCTGACCATGACTATAAATACAACCAGCACGAAAACAGGTAATCCATAGTCAGTGCACACATTCAGCCTCAAAACTGCACATGTAGACACACATTTCCAGCAGCGCTTTGGAAAAAGCTGTGCCAGGCTGGGGTGGGCAGTAGGGCCAGCAGCACGTGCTCTGCACATCCCTCTGGGACAGCTGGTGATCCCAAGTGCATCCCTGAGGCTGCAGCTGGAGAGCCCAGACCTGCTGCAAAGAGGGGATCAAAGCCAACCTGCTCTGATGCTCGTGGCTGGAGCCCAATGCTCCTTCAGTCCATCTCTGCTGCAATAGAACAGAGCAAGAACATTTTACGTTATGTGTTTCCATGTTTTTAAAAGTTAGGAAACAGATGTAATTGTTTTTATCCTGTAAATCACATTTGTATCGTGGCCACGCCATATTTTATTCTCTTTATATTAAAAACCCCAAAATATTTGCTGGAATGATCTGTCTTTCAAGATACTAATCAAAGTAGGGTTTTGAGATTTCAATCAGATCTGTGTGCTTCTGAAAATTATTGATTTGAAAAATTCCAGGACCAGTTCCCAGTAACTCTGTTATTCGAACTGTACATCAGCAAAGTCATTTCCTCTTTCATCCTCTCTTTTGTATGCTTTGTTAAGTTAGAAAACCAAATCAGCATAAAATTCTTGCCAAAAGAAGGGAGAAATGTATTCAGATTTAATCTAGTGATTATGGTTCATTCGTTGCAAATAGCTCCTTCATCAAGGCCATCAGGTGAATTATTAACCACTTCCATCCACAAATAGAAAAATACCTTCAGTCACGAGGAAGCAAAGTCAAAAAAAAAAAGGTGACACAGGTTATTTGTGAGCACATCAGAGAGAGACACAGCAAAGGTTGCTCTGAATTGGAAAATACTGCTTGCAGGGGGCCAGGGAGACAGAAGAGCTGTCTGGTGCCCCACAGGGTTGACAAGGTGGCTGTCCTGGTTGGAGCAGTGATGTCCTGGTGTCCTGGCATCTCGCTGGCTCTGCCTGCACAGCTTATAGTAGCACACGGAGAGAAAACCGTTCCTAGGGAAGCATTTCAGCAGCAAGTGTTCCTCACAGGTTCCTCACAGCGTCACTACGACCAGACCTCACCAGTTCAGTCCCTGCTGTCAGCTCCCAAGAGCCCAGGGTGGCTCTGGCATGTCTCCAGCCCCTCAGGTGCACCCTGACATTGGTGTGACCAGTAGTTTTAGCAGACTACTGGTTTGGAGCAGCTGGGGAGCAGGCACAGAACAGGTAACGCAGCTTCTGAGCAATTAATTGAGCACATAAATAGAGTAGCAGGTAGCAGGAAGATGCTGTTGCTCCTTCCAGTCACCTCTAACACTAGTCACCAGGCTCAGCAACAGGTAAGAGAAGAATTTCTGGGAGCAGGCTGGGGAGGGGGGAACTCTTGGCTGTGTTGGGGGATAGGATTTTTATTTGGATTTACTCACAAAGGATTATTGGGGCTAATGAAGCCAAACAAGGTGACAGAACAGGTTGAGCTTGACACCTTTTAACCAGTCAATTCTAGCAGAATGCTGTTGATTCCAAACTGCTTTTACTGCTTTCAAATCCCAGTTTAGAGCAAGAGTTCAGAGGTTTCTCAGTAGAGAGGACTTTCTCCTGCTTCTAATAAAAATTCCCATCTGCCTTATGGGTGTGATCCCAAATAAGGGCAAATGGAAAAAGTGGAACAGTCCTTGCCTTTAACACAATCAATGCAACTGCCAAAAAACAGCATATATTTAATAAATGCAATGTAGATTGCTTTATTTGACCTTCTGTTCACAAAATAATTTTATTATATGTATGAAAGCAGCATACAGGCAATAAAATTATGAAAACATTCACAATACATAAATACACAGACCTGATGCAGGATGTATATAGTTCATTAGACTTTTAAATTTTTTCCTCTCAGTTCTCTTTTCCTGACAACACTTTTATATATATATATGTTATGAAAAAGTTGCTCCCAAGGGTATTTTCTCCCATTCAGAAAACAAATAGCTTTCTTTGAAGGCTGCTGAATGTTAACACCCAATGTTCCCGTTGCTAACGATCACTGATTGCTTTTGGCATTACAAAGGGAAAGCAGCAGGGAAGGACTATGGAAAAGTAGCAGGGTTTTTTTGAATTAGAGGTTGGCAACTTTTTTTTGGAGCTCACAGGATGTTTTTGAGGTGGGGGCTGCAGTTCCATCCATATTTAGAAATGTCTTAATCCAAAATGGTAATGAGGCACTATTCCTTATGGAATGGACTATCGACATGGCAATTACTAAAATGTAACGTCCTCCTGGTTTCCAAAGGGAAGCACCAGGTGCCTCACTTTGTCCTTCTGACCATGATACAGTGGCAGACAACATGATCCTGGTGGAGCTGCAGTAACATGAATGGTAAGGAGGGCTGACATGTTTCCTACCATTATAACCAATTGTGTTTGTTCAGAAAAGATGTCCCAAGACTCGAAATAAGAGAAGTCTGAGAAAGCTGTTTATCTTACATAAATACAAAACATTATATACTAAGAATTGTTACCTAAGAAGCTCTTCTTCTCAAATTGGATCCTTCTTAAGGTTGTAGTCATATTTAAGGTATTTACAGATCCACAAACTTGACATTCTAGCAAAGTCTTTGTGACATGAAACTTTTTAAAAAATAAATAGCAGCAATTTCTTTTATTTCTATAAGGGAAGAGAATTCACAACTCAGTCAACATCAGTCCTATCTTTGAAAGAAATCCCACTTAAAACCAAAATTTTAAAAAAAAAAAAAAAAGCCCATAGGCAAACAAACTCAACACAGCATCAGATTTGTTGATTCCTTCATTTCTTGCTGAGTTTCTTAACATTCATTTGTTCCCCTCACTGGCTCTACAGACTGTCAGAGCTTGTAATAAAGTGCTGACTGGTTGACTGGTCAAAATGCAATTATGACACTCCAAAAATATCCCATTATTTAGACATCTTAAATAACATAAATAAAGCTAGATCTGTTGTAACATATGAAAAATATCAATTTAAAACAATAAATAAATAAAGCCAGTATTGACATACTACCTCCCAAAGCTTTAAAAATAACCATTCTCATTATAAGGCTCATTTATTTGTCAGAAATAATTTGAAGAAGGCATGTACCTACCATTACAATCCCTCAGTCTTTTAGTAGGACCTGCTAACACCCACTTTCACAAGACACAGCAATCTTTTAACTTCTAGTAAACATTAATCTTTAAATACTTTACATTTATCTTTTGCCTCATTTTAAACTAGAAATTGGTTTCTCTATGTAAAGAAGCAGTATTTTCTTTGTCACTGTATCTAAATTTGTATCTTTTCCCCAGTATGAACAGTACAGTTTAATATCCTTTTTTTAAAACATTTTTTAAATATATTTTCCTGTGTGTTGTTTTAAATGGTAAATTTAATCTGAATGCCAGGAAAATTAATTCTGGGCTTGGTGTAAAGAGTTCTCTCTAGAGAACTTTTTTTTTTTTTTTAAACAAAAAAAAACAACTTTGTATATCTTTAAAAAAAGAATAATATTATTACAGTAGACATTATTAGGTCTTGCTGGGTAAACCTTGCTGCTCAGGTTTTATGTTGCCCATTTTGTGTAATGGGATTGATCTTTTCCAAAGAAACATCAGCTTCATAATCCAAGATACCTGACAATGCTGGAGACATATTCTCCAAGGTCTTAGATAGTTCACTCTCTTCTTCCTTTTTGAGAGGTTCTTCTTCCGGACAGATAATTGCATGTGGAATCAGATAAACCAGATTAGACTCTTTGGGACTGGACCCTTTGGCCTCGTGTTGGCTCGAAAAAACAACTGCTCCATTGTTGTTAATACTAACAGTCTCTATGGCATTGCCTGCAATAGGGCAGAGCCTGTAGCATCCCAGCAGGGTTGAAAAAGCCTTGCGGAAATCAGCATTGAAGGCATAAATTATGGGGTTGAGGGAAGAATTAGCCCACCCAAACCAAACAAAAACATCAAAGGTGGTAGAGTTAATGCAGAAAGCTTCTGCACCCTTGGACGGTTGGGTAGGCTCGCAGAAGGGAATCATGCAGTTCAACACAAAGAATGGCAACCAGCAGCACACAAACACCCCCATGATCACTGACAAAGTCTTTAAAACCTTTGTTTCCCTCTTGAAGGACATTTTGAAGTTGCTTTCTGGTTGCTGGCAGTCCATACTGCTTCTGTTGCCACTCGTGTTCTGGCAGTTCTTGGCATGCACTGCTGCTCTCTCCAAAGCTGAGATGCGTCGTATTTGCTTCTGAGCAATCCGGTATATCCGCGTGTACGTTACTATCATGATGGCCACAGGTATATAGAAGCTGATGAGGGAGGAGGAGATGGCATACATCCTGTTTAGGCTAGAATCACAGTTGTCCGTGCTTATCCCTTGTAAGCTGGCATTGAGGTCCAAAAAGCTTGTGGTTGTAGCCTTGTGCCAGTTCAGCTGCACAGGGATGAAGGAAATTAACACGGACAAAGTCCATGCCACACTGATCAGGATGAAAGCTGCCTTGGGGGTCATTTTCCTCTCGTACCTAAACGGGCTGGAGATGGCCCAGTATCGGTCCACACTAATGACACAGAGATTTAAGATGGAGGCTGTTGAGCACATAATGTCAAAGGCCACCCAGATGTTGCAAAAGGAACCAAAAGGCCAGAAACCAGCAATCTCAGCCACAGCTTTCCATGGCATGACCAGAACTGCCACCAAGAGATCTGACACAGCCAAGGAGATGACAAAGAAGTTGGTCACCTTGGACCTGAGGTGGCGAAACCTAATGACAGCTGCACAGACCAGTGTGTTTCCCAGCAGCGTGGAGAGGATCAGCAGTGAGAGGAAGCAGCCCGTGAGGATCCGAAAGGAAGAGTCCCTTTCCACCAGCAACCCTTCCCCGTCCATAGTGGTGTCATTCCAAGTCATAGCTTCTCCTGAGGGAAAATCATATCATGATTTTCATGATGACATCAGCTCCTTTCCTTGCAGAGAACAGAGACATCAGATGTCCATTAATTACTCATCACCAAACAGACCAAAGGTCCTTTCTTAGCAGTCCCTTCTCCCCCGGTTGGAATTCACCCACTTTCAATCTCCCTGAACAGCACTGAAAGCATTATGAGCAGGAACTGCAAATGCACAAACACTGTCCACTCTGCAGACTGTTTGGGTTTTTTTAAGCAATCCCTTCAGAATCGCACTACACCACCCCAGCATGAAGTAGCCTAATTCAGACAGCTCACCTGCAAATGTTCTGCTGCTCTCCTCTGCCAATACACCCCACAGACAGGAAGGCAATCACTTTTCCATGCTTGCATGTATTCCCACCAAAATAGGCTATTGATCGAGTGTTTCCAGCGTCCATTGCACCAGCTCTTCACATTCACTGAAGCGTAGTGGACAAGGTGCTTTTACTCTAGTTCAATTTCCTCAATGTCTCACTGATGAAACACTTCATCCTTCCTCCTTGGTACACTCCTATTACAACATGCACCAGTTCTCTCTTTCTGGGCAGTGTCAAAGAGCAATTCTTCACTTTGTTTCAAACTGGTTGAAGTTTTACACTTTCAAGACAAAGAAAATGAACATACAGTAGGTGTGCTTTAAGGTTTTCAGGAAGAAGCAGCTCAGGTTATTTAGTTTTATTTAAATGAGAAATGCTGGCTCCTACCTTTCACCTCTGATTCTCTGCTTGGTCTGGGATGCGGGGCCGTCTCTCCTCCTCTTTTAGTTTTGGAGTTGCATAGCAAACCTCATACACAAAACCAGCACAGAAACGCTGCATCGCATCAGGCGTATGTGGGTTTGTTGGGTGGGTTTTTTCCCCTGAAAGTGCAGATTGGGAAGGGAGGAGTAAACCCAGGAGCCGGCAGGGTCTGACCATCAGGAGTTAGTTTTTAAGGGAGCAGCAGGTTTGGGCTGGGGGACGGTGGGTGACGGACCCGGCCGGTGTGTTCCCAGCTGCCTCCATCCCACCGCCCCCTCTGATCACTCCGCAAATGTCGTTGGCCGGGTCGGTCCCAGTCGCACTTTGTATATCCCGGCCGGGCGGCACATCAAGGCAAACCATCCCATCCAAAAGGCACGGTATTCCCAACACCGGCAAGAGCCGAGTACCAGTTCTTTCTTCCGTCGTTCACTGGAAGGAGAAGAAGGGCGAGAGGAGGAGAGGGACCCGGGTGACCCCCCTGCTGCTCTTCCAGCGGGGACCAGTCGCTTTAACGTTCCGCTGCGAGGTGACAGCTCTCCAAAACTAGCCTGGAATAATCCCACCTCCTGCTCAGCGGGGCTGCGCTCCAGGGATCGGGTCCAGCTGTTAACATGCTTTTTCCCCTCTCAGAAAAGCGCAGGCGGCGGCAGCTCCTCACGCCCTCCCGCAGCCCGTTCCGGGCCCCGCATCCCCGGTACCGGCGAGTCCCGGCGGCAAAGGCTTCCTTCTGCCCGGGCAGGGCTCGGCAGCATCGCCCCTCCAGGGAAGGTCTGTCTGCCTGGCGTCTCTTTCCTAGAGGATTAAGACAAAGGGAAGACAGGCACGGAGGCACCCAAAAGGCGAGAGGCAACCCCCCTTCACTTCCTCTAACATCTTCGATAGGGCGCGGCTTCCTCTGTTCTCCCCGGTTTTCCTGCCTCCCTGGGGAATAATATCGGGCAGAGAGGCAAAGCCGAGCTCCTGGATCTCCTGTCCTGGAGTTTAGCGCAAACGGGATCACTTTGCCCCGTCCTGAGCTCCGGGACGCCCGGGATGCTGCGTGATGCTCGGGCGCTGGGAGCCAGCGGAGTTCAATGAATCGATGC
>NW_009953964.1:6533013-6543097 GCF_000747805.2 Chaetura pelagica
CCCCCCCTCCGCCAAACCCTGGGTTGGTGACACGGGCATCGTTATCCCCACGCGTGGGCAGGGAGGGGACACGGGGCGGGGCGAACCCAAAGGCCAGGTTCCCTGGGGATGCCTGTGGGGCTGCGTCCTGACTAACTTGTTCGCGGTCAGGAGAGGGGACAGCAGAGGAACAATTGGGACCCGCCGGAGCCTCGGAGCGGACACCCCCTGATGGCAGATGCCGAGTTTCGGCTTCGCCTGCAGGGAAAACAGCTCCGTCCGCTGCCGTCCTGGCGCGCAAAAATCCGTCACTCTCTTCAAACCGTGTTCTCTTTGCAAAACCCCCGAGTTCGGTAAAAAGCACCGAAAGCGGAGCAGCTGCGTCTCAACCCTTTTCTTTCTCCAAAAGGGATTTTTCTTTCTTACCTTGCCCACAACAGGCAACATAAGAGCACAGACCTGCTGACGGCCAACTTGCTACCCTTCTATGAGAATCTTTCTCAAAAAAAAACCAAAACAACCCAAGATGAAAGACAACACGAGGAGATTAAAAACCTTCTAGAAGAACAAAACAGCTCACTGGGTTGTCAAGATGAATTTTACAGGGTTCAGCATTAGTGAAGCTGCTCTTGTGCCATCTACAATTTCTCATCACATCAGTTAAAGCAGACACAGTGCTGTACTAACCCTGACTAGGTAACTAAAACGAGGTCACTGATGAAACTCTTGGTGAGTTTTCTTTTTCTGTTTTCAAGATTTTCTTCCCCCCCTGTTCCTAAAGCACAACACAGGTGAGGCTTTTACTGCATGATACTTATCTTCTGAGAATGTAGCACTTCAGCAGAAGCCCTAGGCTGAGGGGAACATTGTCTGTGTAAGAAGTCACTGAGCATGTTTAATTTTATCTGTAACAACTTCCAGAGGCTCCCCCAGAGCAGCTTTCTGCTGGAGCCATCCTGGGACTGTTCCAGGAGAAATCACAGCTGCAGAGTACACAAAGAGCACAATCCTTGAGGCATCCTGGAGAGCAATGCTGAGGTATTTCTTGCAGAGGAGAGAGCAGTCTGGTTGCCATCATCTCCTTATTGGCCCATCAAGAAAACTCTTCTTTCCAGTTAATATTTGCTAGGGTCTTTCCCAGAGAGGAGGCTGAATTCACCCTTGGAAGACCCTCATGCTGCTCATGTGGGTGAGGGAGAAAAACTTTCATTTGAATCTGACATTATTTATAAAAAGCCTTTTATTTTCCTACTCACAGCAGCCTTTAAGAATTTCACGATCCTTCTTTGTTTCCTAGTTCAAGTTTGTGTTTTGGAAGTCAGGGTTTCTCTCCTGTCTCAGCCCCAAGTTTGTGTGACCAGCTCAGGGATGCCCATGAGGTCTGGCTCAGCCCAGGCCATAGTGGTGGAGCAAAGTCACAGCTACTCAGGTTTCAAACACCAGCGTTTCTCACGGGGCACCCCGCTGTTCTCACTCCTCACTTCAGCTCTCTTGTAAGCTTTTAAAACTTCCATGACTTAATAGTCATACCCAGGTGAGGAACAAAAGTGAAATCCATTAAACTCCTATGATTAGAGAAACTCAGTGGTGGGATTAGGCTGCTGACTGACAGAGCTCTGTGAGCTAGTTTTGCAAAGTACAGGGTGACTTTTCCTTTCGCTGCTCCCTGGCTAACCTGCCTCCAGCCAGCATGAGAAGAACCAACTCTTGTCCAGGTCAGGACTTGCCTAAAACTGCCAGCAGCAGGACGACAGTGCAGGTGTTCTTGGAGATTCAGAAACAAGCACAGACCTTGTTGAATTTTCCCTGGGTACCCACATAAAACAGCTGCTTCATCTTGTTTAATGCTTTTCAATCCCTACTGACTGATGCTGGAATCAAAACAATGCCCAGCAAAGGAAAGCTTTTGTGTTGCTGTTACCACCCTGCAAGGCACCTGAGCCTTCTAGGAGACTCTGGTTTGAGAAAATCTTATTTGGTCCATATTAAGCTTTAAAAATATAAATACTGAGAAGCACCTTTATCCAAATGACCTTAATCCAAACAGCAATTAGCTACAACTCAGAGTTGAACAAAGTCCAGATCTTGTATCTAAAGATAAATATGCTTTCATCTACAAAAGAGCACATGTACTAGAGCTGGAGAAAGGCAGCTTAATTTACAAAATTACAGTACATGGATACAAATTGTACTCATGTCACTCTTGAGATGACTTTTTGAGTCTGCATGCATGGGATTTACAAAACATTAAATCAGCTGAGGCGTATTCACTGAAAAAATGTCTGAAAGAGCTGTTCAGGTTCCTAAATAACTGCTTATACTAATAAGCCAAGATAACTTTAGCCTTGATTTAACTTTCTCAGAAAAATCCAGGGTTTCTGGAAATCAAACACCAGTGAGGAACTCCCTTAAAGATCAGTGAAGCACAGTGGTTAAATTGATATTATCATGTTGGGCATTCCACAGGGAGAACCATGTAGTGAGTACAAAAGCACAGAGCAAAGAGTAGCAGCAGAAAAAAATATTACTCCCATCTCCAAGGATCTCAAGCTCATTCTTGAATGATAAAGATCCATCAGCAGGGAGAAAGGGTCAGTGAGAGAGATGATTTCTAGTCCCCAAGCACTGACAACAAGACACCTAAATATTTAGTTTAAGTGGAGTTATTGGGGTTTTTTTTTCTCTTTTTTGACTGTAAATTATAAGCCTGTCCATCTGCAGCTGGACCTTAGAGTCTGGGAGATTCAGGCGGACTGATCTCATGAAGCAGTGCCCTTGTGATTGTTGACTTTTGAACTATTGCCAATGGCAACTGGTGCAAAAACCATCTCTGGGTATCAGGTGGCAGTGGCAGAGCTGGACACAAAGGGTAATGCAAGGAGGGTGTAAATGGAAACTATTTGCTGGGCAGTGCAACTGGTTCCTAGGATCTGAAGTTCATGCACTGGCTGTGGGGTGTTCATGAGAGAGGACCAAGCCCTGCAGCTCCTCTGGCATCTCCCCTCTCTGGTACACTGATGCTCAACTGCTGAAGGCAGCCCCAGTGCCACCTGCACCTCTGGGCCGCCATGGAGGAAGCTGCAGAAAGGGTTTCTGCTCTGCAGCAGATCAGGCAGCAGACTCTCAAAAAGCAGCCTCATGTCTGCCAGGCTCTGCAGGCACAAGCTTTAGGAGTGGTGGAAACCGTAACCTGCCTGTTTATGAAGGGAGCAGTGCTCCCCTCCTGTCTGCCCTCCTGTCCACAGCCCATTCAGGCTCTGTTCTCCTGCCCTTGCCAGTAAAACCTTCCTACATTCACAATGCCAACCCAGAAAAAAGCTGGTTGGTTTCAGCTGTAAACCCCCAGCTTTGGCAACAAAGCAGTTCTTTTTGCAGGGAAGTGGAAGATAGGAAAGAAAGAGAAATACCAAACCTGTGGCCAGGGATCCAAGCAGAAGCTGTCATCTAAACAGTCCCCAGCCTTCTGCCATGCAGGAGCTTTGGGTAATTTAAGCTCCCTGAGAAGCTGCCAATAACCGTGTGATTTAACCACCAGAGCTTATGCAGGGAGTTTTTATGGGGTTTTTTTCCAGTTCCACCCACTCACTCCCACAGGTTCAGAGAAAGAAAAGTTTTCCACAATGAGCACTTGGAGTGACCTTTCCTCTCACAGCTCGACCCTCTCCATCAAACCAGAGACCATCACTGGATCTTAAATCACCCTGGAAATGGCTCAGGCAGGGAAGCCTAAAATTCCCCCCTTTCTCTTTTTTGGGATTTCCATCTGCCACAGAGATGGGGTAGGAGAGGGTTTACTGCCCTGCCAACACTTCCCTTCAGAGTGAGTAGGAAGCCAAACTGCAGAGGATGAGAATAATTTATAGCTGAGAGGAGAGCTTTAAGGAAAGAAAAATGCTTCCTCAGGCTGCCTCATCCCTGCAGCATGACCAGACACTGCCAGGAAAACCACAGCAAAACCAAGACCCTTCCTTTAATACCCAATCTAAACCAACAAATACAAAATATCTCAAAATTCCTGGTGATTTCACTGCCAAATGCAGGCACTTGATGTGCTGCTGAATTTTATATTCTAATCCATGCATTTAAAAACCCTACACAGCTGATTGTTGAGGACCTACTATATGAAATAGCACAGAAACACAAAAATGTCAACACAAAAATACAGACTGGGCCGTTGCCTCCCAGTTTATGCTTTATTTGCATGTGCATAATTTTTAAAATATTGTGTAGCTTGTGTTTTTTCTTTCACTCCACACTGCATTGACATTTTAAGCCCTCAGAAAAAGTGAAATTGAACATATGAATCAAAAGAAAAGTCACGGAAAAAATGACAGCACTTTTAATGTTAAAGATGGCTTTGACATATTAATTAGTACCTCAGAAATGAAATAAAACCAGTTCTAGAGAATGATTCATTAGAGTGAAATTAACCTGAGAAATAATTAATTCTGAGTGGATGGATAAAAAGAATACAAATAGATATATCAGCAGCAAAATTCTTCACAGATGAGTGCTACAGTGATTTTGAGCAGCAGTGGATGAGACTGCAGAGAATACAATTTTCCTAGCAGATGGCTTGGTAGGTGGCACTCACCCCTCCTAAACTGGTGTTACAGATTTACTCCTGAGCTGCCTGCCAGCATCAAATGGATCCTTCCCCATATTTCAGCCCAGTCCCTGATTGATGGCTGGAGAAGAAGTGTTTCATTTCTACCAGCAGATTTGTGTGGTTTTCTGGTGCAGGACGTCTGACAATGAAGAGTGAGCTTGGTACCTGCTGGAGCCCTTTGCCTCCAAAGCTTAGTGGAGCAAGTGAGCAATAGTTTGCATTAAAAGGGATTGTTTTTCAGTCCACATCATTGCACATCCCATATGGTCAGGCTCCACAGCCCTCCCAGTGACAGGCTACAGATCTTTGATTTAAAGATAATTAAACTAATACTTACCCCACACACACCGCCCCCCCGCCCCCCCGCCTCCGGGGTTTGTGCTTAGAAAACAGCTGGGAAAGGGGAATAAAAGTACATATAAAAAAAATAGAAGCTGGTACTCACAGAACATCACTTCTTGCTGGTAGTGAAGCCCAACACACACATTTCACAGCTGCAGGGCAAGGAGCTGTGGATGCAGGCAGCTCTGCCAGGGACACCTGGGCAGGGCTCTCTGCAAATGGGGCAGCCCCACTGTGCCCGCACAGGAGAGCAGCAGATCCAGGCTGGGTAGACAGTGTCAACCAGCAGTCTAGTGATGAGCAGACCACTCCAAATGTCCCAGTCCTGCAGCTTTGATGTCTCCAGCAGCATTTTCCCCACTGCAGCTCCCTGGAAAACCCTGCTGCCATTGCTATGTTGCAGCTGTACCAACACAGGGTCCCACCTTCGGGTGCTGGGGTTAAATAGTTCTTGGAGGCAAGATGCTGATTGTCCGTGTCCTCACCAAATCACACAGGCTTGATGGCAGTCAGAAACGTTCCACCACATCAAGCAGGACTGTTTCATCCCAGTAACACAAGCAACATCTCGCTTTTTGCAGCCTGCCTTGATGCCCTTGGCTCTTCCCTGCCCTGTGTGGCAAAGAGTTGTTGCTTTGACAGTCTCTAACAAACATTCCCAGGCTGGAAATGTTCCCTGAATTTCATCATCCAGTTGTCAAAATCTGTCTCAAGGTCAGGGGCCTTCCAAGTCAGCCAGTTCCCCTTGCTCCCTTCCCACAAAACTCAGCTGCTTGGGGCTGGGCTCAGTGCACAGAAGGGCTCAGCTCCACCAGCGTTCAGAGTGAGCTGCTCCTCTCCACTTAGAAGATCAAATCAGCCATGTCTCCTAAGTTCAAGTTACCTTTGAGGACAGACTATGGGATCTGGTCCTATCCACTTTCTGCTTTCAATTTTTTCCCCCCATTCTACAGTGATTGGTTTTCTTCCATGTTTTTCTCAGCTTTAATTTCTAAGAACTTCCACCAGGTCTTTTTTTCCATTCATACATCTTTTTAGGGTTTTCTTAGTGATCTCTGGGAATGTCCCCTCCATCTTTCTAGGAATTTCCACCCAGCTATCAGGGAATTTAGTTTGCTTTGCTTTCTAGGAAAGCTTCCCATTCCAAGCATTAATTTTACCTTACTAGGAATTTCCATTTGCTTTTTAGGAATTTCCAGCTGCTTTCAAGAAATACCTAATGCTCTTCCAGAAATTTCCCTGATGCTTTCTGGTAATTCTGCACTATCTATAGGAGTTCCCTTCTGCTCTTTAGAAATTTCCCACAGCTTTCTAGGAACAGTGCATTTCTTTCTAGGATTCCTCCATTACTTTGTAGCAATTCCTCCTTACTTTCTAGGAAATTCCCACCAGCTTTCTAGGAATCTGTAGCTAACTTTCTCCGAGTTTGCATTTTTCTTTCCTGAAGTCCCCCCTTACAGCTTTCTAGGAATTCAATTCTGCTACCTAAGAATTTCCCATAATTTTCCAGGAGTTCCTTGTAGTTTTTGAGGAATTTCCCATGGTTTTCTAGATGTTTTCCATTACCTTTCTAGGAATTCCCTGAACCTCTCACTACTCTCTAGGCATTTCTATCAGCTTTCTGGTGTACAGATTATGCTGTGGCAAGGTGCTGAGCATTGTCCCACGCTGTTCATGCTGTCACATGCTATCTCACGTTGTGAAAAGCTCTGTGCTGTTCTGAGTTGTCCTGTGGTGTCTTGCTTTGTCACATGGTGTGCTGTCACAGGTGGTTCTCACCTGTTTGCCCATGTTGCTGCATGCCATGTTGCTGTGACATGTTCTCCTGTGTGTCACCTTCTGTTTCTGCGTGCTGACAAGTGCCAGCCTATTTACTGTAGGATTAAACATTTGAAAATGCATCTTTTTAGTTGCTATTTCCAGAAGCCACTGGAAATACTCAGGGGGTGAAATCTGGTCCCTAGAGGATGATGAAAAAAAATAATAAGGCCCTGTTGAAGCATCTGTGAGATCCTGTGGCTGTTCCCAGAGCCCTACAGGATGGTGCTGCACCTCCTCTTGCCCCCATACAACATCCATAGCTGCATAATTGCCATCCCAGATCAGTCTGCCTGGGCAAGTGTCTTGTTGCCAACAGTAGCTGGCACAGGTGCTTCAGGGCATAAAAGACCCCACAAGAGACATAAAATAGCCACATCATAGAAGACATGACTTCCTAATCCCCTTGGAGTGCTGGTTTAGTCCTTTAAACATAGCTTTATGTCCCTTCTAAATGCAGATTGGCTTTCCTTGTTCATTCCCTTCCAGTCCTATCTGGTATAACTATCCATGTTTTCATCTAGGGAAAAAGGAAAACTGGGTGTGCATGAATTTAGCTGGGCACATGACAGTATGAGCAACCTAAAATTGGGTTCAAATGCTGCACGTGGAACCAAAATCTTGAACAGATTTTGTAAGTAATCCTCTATCAGTTTTTATAAGGGTTTCATTACATCTGGTATTGCCAAAAAGTGTAGTGTTACTTGTCTGTTTGGCCAGATTTCCCTAGGTAATAGTTTAGTCATTATCAGTTGAAACTGGTGGTGTTCCTTGGTACACTTACCCAGACACACAGAAATCCCTAGCTCACTTACAGAAACAATCTTTCAATTTATGGGCACTCCTCAGACTGTACTGACATCCCTTCCAGGTTAGGGTCTGGATTTTCTACATAAAATTAATGTACAGTAAGTCAGTAGACTGTAGGAGATTATGTTATACATGGCTCCCCTCACCCAGTATTCTGCTCCTGATAGCAAAGCCCAGCACAAAGCCTTCACAGGCACCTTGCATCGAGTGCTTGTTCCCAGAATAGTTCCCAGAAACGTTGTTGGTTTCTTCTGGCAAACCCCTGATAACAGTGAGCTTGGTGCCAAGGCCAGTTCCTAACACCATCTTCCAGAACTGGCAGCTGAATACACCCCAGGTCCTTGCACTGCACCTTCAGGGCCATTCCATCATTTACCACCTGCTCTACAACCACTTTTTTTCACAGAACAGAAAAGTCTTGTCATATCCTACACCTGCCTTTACTCTCTTTGACTGCACAGGTTGTGATCCAGGGCTGTGGAAAACCTGGTCCTGCAGTGCCACATATTGGACATTGATGTTAATAAAAGCAACATACAGCAGCTCTTCATGATTCTCAGTTGATCTCCAGTGCCAATTTGAAATGGTAACAAACACAAAACACATTAATGTCCAATGTAAATGTTACGAATGCACAAAAGCCTGAGGAAAGCAAGTACAGTAAAACTCATTTCTTAGCTGAGGCAGTAATTGTAGAGGAACGGAAATCTTCCTTTTCTGGACTGAGTAGGAAAGAATTTGCCCTGTAATAGTCCAGGACTTCTTTCCTAGTTCAACAAATACAAAGGACTGAATGTACACCTGGAGGTTTGCAGGAGTCTTATTAACCTACTCCTTGGGAAATAAGGCAACTGAAAGAACTACTTCAACAGGAGCTGAGTTAAGGCTTATTTGATTAAACCAGTCATAGTCTCTAGGCACACACTTACTGTAACACACAGAAAGTGTTACCATGAGAAATACGATTAGTACTTGCACTGTAATTTAACCAGCAAGATACTACCCTCTGCATGGGCCTGTAAGAAAACACAGGCTTGAGGCTACGAATGGAGCACTGACCCAGCAACACGGGCTGATTGCACACGATTGTCTGTGGAGGAGCCTCCCAGGGGGACCAGGGCTTTTGAAGAACAAAATCTGCATTATTCAGCTGCAGATCGATATGCTCAAAACCACATTCTGGGGGCTGTCCCTCCTGATGCTCAAAGGCAGAGAGCTGGCTGGAGACCACAGCAGCTCCTCCAGTCCACCCACCTGCTCATGGAGGGCACCAACAGGATCTGTACACCAAGTCTTGCCTCAGAGCTGAAGGAGGATCAAACCAAAATACACATCTGGATCTGGGAGCTGGCACATCCTCCTGGATTCTGCGTTTTTTAATGCAGATGAAAACAGTAGAGCAGTAAAATCAGTGCAGACAAAAAACCACATGTTGCTGTCATGTGTATATCTGCAAGACTGAAGTTGTGGAGCCATGGGGAAAACACATAGCTGGACATCTGGGATTTCATGTGTCTGTTTCAGAAAGGAATTTTAATTTTCATTTAAAATCATAAGCTGAGGAGGCTTGCTAAAAGCTGAAAACAAAATCCAGCTTATACAACTATATTTTTATGAAAAAAAAAATAAATCATTTTTTTCACATAAGTTCCATTTTAACAGCAAGGATTTTTAAAAAATATTTTAAAGAGTAGGTTGTATTGCATGCACAATTCTCACCCCTGCAGGGATGAGACCTGTGGACATCTCAGGGATGCTCCCTGAGAGCAAAGGGAATTTTAAGACAAAGCCTCAGAGGAGCTGGGCTGGGTTACAGACAGGAGCTGGAACTGGGCTCTGTGTGTTGACGTGTTATCCTGGTCCACAGAGGTAAACCAGCACCATTTGCAGGACGCAAACAGGATGTGGCACAGCTGTATCTGAACATGTTCACCCTCATTCCTAGAAGACTCAGCATCAGTTATGGGATATGTTTGGTGGAACATAGGGAAGTTATGTTCAAGACCAGGTTGGGTGGGACTTTGAGCAACCTGACCTAGTGGGAGGTGTCCCTCCCTGTGGCAAGGGGGTTGGAACTAGGTGTTCTTGAAGGTTCCTTCCAACTCAAACTATTCTAGGGTTCTCTTAGACCAGCTCACGAGTACCACTATGAGATTTAAGCATCAACGTGCTGCTTCTTGAAACATGCATTAGGAATCTAGTTGGTGTGTCTATCACGATGTTCATCAGGAAGCCGGGCTGGAGGAAGAACAGTAACAGCAGCTGAGTATCCCCACTAGTTTTATTACATCTCAAATGCTTGGACATTCATTTCAAACAGAGAAGCTACTGGGAGCTATAAAATGTGTATTGACCATAATGACCATAATGACAGAAAGGAAACGTATGCTCTGAATTAATTCTCCTCCTTCCAACACCGAGGATCCGCGGTTGGTTTGGTATTTGTTCTCTGGTGGTTTCCTGCAGTGGGGATTGAGGCGGGAGGGACGAAAAGGTGGAGGCGGGCAGGAACCAGTCCCTGCTGCC
>NW_009953964.1:6543257-6577442 GCF_000747805.2 Chaetura pelagica
CGGCGGCGGGAGGTGAGTGCGGAGCGGGGGGTCGGGAGCGGGAGAAGGAGCCAGCGCCGGGGTCACCCCCTGGTCCCCCCTGGTGCCCCTGCCCTTCCCCCGCGGGGCATCCCCTGCCCTCCGCAGGCCCCTCTGTCACCTCCTTTACCCCCGCAGAGCCCTGGTCTGCGTGTCACCCCTGTCCCCTCTGCAGGGCCCTACAGTTGTCACCCCTGTCCCCTCCACAGAGGCCCAGACCTGCTGGTCACCCCAATCCCCTCCATAAGGGCCCAGAACCTCTTGTCATCCCTGTGTTCCCCACAGGGTCTCAGCCCCGGGTGTCACCCCATCCCCTCCATCTAGGCCCAGCCCGGTGTGTCATCCCTGTCCCCTCTGCTGGGTCCCGGCCCCGTGTGTCCCCTCATCCCCTCTGTCTCAGAGCCCGTGTCCCAGCAGGTCACCCCTCTCCTGGGGAGGGGCAGCCTGGGCACTGGCAGTGCTGCAGGGCGGGCTGGGGGCTGCCACCTCTCCCTCCTCCCGCCTCCTCCCTGCACACAGAACAGCTCCCTGCTTCCCCACCTGCTCCCAAAACCTGCCCACGAGTGTCCCCTGAGCGCGGGCTGATGTGTCACAGGCTGCGCGTGGCGGTGGCACAGAACCCAGGCCTGCAGGAGACAGAGCCTCCCTGCTGAGTGATCGTCCTTCCAGGGAAGGAACGCGCTGAATAACTTGGAGATCAGACACCTGGTAGGCAGAGGCAGGAATTTCAGTTACAAGTATTGATTGTTTGTTGGTGATTTTGTTTTGTTGATCATTTATGGTGGTTATAATGGGTATTGGGAGACCTGGGGCTGGGGAGAGGGAAGACTGGCTTTGTACTAATGTGCAATTAAAAAGTTACCTGTATGAATCATGTCAGGAAAAAAAGATATGTTAAATAGCAAAAAAATACAGAAGAGGGTCATGAACGTGCCTGGGTAGAGCCAGGTAATCCTGCCTCTGTTTGTGGAGGGAGTAAAACATAAGGAGCAGAGACAAGCTTGCAGCAATCAGGGCTGAAAATAAAATAGCCCTTTGTATCAAAGATGCTTTATTTTTCTTGATGAAGGGGCAAGGTGTGTCTGTGCAATATACCTCATGCAACAGGGGAAGAGGTGGCAAATCAAAAGCCAACACTGCTGAGCTGGCTGTGACAACTGCCAACATCTGGAGGCAGCTCCATGCAGAATGATGAAACCTCTCGTCAAGTTACACGCCGAAGATGGCTGCTGTTTTGAGGAGAGAGCCCCAGCAGCAGGCTCTGTCCATTTCACGCAGACTGCTGCTTTTGTTGCTAGGCTACAAACGGGACTTACATTTATAAGCAAAAAAAAAAAGGTATCTTGTAGTGTTGCCAGATTTGCCTTCTCCCGTCCATTTGTTTTTATGATTGCAGTAAGAAAAATCATAGTGCAGACAGAGAGGTGCAGGTTTTTGCTTGTGATTTAAATAGACGACTTATGGTGGAAGCTGCTTTGGGGAAGGAAAACTTGGCAAGTCACATTGTTAACATTTGGTGTAAGTATGTTGCATCATACTTCTCCCAGCCATCAGCTGTGCTGCTTCTTTCAAGCTGTGGTAGCAAACGTATTGCAAATAGGCAAATACCGTTGCTTAATGACCCCGGTAAGTGTGATACGTCCTTTTTTGCCACCACACAATAGTGCTTTCCTCCCCTAAAAATCTATTAGTGTTTCCCATTTGAACTAATTACACTGCTGTGATTGACATCCCTAGAGAATGCATTGTGTTCTTTTCTTTGCCAGAGCAATTAAAAGTATGGATGGTAGCTGGGTTTGCCTTTCAGCTGTGGCTTTGCCAATGTGTTGTAGTGCTAAAGCAGAACAAGTTACCTTCTACCAATCAAAGGTAGTTAATTTCCTACCTTTTCTCCTAAACCAACACAGCAGCTGTTGTGGCAGGCATTGCTCCTGCAAAAGAAAAATCTAAGTTTGTTCAGGCAATGGAGCCCCAAAAAAGGCCAATGCCTTATTTGAGGAATAAAGAGGCCTAACAGGATTCCCAAGTATTGCTCTATCCAGGCAGCATGAGAAATGCTTCAAAATAACTCAGCTCTGCAAAAACAAACAAGCAGCCACCAGATTTGGTTTGTAAACCACAGGAAGAAGGGAGGCTGCTCTTCTCCCCATTTTATAGCAGCAGATACTTAACCTAAAGGTTTTCCAGCCTACACCTCTCCTTTCCCAGAACAAGGCTTTGACAGCTGCGCATCAAGCTGTTGGGGAACTGCTTAGAAAATAGAGATCTAGGGGCCGAAGTGTTGTCAGATCTTTTTTTTCTCTCTGCAAGTGAATCTGCATGTAACTTTTGAACTATTCCTGTTCTGTAGGATTCTGGTAAGAATGAGGTACTGCTGCTACCTTCTATTTTTACTGGGTTTTCAGGGACAAACCTCATCCTTATTTTTCAAAAAAAAGGAACGTTTAATTGCCTCTAGGAGGTTTTGTGGATCATGATATGATGTGATCACCTGAAATTAGGGGTCTAAGTACTGGTACAGGACACTGTACAAGTTACAGCATTTGTCTTGTCTGAGTTGCTCACTTGCCTTCTTGTGTGCAGGCTGGTTTGAATTATAGAATAGAATGTCAGGTTGGGAGGGACCTCAAGGATCATCTGGTCCAACCTTTCTAGGTGCTACTATAGTTTATATGAGATGGCTCAGCACCCTGTCAAGCTGAGACTTAAAACTGTCCAGCATGGGGCAATCTACCACTTCCCTTGGGAGACTATTCCAATGGTTAACTGTCCTCAAGGTGTAAAATTTACCACTTGTGTCCAACCAGAATCTCCCCAGGAGTCTCAGTCTTCTTTGTAGCCACCCTTTAAGTACTGAAGTATTGCCATAAGGTCTCCCTGAAACCTTCTCTTCCCAAGGCTGAACAAACCCAGTTTTCTCAGCCTCTCCTCATATGGCAGGTCCTCCAGTCCTCTCATCATCCTTGTGGCCCTTCTCTGGACCCTAAGCTCCTAAACTGGAGCAGCCAGCTGTCCCATGTTGGTAACAGAGGGCTGGCTGCAGGTTGCAGTGTGGGAGCTGGGCACCAAGAAGTGACATGTCGCAATGTTCATTATCATGACTTTGTCTGCTCTGCTTTTGGACATAGACTTCTCTTTAGACTTCTCCCTCCCCCAGCTCAGGTTTTGCTGACTGTTTGAAATGACATGCAGGAGAGGTGAAAGGCCACTCTCATTAATAGAGTCCACTTCTATAGGGGAAGAAGGGTATAATCTGCACTCCAGCTGCCACAAAAGCAAAAAGCAACAGAAAATTACGGTGAGTGAAGCAGTACCCTTCCCAATACCCAGTCTAAGGATGTTTGCCAAGGGATCTTTACTCAAGAGAATTCAGGTGTTTGTATCTGTTGAGGAAAGCCTGCTTCTGGGATAGTTCTCAGGCAAATTTTTCTCACAAATATTCTCTCTGACAATATCACTCTCCTGACAACCTAAGGTGTCTGCATCTCTCAAGGAGTGCACATTTTGCCATTAGGCAGTCTTCTTGCCTCAGAACAATGGCTGCAGCTTTAAAAATATGTATTTAGGTCAGGCACATAGAATTTGGTTTGCAGTTGTGTCATCAAGAAACTTCTTTTTCTGTTAGTCTATTCCCAATTATAGCTTAGGTACTGCAAAAATGAATGGTTATACCTGATGAAGTTTCTTAATCCTGAATTAGAACTTCTCAAGACTTGTGTTACAATATAAGGTGTCAGTAATGTAAGAAAATATTAAAGGTTCCAAGGAAGGCAGCAAAGCTGCTTTTCATCATTCATGCATGAATTTAAGTTGCCCAGAATTTCCTAGATCATGTGCCCATCTGGATTATTCAGTCATGCAACAGGGTTTAAAATAAATTATCAAATGTCTGGGTTGTTCAAAATTGAGTGGTTTGGTACTGTCTGAAATAAATTAAATAATAGCCATGGCTACACTTTTGGTCATTGCTTTGTTTTGAAAAGTGGCTGCATGACCTTCAATGCGATGTGTAAAACATGAACTTTGAAAAGAAACAGCAGAGAGTTGAACTCCTGACAACTCCTGAATCTGCATTTTGGAGAACTGCTGCAACTGCTGTTGTTAACCTTTAAACAAGGTTTAAAGTCTTCTGCTGTTGCTGGTTCTGTGGCAAATTTAAATGTAGCCTTTGTACTAAAACTGTTGATCAGACTTTGTGCTGGTCTTTATGTAATTATTTTTTAAGAGACGCCATTCTTGCCTATTCTTAAGCCTTCTTTTTCCTCTGAGCTAATGTTAGTATTAAACATTATACCATGAACTGGTGGATGATTCCTTCTGATCAGAGAGGACAAGAAATTTGAGGATGGTTGATACTGGGGCTTCCAGCTCAGTTAAGTGTCACTTTCTAATTGGAAGTACCAGATTTAAAAGATAGTCAAAGAATTATTGATGTAAAATAAAGAGTTTGTAGAAGGGTATTATACATCTGAAGCTGAGTGTTTCTCTTCAGATAAACAGAGGCCTTAGTTTGAGCCACCAGTGAGTTCTACTGTGCTTTTTCATTTGTTTTCATTTCCTGATTACTAGGGCTGGGAGAGAAATGAGGAGGCAGCAGGAGGGGGAGTTAAAGAGTGGCAGAGGAGTGAAATTTGCTTTAAAGCTCTTGTCAAGTACAGTCTAGTACAGCAGTGTCCTCTCTGATCTGCCATCTCTATCACCACATCTACTTGCCCCGGCTCTACAGAGCCACATCTTCCACTCATCTTTTGGTGCCAAGCACATGGCAAGCCCTGGCCATGCCTTTGCCTTGACAGTCATATGTTGATAAAAAACTTTATGAACAATCACAGTTGTGATTCTGAAAATATTCCTTGGTACTTCAGAAGAGCTACAGTATGAAACACATGGGTAATCAAACCTCTGTGTCAGTGCTGGGAAGCTAAAGAAGTGCCAAAAAAATGTTCCCAGTGACGGGAACACAGTTCCCCCCATATTGTTCACTGGCTGGAGCACAGCATGGGGTGGTTTTGCCCAGGACAGCTGATGCTCACCTGACACTGGCAGGACAAGGGAGGATTTAGCTGCTGTTATCCATGAACAGTTTGGATACAGCTGCCCTAGTTTGGAAAATAAAAGGGTTTAATAATCTGTGTGTGCCAGAGAACAGAGTCCATTCTTCATTATGGGTTTAATTACTGGTGTGGACTGTTACCAGCTGCAGGGTTTGCAGGTAAAAGTGGTTCTGTTAAATATCTTTCTAATTGATCTGTTGTTTGAAACACTGAAAATATGTGTTATTTCCTTCATTACTGCATATTTTCCATGATAGATGTTAACTGTTTGACTGCATTGTGTTGTCTGGTATCCTTTCCAGTTCTGCTGACCCTCCCATGTGAACATGACCTCAAAGTGACATTTCAGTACAGATTATTACAGTAACTTACATGTTTGTAAAATTAATGTCATCTCCCAAATCCTCTGTCAATGGAGTTGGTTGGGGAAGAGGGTTGTTTCAAGATGAGGTTGGGTAATTTTGCTATGTATCTTTCCACCTTAAAATTTAAGGCACAGTCGGTTGAAAGTTTTCTGCTGTTTCCCAGGTGGTCTCCCCTCAGTTGGTACTTACTGAATAGCAGTGGGTATGGGAACAATACATTTAGATGCTTATATGCAGGCAGTGAAATGTTAGGTAGTTGTTGAAGTTTGCCTTCATTAGTTAGCTGTGACAAAACAAACATTTTTTATCTTTGTTTTAGAGGATTTGTGCATTTACTTTCTAGTCCCTTTGCAAGCTGTCTACTTATCTCAGCATTCAGGTGGATTTATTTTCATTTGATTTAACCCAAATGCCCTTTTTGTTTTCTTTACATCATTCTTTCATGGGCATATGGATAATGAGAATTTAAATCTTGGGCTTACTTAATGTCTATTATATCACTGAAGGTAGTTGAGTTAAACCCTTGGCAAAGCATTGTAGATAAAATAATAATTACATCTTAAATAGTTTTATTACAGTTCTTTTGATACTGAGTATTTGAATTGATTATGCAAACAGCAGCACTCCTCTAAATTTGTATCTGAAAACCAAGGTGACAGGAAAAATACTGTTGCAGCGACTTATATTGAGGGTCTTGTACCTGTTTCTTGCATTTTTACAGTCTCATTGTTTAAATAAAATATTAAAAAAAAAATTAAAAAGCCATACAGTGTATGATGATGACTGCCTGGTTGTTGGATAATATATTGACAAAACCATTTTTGTGCACAGCCACCATTTTTACTTTATAGTTGAACATTCTGTTTTACAAAATGATCCCTTCAAAGCACACAGGCACTTCATTGCTTTATGTCTTTGCTTTGTGGGATTTAATTCCCTTTTCAGCATTTACTAATCGGGGCTGATAAGTCATAAGTAGCATCACACAGTCTCTATAAAAGAGGTGGGGCTTTTATTCTAAAAATATTTTGCTGGAGAGCATGGAAGTTTTCATGGCAGGAATTCTCTGGTTCCCTCAGTCAGGCACCATTGGGCAGTGACTCCAAGTCCCGAGACTGGGAAACTCAGTGGCCTTTTTTACTGCACTGTGAGTTTTATGTGTCTCCAAATTATATTATTCCAGTGTCTGAACTTTTTACACTCCCTTGTATGCATGACATCTGTTCCTTCTCCGTGGCCATCAGTCGTCAGTCTTTTAAAATGTTTTGGTTTGGGGTTTTTTTTAAGCTTCTTTAGAACAGCATTGTTCCTATATATATTCCTAAAGTGCAAGTCAGTTGTGTCAATCACATCATTTATAAGAAAATATTTTTCTGTACTTAAAAACTGAAGTTTTAATCCCTTTTTGGATGAGATCTAATCTTTTGCAGGGTGGACACCTGCATTGGTGAGTTTTCTGCTAAGGTACTGGTTATATCAGCACAGCTGGTTCAAGGAGCATCTGAGTGGACACAGAGTAGATCAAGCGGGGAGGGGATAAAGAAGTCTGTGAAGGTGGTTAATTCTTCTGTTTTCTGTAGATCTACCTTTACCCAGGTAGGCTAAATGAAATGGAGTGAAACAATCCTGAATTTAACCATGAAGCATCTGCAGTGAAGGCATATCCTTATTGTTTAGATTTCTTAATCCTAAAGGGCTTGGTTTACTGGACAGAGGCTTCGTAAGAGTACAGAAACAATTCCCAAACAACCCAGTAATATATATGCTAATCAGAGTGAAAAGAAAGAAAATAACTTCTGTTCATGGACTGCTTTATTAAGCATTCATTAGACAGCTTTAAACAGATTAACATAAGCTATCCTAAGCAGTTTTTAACCTTTCTTAATGAAATTCTTAATGTAATTATAAAAATATTGAAACTTGGCCTTTCTTACAAATAATACACCAACAGGAAGCATTCACAGAATGACTTACCAGCCCTAATGTACTTTCTTTTTTTTTTGTGGAAAATAATTTTTATATAAATTAGTTCACCCAGCTTTCACAGGGTGCTGCTTTGCAAAACCAGCAGTTACCATTTTTTACCAGAAGATGGACTGTTCTTTCACAATACACCACAGGAGGGTGACTGTAGTGGTACAGTGCTAAGAAAGGGAAAAGAAACCTAAAGAGCATCTCCTGTTCAGATTCTCTGCCTGAGGACTCTGTTCTCCAGATCTGCCTTCAGTCTTTTTTTATTCCCATGATCTGTGTTGATACTGTGACATGCCTGGTGAGAAATGCAACACATGAAAATAATCCTGTGTTTCATAACTGTGGAAGTGCTTTACAGAACACAGGAGTATGGAATAGGAAGACAAGGTTATTCAGCTGGAAGCGAGGGATGAATTCTCTGTGTCTTACCCAGTGCCCCTCCATCTCTTGTCATTACTTCTGTGAAATAATGACTTGTCTTGCTGTATCAGCAGGACTTAGAGCACAGGTCAGGAGGTCTCAGACCAAGTAATCTGAGACTTCATCTGCTGTCTTGAGCCAAGTCATGTTATTTAATTTTCTGTTTCTTCTACCTGCGTGTGTGGTGAGGCATGCTCTACATGGCTGAATAATTCCCGTTCTAAGAGCAATTCTGGCTGATAAGTGATTCAAGGCAGAATGATTTTTACACAGTCCTCATCTGCTTTAAAAGCTGATTTCATAGCTCCTGTGAGACATATTACAAGATGTACAATCTGCTTCTTGTATGACTATGAGCCGATTTAGCTCACTCTCCAGAACACACCTTTTTCAGGGTTTGCATTGGTGTTTTTTTTGCTAGAAATGCTGCTCTATGGTACCTTCTAAATATTTTTTAGTTTCCTCCTCCTTCCTGTTGCTTCAAGCTGCTGATTCAGGGCTGATTTTATAGATGAGGAGACTTCAGCCTTTATTTCTTTAGTTTACTTTTCCAAAGACTTGCAAGGTTTTCCACTTGCTGTGGAGGAGAAAGATATAATTACGTTTGAGAGGTGGACAACAGATTCTTCAGATTTCATTAATGGTCTTTCCTTTTTTCCCATGAATTTCACATTTTTTAATGATGGAGACACTTTACATTATTAGTTACTTTCTTTTTGTGATTTTTTTTTTCTTTTCTAAATCATGTAAGTTTCATCAAATTGACCAAAATGTATCAGACAGCTTCATGCTGTTCTTGAGTTGAGGTGAAAATACTCTTCGCTGGCAGTTTACACCATATGTATCAGTTGTCCTCATAATGATGATGTTTTTCCTGTTAAAACAGATTAAATGCCATGTGGTATCATAAGTATAGATCAAATTTGAATTACAAGCATTGTTTGGAGGATGGTTTTGTTTTGTTTCAACCAGCTACTGAATGTGTTGCAGAAAAGTCTGTTAAGAAAGTTGAAGTTCATATAACTTGTGCTATGCAGGGACTGTCCTTCTTTCATGAGCTGTTGAGGTCAACTTAGTCATCCTGAAGTAATTTTTAATTTTCTGGGCCTTAGGCCCCATAAGTGCTCAACTATGTTAGTTCAAGACCCTTCCTTGTAGCTCTTTAACCATCTTTGAAGTATCATTAGGAGATCTAGTCGTGTGTTCATAATGTGGCAAATTGTTGCATTATATAAGCTTTGTTTTGTTAAAAAATGGATTTAGAGAAACAACATTTATTAAAATAAATGGTTTGGTTTGTGTTCCTAATTTTTGTTTTCTTTTGCTGTGCCAGAGAACTGGATTTTATTAAATATTCCTTCTGTCACTGCACTTTGTAGCAGCTCTTTAGCCATCTCTTGAAATATTTCATCTCTCATTCTCTTCAAGACAATATTTTCAATAAATTCTAGTTCATCACTGAAATAAAGCACACTTCTGATTAAGTATATTGCTATTTAGTACAGCTATTAATAATTTTTAATACTTCTTTTTCATCTGCCTCATCCTCAGATACTTGTATGTGTATATGATGTCTCTGTACCTCATAATCAGATAGTTGTGCTCTTACAAAGGTGTGCAAACAGACAGAAACATTTCTGTAGACATTTAACTAAATTCTTGCTTTTTTACTTCTATCAGTACCAACCTCATTAAATCCCATTATGGTCCCTGACATCATCTGCTTTCTGGATATACACTTGTACCTTTCTACCTCAGTTCTGCAGGTAGTTTGGTGTATGTTCTGTTTTTGTTACTCTAAGCATAACCACTGTTCATCTTCCAGGTTAGAGATACACTATGAAACAGGTAGAAATCTGAATTGCAAATATTCATGTTTTCTTCACAGAGTTTTTGAAGATGTCAGCAGATATACCATTAAATATTAACATCAAGGAGCCGCGCTGGGACCAAAGCACTTTTGTTGGACGAGCCAGTCACTTCTTTACTGTAACAGACCCTCGGAATATTTTGTTATCTGATGCCCAACTGGAAAATGCAAGAAAAATTGTGCAGGATTATAGGTATGGCATTTACAGCTGGCACAAAAAGTCAACGTCAGTGATAAGTACTTGGTTATATATTTTAAAGGAAATATTGAAAACACTGTATTCATTGCACCATTCTTTTTCATATTTCAGAACTTGAAACACTTTTTTTTTAAAACAAATGTGCTAATGAATGGAGAAATTATGTCACCTGAGAATCCCTGTTAAGTATTCTGAAATACAGAAGTGTCCAATTCTGAAAACAGTTAATATGACAACACAATTCAAAACTTCCTCTTACATGTTATATTGTTTGAAGCAAGAAGTTTCTTAAATTCTTGCCAAGTAAAATTTTCAAAGTTTCACACTAATGACTCCAGATATTTTATCTCTGTTTTAGCTCTTAGATCTGGTACAGGTTTGAGTAAATAGAAATTTGGTGCTGGAGATTCCAGCTCAGCCAACAGAACCACCACTGGAATTTTTGTTGTTTTTATTTCACCAGTCCATTTAAAAGCTGAAGACCTACAAGCTGATGATGAAGCTGGATTAACCTGACATGAACATCCTAAAATTCTCCAATGCCACATTTGTCACTGGAAGTTGCAGCACTTTGTAACCCTTGTGCTTTCTGTTGTCTTGTTTTCTTTTTCAACTTGTCCCAAGGCAAGGTGTTGTGGCACCTGGTTTGACAGAAGATGACTTGTGGAGAGCAAAATACATCTATGATTCAGCCTTTCACCCAGACACTGGTGAAAAGATGGTCTTGATTGGCCGAATGTCAGCTCAGGTACCCATGAACATGACTATCACAGGGTGTATGATGACCTTTTATAGGTAAGTGGTGGCAATATGACACACAAAACTTTTGCCTACTAATTAGAAGAGTGAAAATCAATGTTATTTGAGTCCCATTTTATAATATTTATAATCAATATTTCAAAATGTAACATTTTGCTTCTTTTTATCTTCTCTCTCTGCGTTCTGTCACACTTACTAATGATTTCCTCTAGAAGTAGTTGTGAGATAAGCCCTTAGCTCCTCTCCTTCACCATCCCACTTTTCCTCAGACTAGGAAAGTTGAATGTTCCAAAACCCCATCCTTGTAGGAGAGTTGTGTGGAGGACAAAGAGGAGGAGAGATCCCTGGGAATTTCTAACCTTAAGAGATCTGGCATGTAGGATGCTCTCTCTGCCAAGTGAGTACTCAGTCTGCTTTGGTCCATTAGTCATCGAGTTTCTCCAGCTCCTGTCTGATCCTTCCATTTCCTCAGTACTTCTTAAATGACCAGTACAGGGAAGTCCACAGCAGAAGCCAGTATAATCTGTTAATAGACTCCAAGTCAGAAATATTTCTCTGACACAGTGTTTTGTTAGCAAGACCTGGTGGGAAGTTCAGAGGAACATCTTTGATGCTGAGGTTTTACAAATGCTTGGCTCACTCTCCAGAAAGGCACAGCCATTTTGAATGGTGCATATATACCTCTGTGTTTAAAAAACAGTCAAGAATGTGAATAAAACCATCAGCACAGCTGCCCAGTCACAAGCACTGTTTCCTCTTAACTAGTTACTCTTTTATGCATGTTCTGTTACTATCTGTAATACTTACAGCAGCAATAAACCTTTTCTTTGCATTAGTCACTTAGAGTCAAAACTAGCTGATTTATTAGCCTGGAAGATGCTGGTTTCTTTGGCCCAAACCCTCAATAGTACTAAGAGGATTTTGTGGAAGGCCTTGGGTGATGCAGTGTAGCATCGATCTTACTGCACATCACTGAAGGAGATAAATTCCCTGTTCTGTCCATGAGGGTTCCTGGGCTTGTAGCAGGACAGTGTGAGTCAGGCCTGAACTTCATGGCAAGTCCAAGAGCAGTAGCAAGGAAGCAGCTGCATTTGCACAAGAAGAAAGAACAGCAATAATGACAGAAAAGATCCAGGTAGTTCATCACTGTTCTTTTGGCATCTCATTCGGATACTGGAAACCCGAGGGAATAAGAGTACATTTTTATATCTCCTGAGTCTTTCCTTTTTTTTGCAGTTTAAGCAAATAGCATATCTTCCCTTTTCAGAACCAAAGCCTTATGATAGACACACACCTTCTGCTCCAGCAGCTCTTCTTTGCTTTCCCTCCTCTTACAGAATAATTTGTACTGGTGCTTTTTCTGTAGTAATCTTAACTACCATATCATTCCTCCAGTGAGAACCACCTTTCTGTTACCATTCCTGCCGTGTTAATAAATAATCAAATTAAGTGTAGGCTTTGAAGTCCTATGAAAAATTATTTTAATGGTCAGGAAATAGTTTTCAGTAGCAACTGTTATTTTTGGTGGCCTGACAAATTTTGATGGAGCAGAATCTTCAGTGATTTCTCCACTGGAGGCAGAGTTTATGATCTGAGTACACAGAGAAACACTTTTCCCCTAGTGTACCCTCCTAGCCTCCAGGTTTTTGGGGATCTGGCATTTCCTGATCCAGAGGTCCTTAGTGGGTTTCTTTTCATATGTTAGTCCCCTTGTTTAAACATGCTACTGTTTTGAGAGCAAAAGCATTAATCCCTCCACAAACCACCCTGTACATTGTGAAACAAATTGTCACTTTTGTTCCTTATCAGCATAACCATTTGTAAAATTATTATATCTGCAGTTTAACTTGTTAAAAGGGGACTCTGCCTTGTACAGAATATTTGGAGCTTGTTTTGTGTTTTTTTTTAAATGACTGGTCATCTGGTTCCTTCTGTTCTGAACCAGATTAATTTCTGTGCTGTGCCTGTACTTCTTAAACGTGAAGATATTTTCATTACAATCATTTTTTATTTTTGAGTTGTCTTTTTAGCTGGCTTTATCTGGTTCAATGTCACAGGGATTTATTAAAACAGTGGCCTCATATTAGCTTTTGAAGACTGAGAAGGTAAATCCTGTTTCCTAAAATCCACCTCTCAGTCACTATGGACCTTCCTCAGGGAACTAGCAGACTGGAAAGGAACAATAACCCCAGAAGAGTATTCTATAAATTAGAGAGCTTCATGTTTCTCTGTGTGTTTTTATTAAGGGGTTTGCTATAATGCTTTTGTTATTACAGCAAAGTTATGTCTCAGGTGAACCTTGCTATTTAATTACAATGCTTTTAAATTCTATTCTTAGAAGTAGCTTGTACTTTCACTATTAAGACAGTCTCTCACTGACTGTATTGTTTCCTTCAGTAAAACAAGAACCTCTGCATAATAGCTGCTTGCAGTTGCTTTTCTAGATTTGCTGTCATTTTTCTGTGCTGTTTAATCAAACTGTATTTTTAATAACAATTGTTTCTCTTTTCAAGAACAACACCAGCAGTAGTTTTCTGGCAGTGGATTAACCAGTCCTTCAATGCTATAGTGAATTACACAAACAGGAGTGGTGATGCCCCAATTACTGTCAGGTCAGGCACTGAACCAGATAATTTTGATATGTTTATAAATTGCTCTCTGAAGTATTGGAACATGGTTGGGCTTCAAAGTTTTAGGTGACAAAAGGATAAGTTTTTTCGTATATGCTTATGATGAATTTGATATGCACAGATGAGAAGTCTGAGAATGATGGAGGCAAGAACTCCATTTTAGCCATGAAAGACAAACCTAAGCACCTTGATCATGAGCACTAAGAAGCATAGGATTTTATAGGAGTCTGTGTTGCATTGCTCAGTAACCATTTGAAAGTCCCCATCAGTTCAGTGTTATACCAGAGTATTTTTAAGTTGGTATTTTGTGTGGACCTTCAGGTGTCATCTTCTCAGTGCCCTGTAGTGCAGCACACACCACCCTGTGTGCTTATTTACCCAGAGAGGACCCTCCAAGGAACTGGTCTGCCCACTACTTGTTTCTACTTGAAGGCAAAGAGAGAGACTAAATAGATGCAGAAAGCTAGAAATCATGAACAGGAGACTGGAATAGCAGTGCTTGACTTGCTGGTTTTGAGGCTGACTTGCTTAGAGATGTCCAGGAGAAAGCAGTGGATTCAAGGACATACAGACACCTCCTAGCTGGGAAGTATGTAAAGAATATTTTAGGGCAGGTTGGGTTGGATCTGGGTGCTTGTAGCATAGCTGGTCTGCATGTAGGGGTTTCAGCACAGTTGATTTTAGTTATTACTGTAGACATGACCTTAGAAATCCAAACTGATTTTATTAGTTTAAGCAATTAGGAAATTAAATACGGAACTAAATCCTCCAAAGTGCTCATTCACACACGTGAGAAAATGCTGGACAGATAGCAATCCAGAGCCAGCAGAACCTGATTCAATGTTAAAATGTTGCTTGAGTGTGAATTTTACTGCTAGGGAAAGAAAAGTGTTTAATTTAGTGTCTCATTTGAATCTTCCATCCACATCTTACTGCAGTGTCACAAAAAACACAGAAAGGTCTGCTTCTTAACTTTTGGGGAGGCATAACTACATGTGTAAAATGTAATTATTTATAAAAGTGACATAAACATAGTTGTTGTGCATGTTCAAATGCTTTTATTTTTTGTTTTAGCCAGCTGGGAACAGCTTATGTTTCTGCTACCACAGGTGCTGTTGCAACAGCTTTAGGACTTAATGCACTAGCAAAGGTATTGCTGCTATTTTCTCCATTCTGAAATAGCCTCTGGTGTTCTGTGAGATGCTAATGGCTCAATTCTCCTCCTGTGTGTCTGTGTCCTGTTTTGCGCAGTTCCCAGTATGGAGTTGTAATGGCCTTTGGCAGCTCCCTTAAGATCCCAACCTTATTTTTGCCCCACCTAGAAAGTTTTATATATATTTCAACCAATCTGACCTCCTAATCAAACAGCCTTCTGCTTTCTTAATACAAACTGTATCTAATAAGGTGCCTTTTATGCAGTGTGTTCTTTTACATGTCAAAGTATCAAATAGCATAGGAAAAAAGGTCCTTTACCAAAAAAAAAACAAACCCACAGCAAAAATCTATTTTGTACCCCTTTGCTTCTGCTCTAATGTACTGGAAGTGGTACAGCACTGACAGGTTATTTGGGAGACAATTCTAAGCAGAATAATTCAGATTATATAAGCCATTGACTGGATGAATAGTCAGGGCCCTTAGATATAAAGCAGCTGGTGTGGCTGTTGCTGGTGTGACTGTTGCTGTCTGTGACCTTGCCAGCAGGGACAGGGAAGTTAAGGACTGTTTAGTGCTGCTGTAGAGCTCAGGGGCTGGCACTTCTCTGCAGTGATACTACCAAGTTAAGATTGTTTTTGTCAGTCTCCTGCTCACTCTGAGGAGGTATTTATGGCTTAGGTCTTGTTTGTTGTTTTACTTCTGCCCCGCTAGTGAGTTTGCACTGAATTTGAATTTAAAGGAAACAAGTCTGGACTTTACTTAGCACGTGAAGCATTTTGATAATTTTAACATGACCTTGGGAAAGAAAATTATTATGTAATTAATTTTCTTTTTTCTTCTGTTTTTTACAGCATGTCTCACCTCTTATAGGACGGTTTGTTCCTTTTGCTGCTGTCGCTGCTGCCAACTGCATTAATATTCCACTAATGAGACAAAGGTAGAAAAAGAACAAAGATCACTCGTTCTAGAAGAGGGGATGTTATTGAGTTCTTAAAACAGCAAGTTACTAAATAAAGCACATAAAATATCTTTAGCTCAGTTCAGAACTTTGCAAAAACCTCATGCATGGTCTTGTTTGGATTGATTGATTGTGACAGGTATAAAATGGAACATCCTCATTCTCTTAAGATAAATATCCATGGAATTCTTCAGTCTTAGGTTGCAGGAACCAAGTACCAGTCCTTCAAGACTTGATCACATGGACCCTTTAAATATAAAATTCCACTTTGGAAAAAACCAGTAATTTCAAAAACGGGACTTCAAATCCCACGTCAGTCAGTCATAGAAGTCAGACTCTGACTTCTGATGCAGAAGTCAGTCATAGAAGTCAGACTCTGACTTCTGAGATCATCTGAGATTACAAAAACATGCACTTTCTCAGAAACAAAATTTCACATGTATTTGGATTTGACTAGGACTAAGAATAAGAAGTGGGAAAAAAAATTTCCTCTTATAAACACAAGGTTTTGGGCAATAAATTGAACATTTAAACTTCACATTCATAACAAGGTTCAATCCATAGCAGCATTTTGTCTCTTACAAAAGATGGGCAGTCCTCAGTATGCCTTCCCTTCTGTCTGGATGTTCCCCCCAGCATGTGAGTCCATCCTGCACTGGAACAGCACACTCCCAGAAATACATTTTCTTAGTGCATCCTTGTATGCTTTCAAATATGGTCTAAGTGGTTAAAATGAAAACTCAGACTGGAATGCCAGAGGGGAGTTTTCACAAAGACTTATGTTTTAGTTCAGTGAAACTAATTTTCCTATATTCCCTGCTTGGCCTGTGGGAAAGGACAGGCTGCTTCCAGAGCAGCCCAGAAAATTCCACTTCTCTCATTTACTTTTTGAAGGAACCTTTCCTTTCTGTGGACTACAGAAATAACAGCTCTCTTTTCTTCCCCCTTGGAAGGCATTAGACCAGGCTCAAGCAGCAGATTGCTGTTACAAATATTCAGTTGGTTACTTTTCTGAGTATTTTTCCCCAAATTTTTTACTGCCTTTTAAAGTTTGTTTGCCAAAGTGCTACAAACAGGTTACCTCAAAAATAAAATAAAAACATTAATTCTTTCAGTTAACAGTTTCAAGGGGAGAGAGGTAAAGTGACGAAAAAGGTGGACAAATGCATGTCAGTCACTGTTCTGTTTTTACCCCTTATCCAACAGAGAACTGAAGTTTGGAATCCCTGTCACGGATGAGAACGGAAACAGACTGGGTGAATCAACAAAAGCAGCTGAGCAGGCAATTACCCAGGTGGTTATATCCAGGATTCTTATGGCTTCTCCTGGCATGGGTAAGAATAACTGAAGTCATGTGCAGCTCATGGTTATCATTATCTGGAGCCCTCAACACAGGGAAGACATGGAACTGTTGGAGGAGCTCCAGAGGAGGCCACAAAGATGATCTGAGGGCTGGAGCAGCTCGGCTATGAGGACAGGCTGAGGGAGTTGGGGCTGTTCAGCCTGGAGAAGAGAAGGGAGACCTCATGGCACCTTCTAGTACCTGAAGGGGCTACAAGAAATCTGGGGAGGGGCTTTGCACCAGAGAGGACAGCAACAGAACAAGGAGTAATGGTTTTAAACTGAAAGAGGGAAGATTTAGGTTAGATATCAAGAAGAAATTCTTCACCATGAGAGTAGTAAGGCACTGGAACAGGCTGCCCAGGGAGGCTGGGGAAGCCCCTTCCCTGGAAGTGTTCAAGGTCAGATTGGATGAGGCTTGTGCAGCCTGGTCTGGTGGGAGGTGTCTCTGCTCATGGCAGGGAGGTTGGACCTTGATGATCTTTAAGGTCTCTTCCAAGCTTAACCACTCTATGATTCTATGATCAGTTCCTAATGTAAGAAAGAGCTTAAGTTCCATGTAAGTGATGTTTCTCAGGGGCCAGATTATCTCACAGTTACACAGGCAGTTTGTATGTTTCTGCCAAGAAGTTCCACAAAGAAATGGATGTTTCTTACTATGAAAACAGCCACAGTCTGCTACACTGGAGTGCAGCAGGAAAGCTTCTGGGACACTTTTGCAGGAAAGATACAGATAACAAAGGAACCAAATTCTGCTTGAGTGGAATTAGTTTAGTGAAGAGTAGGTGCTTTGAGCAGTGCAAAGTTACTGAGCTCAGGTTTAGTTACATGTTACGTCAGGAATTTTGCTTATTTGGAGAATTTACCTTTGTAATTACCAATCCAGTGTTTTGAATTGGCAATGTGAAATGAGAGCTCAATTAATGACAAAAGGCTGTGAATATTGTATTATGGTAGTAGTTCATCTTAACAGAAAATGAGAACCAAGTGCCTCTTTCTTCAAGGTTAATGCTTTATTGTTTCCCTTCTCATTTGCAGCAATTCCTCCCTTCATAATGAATACACTGGAAAAGAGAGCCTTTTTAAAGGTTAGTCTGAAATATGTACATACTTCCTCTCATAAGTTAATATTTCCTCTCATAAGTTAATATATTCATGAATTTTAAATACTTGCTGAGTCTTGATATTTGCCTCCCAAATGTGCCTCCACTCTGGGAGGACATTACTGCAGAGTTTGCTTTACAGCTGCCACTTTCTTTATGTTTTTCTTAGAGATAGCTAAGTTCTTTGCATCACATTTTAAAATAATATTGAGAAAATATGAGCTTTTTCTGTTATTTTTATAGTTGTTCTTTAAATGTGAGGTTCCTCCTAGTCTATAAACCTTCCTTGTACCAAAACTAGGAATACAGTTTATTAGAATAATATTTTTAAATGTTATAATGTTTTTTTCTGAGGGTATCAAAAAGGAGGCTTTGCTTAGCTGCTGTAGTAGCAATTTGACTTTGGAAATTATAATGCTGATAGAAATCTCTTTTGAAAATGACCCTTTAAAATTTACTGGATGATCAAATGCAGGGTAGGCATGGAATGGGAATGCTTCATAAAAAACATTGCATATTTCCTATATTCTGTTTAGGCTAATCTAGTGAAAAGTCAAACACCTTGTTTTAGTAAATATATCAACTAAATCAACATTATGCACTGTGTGTGCATGAGAGGGTAAATAGCAATAATTGAATTAATTAGAGGGTTGTCTAACACAAGATAAATAATATTCAGATGAGGAAATATAGTTCTTTGCCAGTAAAGGGAGTTCTACCTTCACCAGCTCTTGTGTAGAGTTAGATTACCCAGTGTTTCTGTATAGATAAATGAGACATTGGGAAGAGGTCCCAAGTGTCTTCAAATTTTAATAACTTGTTTTTTCATGAAGGGCTTTGCTTTCCCCCTCCCCTTGTTAACAGAAACCATTATTGCTGTAAAAACAGGAAATGTGGTGCTTGAGTTTTAGAGTGGAAGTCAGTGTTTGCTGCTTTTATCTCCTGAAAGAACTGAGGCTGCAGTGCATCAAAACCTGCTGTTTCTCTGCAATATAAAGAGCCCTGTACTGATCTGGCTAATTCTTAATTGCTGACTTCTTTTGACCTGTGCCCTGTTTGCAGAGTAGCTTGTGGTACTGTTCTTGAGAATCTGTTACCCAGAACACTCACTTTGTTTATTTGTTTTGGGTTTTTTAAAAAAAAAAAAACACCTCATCAATTATGGGCAAAGATTATTTTATATGTATTTGACATGGCAGAAATGTCAGAAATACATCTCATATATCTGATATCAGCTCAACTGGCAAATACATGACATTTGTGAAGAAGTTGCAGCAATTTTTAGGGTTTGGAGACAATTATCTGCTGGTTCTGTGTGGTATAATCAATATAAGAGTGTTGTGAATTTTTTCAGATCAGCAAAAATGAGCGATTTCTTCAGTGACTGCTCAGTTGTCTTTGGTACATCATGACCGTTTATGCTCACCTGTTGCTCCCCCTCAGCCTCAAAGACTGTGAGTTCAGGTGAAACCCTGCTCTGCAGGTAGTCAGTGGTAACACGTCGTAGACATTAGTATTAAAACCATTAAGGAATGAGCTGCATTTTTAACAAGCAGCTTCTGCATGTTCTCTTGAGGTTTCGGAAGCACCATCCCATTTGCAGTCCTCCAACACCATCCACACAATGCTTTACTAACTCATGTTCTTTAGCCTTTGCTTTCTACACCATCACTCCTGAAAATAATTCTTGTATGCTTGCCAAAGCCTATTGAGCAACACACAAGGCCAGAAGATAGTCAGATGGTAGTGAAGTAATAAAGGAAACAGAATAATGCTCTGCAGTAAGTGGGAGAGAAAGAAATGCTTCTGGATTGCTAGTCTCAGTGATAGCAGGTTCTCATCTGATATTTTAAATAAGATACAGGTTAGATAGCACTGCTCAGCCCCTCTATTCTGACACTGTTCTGCACAAGGACATTTTGGTGGTAACATTAGTATGAATTAGCAATATTCCCAAAAGTTATTGCTAGAAAATGACTCAAGAGTGCTTTTAGAATATGAATACAGGCACATACCACTTCAAAAAGAATCTAATCCCTTCTTGACTTGAAAAAATATTTTTTTTATTTCTGTACTTTTGCTGTAGGTTTCAGCAGTGGCTTTGGCTGCCTTTTTTGTGATTATGCAGAGCAATAGTTCTTGATTAGGCTGTATAATGTTTGTCTTCATTGTCTTTACTGCCAAACTCTTGCCTAGCTGTGTGCAGAACCAAGTTATTGTATCTACTGCAGCAGGAGGATCCATAAACAATCTTGCTCTGAGGCACAGCAGTTACAGATTTACTTCAGTTATGGGTAACCTTTCTCTTAAGGAAAGAAATTGGTTTTTTTTTCCATAGAAACTTCTGAAAATTCCAATTGTCACTGAAGTTCCAATTTTATATTTGTGCTCTTCCAGCTTCAGCTGCTGTTTCTCTGCTGTTCTGCAAACTGTGTTAACTTTCAAGCTGATTCCAGAAATTTCCTCATACATCCTTAAAACATGTTTCTTGGGGTCTCTTAGTCTGCCTCTAAAATGTGTCCCAAATTGTTACAAAGCTAGAACAGTCTTATGCCTCACAGTTCTCCATGCATTCCTGATGTAACTGTCATTTTACTTATTCTTTTGTTGTTTTTTAAAAAGGCACAGCTAGCCTGGGAGAGCTGACAGATTTTGAGATCCAACAGTGAAAGGAAGCAGTTATAAAAAAGCTGATTCTCCTTATGGCTTTTGTTTGCTTAATTATCATGTCTCCATTTTCTCTGTGTGCACTAGACCACTAAAGATGCCATAAAGACATCTGGAAATGAAATCCTAATTCATTGGGACCTGTTTTTTTCCAGTCAAATGGTAGTTCTGTATCACAGTAAATTCCTCTGCTGTCTCATGCTTCTCCATTTTATCTCTTTGTTAGGATGTTTTGCTTTATTGTTTTATATTGTTCCCTGGGCAACTCTAATTCTTAATATTGACCTCCCTGGGTTAGAGTTCTACCTCACATCTTTCTTGATTAGTGCAGCCTGGTAACACTCCTAAAAGATAAAGGCTGTAACTCAGATCAAGTGCCTTGGCAAAAAAATGTTCCATTACATGAAACAGATGTTGTTTATATTGTCTGTACAAACAGACACCTCTCTCAGATCAATGACCAACTCTGATAAAGGCATGAAAACACCTATTACTCTCATGACACCCTTGAATCATATAATCACTTAGGTTGGAAAAGACCTTTAAGACCATCAAATCCAACCATTTATCCTACTCTCCCAAGCCCAGCCATATTCCTAAACACCACATCTAGACAACTTTTAAACACATCCGGGGATGGTGACTCAACCAGCTCCCTGGGCAGCCTGTTCCAATGTCTGACAACCTTTTCAGTTAAAAAGTTCTTCCTAATATCCAGTCTAAACCTCTCCTGGTGCAGCTTGAGGCCCTCTAACAATCTTTGCAGTTCTAAAATAATATTTGGGGCATTTCTGTTGTGTATCTCAGGCCCCACACTCACGCTGCCATGTGTAGCATCCCTCTCCTTTGATTCTCCTCAAGGACTGATGTCATTGGCAGCAGTTTGACTTGTGTTCTTAAACGTGTACAAAATTTACCAACACCACAGTCCTACACCCCTTCCAGTCTCAGTCTCTTGTTGTGAACTCTCCCAGTGTATTAAATGTAAAGCATTTTGAGTGGATTAATGTCAGCTGAGTCAAACGAAGGTGTGTTTAGTGGAATCAGAACAGGGAGCACTGCTGGATTCACTCCTTGTCCTTCTTGCTATTCCTGTCTTTTTCCGTTTGTTATCTGTTGTTGCAGGTTATGGCTGAGTTGCACAGTTCTTCTGCACTCATTTCTGGATTACAGATTTGACTCCAGAGAGAAAAAAAAAAAAGAAAAGAAAAATGAAAAAAAGAAGCAATCTTCTCCATCATTTCTTCTCCCTCAGGCTCTGGAGAAAGTTTAATCCACACAGGCTTGTTTTCTGTGCCTCTTGCACTGCTGTGACCTCTCTTAGCACCAAGCCTTGTCCTGTTGATCTTTTCTAAATTTTTTTCTCCTTCTTCTCTCAAATAGTGCCCTTTTTTTTTTTTCTTGTTTCTCCTCTAACTCCTGTATATTGAGAAATGCTTCTTGCAGAAAAAAAAAAAAAAAGGTCATCTTTGTTGAAATTATCATCCACTGTAACATGTTGTTTTTAATTCAGCTGTTTTAAAATCACCTTCCTCTTACCATAGCAGTTGTGTGTGTCCTTCTTACTGGAGACCCTGATTGTTTTGTAGCACCAGCCCATTGCAGCAGAGACCTTTTAACAGGACTGATTTTATTTCCTTAGTAATTAATCTAAACTAAAATCCTAACATGGAGCAAGTGGATTCCTAAATAATTTAAGAAAACTGTCACATTTCTTGGCATATGTCTGAGTTCTGCTAAAGTTATAAGAATGAGGAATGTGGTGAAAATGCAACCATAGGTTAATGTGTTGCCTTCACAGCCTTGTTTCCCCAATTTTTCTACCCTTTCTTCCTTCAACACAAGTTGAACTCTGGCACAACTGGAGTGTACCAGACTGTGCTACAAGGGCAAGTTCCTACACATCAAAGCAAATCATAAGATGAGAGAGAAAGGGCCAAGAGAAGCAGACTTGCATTTTTCCTTGACACAGCCTTTATGGTTGGTGGCTGTAGTTGCTTTTGCTCTCCAAGTAAATCTCCAGTTGTAAGGTAAAACATTTGATGCCACTGAAGAGGTGGGAGCTGAAACCAAACCCAGCTCTTCTCAGGGAAGCCAGAGCAGAATTCCCTGTGTCCTTTGGAGGTGTGGCAGCACCTTGTACCTGCAGCACTGCTCCAAACTTTGGGTGTGATGGTAGGGATTGTGAGCTTGTGTGACTCAAAGGAAGGCCCACCTACTCAGGATGGGGTTGTGATTAAAACAGACACCTAGGGGAGTTTCTAGGAGACACTCAGGGTAAGTGTATGTTGGTATCACTGGGAATTTTCTTACTACTTTCCAATGGGATTAAGGTCTCAAGCTGGAGTTTAGCTTTAAGGTATGCTGGTAATTTTTGCCTTCATCACATCCAAGAATCTTTTAGGTACAATCTGTCTCTTACAAGAATTCCAGAAAATTGGGAAGGGGGGGAGAAAATATAGTGTACTCACTGTGTGCTTTTTTTTTTTCAAACAGAGATTTCCTTGGATGAGTGCCCCCATTCAAGTTGGGTTAGTTGGATTCTGGTAAGTGGTTTCTTTGGGTTCTGGCTGCTGTTTTAAGAGGTACTTGTAGGTTTTTTAGAGGAAGTAGCAATATTTGTATTTTGTTTAAAGAAAAAATCTGAGCTAGAGGCTACAGCAGTTACTTCACTCCATATCTATAACTGATAACATTTTTAAAAAGCCATTAGTAATGAAGAAGCTGCCAAGAAAAGCAGAGGGCAGGAGAAAGGGAGTGGCAACAAAAGGCATGAAGCATCTTGATTAGAAAATGTGCTTTGGCTGCTACCTCCACAAACAGTAATAAATTAATCCTGCAGGTTGATTAATTCCTCAGACATTTGGTTAATGGAGTTTAATTTGCTGCTGTCTAGCATTTTATGTTGTCATGCACACCAATGAAAAACACTCAACAGACATCAAATGGTAATTTTATGCACATTTGTAAATGTGATATTGATGCATTTAGTACTACATAGTAGGTAAATATTTCAGAAGGTAATGCAGTGAGAAATAAAGGTTACATAGCACTTCATGGAACTTTACCTCACTGTACATACACACACAAAAAAGCTTTCTGCCTATTAGACTGTGCCTAAAGGTTTTGAGTTCTGTTTTAGCACCTTAAAGACTGTAAAACCTGTTTTTGTCTCCTCTAGTCTTATATTTGCAACACCCCTGTGTTGTGCACTGTTTCCTCAAAAAAGGTATGTACTCCGGTTACATTTTTCTTACTTTAATATTACACTCCCAGATGCATGCAAGGTACTGCAGAAAGAAACAAGTGGTCATTGCCTCCTAGAGGATACAGTCTTAGTTACTATATAACAAGTCTGATAAACATGAGAATATTCACAATGTAACTCATCAGTAATATATAATAGTTGAATTAGGCTCATTTGTTTACAAATTCCTAGCAGCTTAAGATGCAAACATAGGAACAGTGAACAAGAGGTTTGGGTGAGTAGTTTTACCATGCTGTTTCAGGCTAAAAAGTGTGAGCTTGATAATATGGAGTTAAGAATCACTGGAATGATTCATTTAAAAAAAGGCTAGCATGGTCCAACCAATATATTCATGTCCAGGAAGGTTATGGCTTCATGAAATACAGTTAAAGCCCATTTTATTTTCAGCTGGAAACTCCTCTGGTTATACAGAACAGCACTTGACTATAGATGCTAATTTGTAATTTTATGGGTTTTTTCCAGAAATAATTTTTCACTGATACACAAATAGCTCAGTACTGAAAATTGCCTTAGAAACAACATTCATTATAGCCTGGGTAGGTTATCTACAACTGAAGTTAGCTCAGTTTGCAGTCTGAAGAGGGTCTTAAATTCAACTAAGCTGTCCCTCTCCTAATATAAGTGGTATCTGAACCAGCTGCCAAATGTAGCTTAAACAATACAAGCTAGAGCTGAATCTGTTAAAATATTGAGCAATTAAAGTAGCTTTTGACTTCCAGAAAACAAAGCCTTATTCTCATCCAATCCCATTGTTTGAGTACAACAAAGCAGTCTGACACTGTTTCCCTGCCTTTTCCCTTCCCTGGCATAGAAGAGAGAATTATGGTTATAAAAGCATTATGAGGCCACTTGGACAGGACTTGAGAAACAAGCTCAGCAAGTGTGGTACAGCACTGGATTTTAACCAGGACTCTCCTGTTTCATAGGAAGATTAGACCTTAAACTGTTTTAAGAAACTGCAGCTGTTTAAATGACCTTGCAGCTTATTTCACTTTACTGTGAAATGACTTCTAAAAGTAAACTTTTTATTCAACTGAATAAAATAAGTAAGTTAAATAGGCAAATATGTTACATTTAATAAAAACACCTTTAGGAAGGTAAGTTTCTATTGCCAGAAACAACCTCAAGCAACTAAGTAGATTCCTACCCTTATTCCTTCCCTTAGTCACAGCCATTTCTTGACTCCATAGCCTGATTGCCTTTTAAGCAGGGATTCATTTGCCCCTGGTCTGTGATTTATTCCTAAGAAGTTTAAAAAAAGAGCTGAAAACTCTTTTCACAAACCAGGTAGTTTAACCAGATGCACCATCCATCTTATTGTACATTCAAGTGCTTGTTATATATAACCATTTTACTGTTTCTTTTGCTTAGTTCTATGTCTGTAACACGCTTGGAGCCAGAATTGCAAGCCAAGATCCGAGAGAACAGCCCTGAACTAGAACGTGTGTACTTTAATAAAGGATTATAATTCAAGGAAGGGAAAATATCTTTCAAGGAGGATCTTGTGAACTTATTTTTTAATTATGTGCCAGCATATTTGAAGATGAGAACTCACTTCAAAGTTGTTCTTTTGATTCATCTGCATTATTTTATATTCAAAGACTTTCCTTGTTGTAGTGTTTAAAGGTCACTTTGTCCACTTTGGTATCAATTAAAAGTTTAAACATAACATATCCAAAAATGTTTACATAAGCTCTCAAGCAGCTACAGTAACAATAAACAAGCGCACAAAGAATAACAGATACTATTATATTGGATTTGCCACCTGTTCCAGTAATAGCGGGGCAGGGATCTCTTTGTGAAAAGTCATAGAGCAGCTGAACGAAGATTCCACCCTCTGCCAGCCACAGGACGGGGAGCTGAACGTGACAGGAGGTTGTGTAGGAAAGGCTTTTTACCAGGAGGCTGATTAGGTTGTAGGTTTTCCCTGTTGGCACAGAACCGTTTCTTTAAGGTAGATGCTGGGGGAGCCTGGAGCTTCTGCACAGTGTGGTACTGTTCAGCAATGCAAGCTGCTTTCTTCCGCAGGTCTAGTTTCACCAGCATCATGTTGTTCTGCAGTTCTGCCAGTGTTTGGTCCTGAGAAAGGGAAGGGGAAGGCAGTGGATTTTTAGAGATTGACAAGTTACTATGAACTAAAAAGGATAAACTGCTTTTGCCAAAATCCACTAACCAGTGTGCTAAACATAGCCAGGCATAAAAGCTTCTACTGTCACCAGTTCAATAACAAAGTAGGAACAGTAAGACTAGGAAAAAGCTGGACGCATCCTGCTACAAACTTGCTGCCATAGAAACTGTGATAAGAGTGAAGTGGGTAAGAAAATGAGAACTCTGAATTATCCTACTTTAAGTGCAGACTGTCCATTAACTGAGCAGGAACAATTTGAGCCTCCTTCAAGGAGTTAAATAGGCAGCCTGACTCAGCCATTGAAAAAATTAGCAATGTATAGCTCCCTTAATGTAACACAGCATGTGTCTAGAGAATAAGTTATTTGCAGCTGCAAGAACCTAGGTTATTCTGCTGATTATGGCCAAGTGCATGCCCTAAATCCCCCCGTGCAACCCACAACAGACACGTTACCTGTCTAGCCAGAATGTCATCGCATGTGGAGAGGGCTTCTCGAAGTCTCCCTGCACTTGTGCTGTGGCAACACGCCCTCTCTGCGGACTGAAGAGACTCCCCAAGCTTTTGTAACTCTGAACGCAGCAATCTGACATTCTACAGGAGAGAGACATTTAATGCAGCAGCTTGCCCTGACATTGCTCTGCAAACAAAGCCCCTCCAGGGCAGTGCAGACATGCAGCACTGAGGGAGGATCCCCTTTGCATGAGGTGCTCTGGGGTCACTGATACCAACACCTCCCACACCTCTGTTTTCAACAGACTGATTTCAACTGGAACTATTTGTTTAAAAACCCAGAGACAGCAGCTCCAAATGCTGTTCAAACTGGCAACTTCTGTGCCTTGCAAGTGTTCCTTTCTGTGACACTGAGATGGAGTTACCTTCTGTCCATCCTCCAGCTTCCTGTCCACATCCGCAGTGATGGGTCTGGCAGAGGGAGGCGGCTCCAGTAATTTCTGGTACTTGCGCATCTCTGGGAACAGACAAGAAATAGTGAGCAACAACAGGTTCATCATCTTGCAGCTTTCCTCAAGGACTTCCCTTGAGAGAAGCTTGTCACAAACAGCTGAGAAAAGCTTTGAGTTTGTGCAGATGTGCACAAAGCTTCTCCCTTTCAGTTACACAAAGGGACTTTAGAATTTGAACACGGTGATGATCCTGCCCTGAAGTCCATTTTCATGTGAAAATTAAGTGAAACCCTGTCCATCCAGCACATGATTCCCACCATCTACAACTCAGAGAATGTCTGAATCCATTGTACCCAACTGAAGAGAGTATCTCTAACCCTCTGCAAGGATTGCTTAGGCATAATTCAGAGCCAGGGCAGCATCACTGCCTTACCTGCTGTTGCAGAATTTAACTCCATTTGACACTGCTCCAGCTTGGCTTTAGTATCTGCCAGCTCCTGCTGCAGAGCACATGAGGTAGCCACTCGCTTTGATCGACGCAAGCCTTGCCCAGAGTCCTTCTCCTTAGTATTCAGGCTCTCCAACTTTTGGTTTGCCTCCTGCAGAGCAACTTGGAGCTTCTCAATCTTCTCATCACGCTCCTTAGGAAGCAAGTTTGATCAAATAATCAACAAGATTTTCTTAACACAGCTTTATTTTTAAACCATCAATGCCTTTCTTGTGGGAGACTCCATACTTCACACTTTGGGGCCAGCCTTTAATTTCTTGAAGTGAAAACAGTGAACCCATTTCCTGGGATAAAACACGTTTTTTACAGCCTCTAAAAGACAAGGGATTTGTTGAGTTTGCATCTTCAGAGAGGTCTGCCACAAGTCCCAGAAGCCACTCAAATGCCATAGCATGAGAAATACAGACAGACCAAGACCCATCATCACAACTAAGAGTAATAAGAGAAATCCACAGAACTTGTGTTAATCTGAAGAGTGCAAAGCAAGCCACCAGCAAAAGGAGGGAGGGAGAGGATAGTGCTGAACAAAGAGAGGAGTCAGAACAGTTGCACATTAGCTTGCAGATTAAGGACTGAACATTAGAAAGCCTCGTGAACTACATAAAGCAGTAGACAGGAAGCTAGAATTGTGGATCAAGCTATCAAGCTGAACACAATATCACAAAAAAATACCAGAAAAAGCAAAATCTTCCCTTTAATTTTGCATAAGTCACCTTCCTGGACTCAGGTACCCTCCCAGGCCATTGACACTTTCCTGATGTCATTTAATTGCCCTGAACAAACCTGGATCTCCTCCTGGTAATAGTCAGTCAGTAACTCCTTCAGGTTATTGAGTTTATCCTCATACAGTTCTTCCAGCATCTCCTTCTGAGCATCCGCATGTTGGCTACAAAGAGAGCCAACAACTACACATCAAGGTCTGGCAGTTCTTGGTAGTTTACACCTATCCAAGGGAGGGAGGTCAGAACAAGCTGTACCTGCACCACTGCTCCTTCTGTTGCATGTGCTTCAGCATCTCATTGCAGATCTCCTCACGGAGGCGCACTTCTAGCTGCAGTTTCTCCTGCCGCTCTTGCACCAGCAGCTCTCGAGCAGCTTCCACGACACGCAGCAAATCCTGCAAGGACACAATTGTCACTGCCCACACTACACAGCAGGACTGAGACCTGGGATAAACTAGAGGATCTCCTACCTGTAGGCTGGGGTGATCTAGGTATAAGATTCTTTTAGTTGCTGAGAAAGGGGTTGCCAGTTTTACTTAAGAGTTCCCCTTCCATGAGATGGCTTAAACAACACTGCTGTCCAGGTGGATTTCCCTTCTAGAGTAGAGGTTATAGGCCTGCACCAAAGCTCTTACTGTCCCTATTCCACAGATGACAAAGTGTATCCACATTAAGTGTGTGCTTCAGATTTAGACCAACTGTGGAATGTTTTCCTCACAGATTCCAAATTTCCTGGGTCCCATATCATTCTGAGGTTCTCTGTCACTTCTTGGTAGAGCCAAACTCCAGCCACACCTTCCAAGCCAAAGCTAAGAGTTCTGTTCTCAGCCCTCCATCCATAAAGGCTATAAAACAAATCACAACCCACCTCCTTCTCATACATGGAGACATCTGCTTCATCCTCACTGTCTTCTGATTCTACTTCTTCCTTTGCTGCTGCCTCTAGACCCTGACTGGTTCGCCTGTTGTGCTCTTTGATGATGGAGTGTATGGTTGGAAGTGCCAGCTTTGTGGGAGGTGCCTGAACAAGCTGAAGGGGAAAAGACCATCATTACTAGTCCATAAAGCCCAGAAGTTGGGTAGTCTTTAAACATGGCACTTCTGTCAACCCTCTCAGTTTAGCAGAATCTGGAAATACTGTAAGGATAATAATCCACTGGAAAAACATAGAGAAGACACACAAGCATTCCCCTGCCTTGGGATGGAAAGGGGCCCATTCCCACAGAAGCAGGATGCATGGCATGATCCTGGTGTGTGCCACTTACTTGGCTGGCAATGGCTGAGAACTTGGCTACATGCAGAGTTTCATCATATGTAGATGCACACTGGTTGATGTTGACAATCATGCAAGAGCGCCCACGTCCAGTGAAGAAACCCTGGAAAACGCGGGTTAACTTGCTGTCCCGGAAGGGAACCACAGTCTGCTTCAATCTGTGGGGAGAGGCAAGAGTGAGCCCAAGGGGAAAGCAGGACAGCCTGCCCACGTGCTCCCTGTGCAGTTCTGGACACTGACTTGGTCTGCTGGTTCTGGCGCAGGGCAGCAATGCAGCGGCCCAGGGTGTGCAGGGAGGTGTTGATGTTGTTGGCTTCCTTCATTCGGTCCCCGCTCTTCTGGTCCTTGCAGCGCTCTGACCCCGCAAGGTCACACAGGGACAGCCTGAAGGAAACACAGGTGACATCGACACAACCCGCTAGGTTTGTCCTGTTCTTGCCAGGTTCTACAGTTCAGACACCCTGCTCACCTCCCCTGCATCCCCATAAGGGCACAGAAAGCTCCTCTGGGGTGTATGGGCTCCTGCTGGACAGAAAGGCCTACCCCAAGCATAGGGGCTACCGAGCTAACACCAACACCAGCTTAGTGGTGTCAAGTTCAAAGATTCTTTACCAGTCCTCAGGACAGCCACTTCCCAAGCCATTTCCAGATAACTACATCCCAGGAACAGGCAGCAACAGGACTCAGATCAGCCCTACTGCACAGACAGGGTTACTCACACTTACTCTCATTCAAAAAGCCAGAGAACTACCTCAAGGTGAACTTTGCAGTACTCCTCACAAACTCCCCAGTCAGTTCCAAGGCTTAAGAGGGGAAACATTTACTCCTTCCAAATACTTTCAATAAGACCTTCCTCTGGGTACTTCCCAGATCCCAGATCCACAATGAAAGAGACAAAGTTGAGTCCACAGAGAAAACCTCCAAACACTAGAAAACATGAAACTTACTCGCTGATTTTTGGAACAACTTCACTGGCACCTCTTTGTAGGTGCAGAATCCGAATGGAGAAGACACTGTGACTGCAAAGAAATACGCAGATATTTTAAAAGGGAAACAACTTTTAAAAGCCCCTCTAAATTGTGTGTCTGCCTTAAAAAAAAAGCCTTCCCCTTCAGACCTGCGACTGGAGTTCTGGTTCATGTGGGTGCTGGCAAAACTCTGGTTTTTCCGACCCAGTTTCAGCAGCTTCCAGGCCTCATCCGCATCCTGGACATTGATCCAGTTCAGATCTGGAAAAGCAGGCACACATTGGGTAAGGCAGTTAGGACACTGGAAGAATCACAGCCCCAACTTCACCATTGCATTTATTTGGCATTAACAAACTTAACACGCCTGTAATCCAGAGATCTGAGACCTCTGAGAGGCCAGGGGAGACATGGTGCTTCCCAACACATCACTGCTAAGCCACCCACCCAGTCAACAAGTCTCCTTAGCAGGCCATGTCTTCCAGGTTAATCTACCTTTCACATAGGGGTTGCCAGTCTGGTCCTCACAGAGCCGCAGCGTCTGCCGCTTGCGGCTCTGCCCAGCCTGAGCTGGTTCTAGCAAGTCATAGATGAACTCATTGTAAATCTCAAAGAAGGAGACCCAGATGGAAAACTGCATGTCCTCTGCCTCGGTGAGTGAAATGCGATCCAAGTCAGCCCAGCGAGGGCCCAGTTCTAGGGAAAAGGGGAATAATAATAAATAAAGATCAGGATTGCAGCTTTTCACAGGTCCAACGTGAATGGTTTAGCTCCCCAGTGGGATTATCTCTCTTCAGCAAAAGCACTATCCTATTTATTCTAAATGCCTCCTCCCATTTGTACCTGCGCTAATGCCTGTCCCCACTGGGACAGGCTAAAGTTTCCTTTAACAGAATCCTCCTTTCTCTACAGGGACTTGATACACTTGATCTCATCTCCAGAAGAATAGGCTATTTCAGGCAGGAACTTTTCCCAGTATAAGTGATTAAGGTCCTTATTACCTTAATCACTCTGAGCTTCTGGATACCTGACTGGCTAATTGCTCCCAGGTTTCAAAGTCTGGACACAAGTGCTCAGTGCAACACAGCACATTAGCACCCTGCTTTCCAACCATGCTCATTGCATGGCACTCAGGTGCTTAGTAACCATATCCCTGCAGTTTTCATTTCACAAGGCTTGGTTGTTGTGCAGTGCTCAGTTCTTGATATGTTGGCAAGACACAGGTACCAAGTTCTCCAGCCCAAACATCCTTAACTTTCAAAGGGAAAAACCTGTGAGATTACAGCACCTTTGCTCCCTGACCCACAACATCCAAGCAGCCATCACCCTTTCTTTCCCCATCCTCCAAAAACAAGAAGCAGGTAGTACACAATGGGACTCCAGACATACCTTCTGTCTGGCTGATGTCAGAATGGTTGGTGAGTTGGCTAGATGAGGAGAGCCCAGCAACTCCACTGTCAAAACTGCCACTGGTGGTGGCCTGGAGCTGGGATTCAGCACTATGACTCCTCTTCAGTGGCACTAATAGCTCATCCTGGAAGGAAACAAACAACATGGGCATGTACCTAGTACAATACCATCCTTTCTCTGTGACCATGGAACCTCCTGGAAAGCACATGCTTACCTCCCACAGACCACCCCTCAGCATGGTCTGCTTCTTGGTCTCCTCCTGTCGCACCTGCCTGCTGTCCAGCCAGATCACCTCACTGGAGAGGGAAGGCTTCAGGTCCATGGCCTGGTACAGCCGGTCCCCCACGCTGTTGAAGATGACTGCTAAGGAGCGAGGCAGAATCCCCCCGTCTTTGTTGCTGCCTAAAGCAAGAACAGCAGCAGCAAGCTGAGGATTCCCATGTAGAAGCAGACAACTCCTTCAACAGGCTACGGACACGTAGCACTTTTCCTTACCCTGAATGGTGTGAGTCTTCCCTGAGTTGGTGATGCCATAGGTGTAGACCAGCCAGTTCTGCCCATTCAGTACATCCTTCACCACCTGCTTCATTGTCTCGTCGAAGAACAGTTTCTGCCCCACTTCTGGTCCAAAGATCTGCAAACAAAACACATGAAAAATGGCCTCATGTAGATTTTTCCTATCTGTTCAGTTGCTTATCTACAGCCTTTACTGTGCTTATAGCCTCATGAACAAGTTTGGCATTTGCTGCCAAAAAAGTTGCCAGGATCAGCTTAAGATATAAAAACTAGGGAAAAGGCAGCAGAAGCAAACTCAGAGAGAATTTGACAAGGCTATAGTTTGGGCAGTGCCTTGTAATCAGTGTGTCAGTAGGGCAGCTTTTCAAACTGCAAGGTTGGTTTAAGCTCAGAAAGCTTCCAGATGGATTGTTCGTCCCAGTTACCTACCTGAGTGAAAAAGAACCTGTGTGCTGCTTGTCCCACTCCACGCTCTGTGCTCCGCATGGTGAAGGAATCCTTAGGGGCTTTCAGAAGCAGGGTCTCTGAATTCTCAATGCAGACACAGCCCTAAAGAGCACATAAAAACCCCATCATCACAACACTGTCAAGAGACCATCACAGGGACAGCAAAGGGTGACAGCACAAAGGCACCCAGCTCAGAGACTGCTTCAGTCAGTGGCTCACCTGGTCTTCCCCTTTTTCCACTTCTGTAGATTTCAGAGGTCGAACTCTCAGATACACTTTTAATTTTCCATTATTGTCTTCAGACACAGCCTGCAAAATCAGGACAGGTTAAATATGGCAGCCAGAGAGGCAGTACACAACCATTTGTCAGAGCACCAGCAGGAACCATAATGTGAAACACGTGTGGCTACCCCAACTAGTGCTCAGTAACTAATGAACATTCTTCTCATCCTAAAAACCCTGGCAATACCTGAAGCTTTCCTAGGTATCTCCAGCCACACCAGCATTTCTTTTCTTACTAGTGAAACAGACCAACAACCTGAACACCTGACACAAGTCCAAGTGCCACATTAAAAGGCATTGTGTTAAAGGGCACTTACTGACTGTTCCCTTGACTGCAGTCTGCTCATAACTGGAACTTCTCAACATTTTGTTACAGCCTCAGATGAAGAGTCTCTGTTAGCCCTGCCTCACAACACCTTTGTGCAGAGAGACAGTGGCAACCACTCAAAGTATTACCCTGTTTGTGACAGAACTCCAACCTCACCTGCTGGGAGCCCTCCAGATTTGGAGAGATGGCAGAGAACTCAGACAGCAGGTCCCTGCACACATCAGCCCCAAACCCTGTCGCTGTGGATTCAAAAACAGGGGAGGCTGCAACATCATCATCAGAGAACATCCCCGGGGAGGCAAGTCCTTGTGCCATGGTGTGTCACAGCTCCTGGAGAAAAAGGGCACAGAAAGGACAGGGTGACATTACAGCAGCCTCTGGGAGGCCAAGCTCTGCTCCCCAGGCGCACACTCCAGTGCACACAGCCTGCCAGCACGGTGTGCCCGCCGGTTCCTCACAAAACCGAACGGAAAGTGCCGCGCAGAGCCCTCCCTGCACACACAAACACACACACGCAGAGCCCTCCCTGCACACACAAACACACACACGCAGAGCCCTCCCTGCACACACACAAACACACACACGCAGAGCCCTCCCTGCACACACAAACACACACACACACGCAGAGCCCTCCCTGCACACACACACAAACACACACACGCAGAGCCCTCCCTGCACACACACACAAACACACACACGCAGAGCCCTCCCTGCACACACACACAAACACACACACGCAGAGCCCTCCCTGCACACACACACAAACACACACACGCAGAGCCCTCCCTGCACACACACAAACACACACACGCAGAGCCCTCCCTGCACACACACAAACACACACACGCAGAGCCCTCCCTGCACACACACAAACACACACACGCAGAGCCCTCCCTGCACACACACAAACACACACACGCAGA
>NW_009953964.1:6578382-6603449 GCF_000747805.2 Chaetura pelagica
GGGTCCCGGCGGGTCCGGGCACTCCCGGGCACTCCCTCCCCTCCCCTCTCCCGGCAGAGCACAAGCTGCTGAGCGCCGGACCCACCGAGCCCTGGTCCATCCGCGAGAAGCTCTGCCTGGCCTCCTCCGTCATGCGCAGCGGGGACCAGAACTGGTGAGGGAGCGGGGCCCGGCCCTGGTGAGGGAGCGGGGCCCGAGCGGCGGGCGCTGCTCGCCCGGTGGGTGTGCGGGACAGCGCGGGCTGTGCCGGGGTGTTCCTCAGAAGCACTGCTGCTTCTCCTGTGCTTTCTGTTCAAAACCAAGTTGGGCTGTTGAGGATGGAAGTGTTAAGATAGGAACCGTAAGAATCTTTTTGCTTCTTTCGTAACTTCTCTGTGAAGGCAGAAGGGTGTTAATCACAACAAATAGTGCTGTTATTCCAGCATAAACTGGAGGAGGTGGTTGTGGCACATTTGATAACAGACTCCTGTGCGTTGCTTGTGCACTTGTAGCTCTGTTTTGCTGCCTTTTGCCCTCACCAAAGTAAGGGGTTTATGCAAATGTAATGGTGTCATCAGAAGCTAGAAACTTGCTTTTCAAACACCTTTTTAAAGGTGTTTGTTTAGGAGCAGGCAAATATCTTTGAGTCCAAGGGCTGTACTTGAATAATTTCTCAGTATAGCAATTTTGTCTTGTCAAGTTCTTTGTGTTCATGGGGGCTGTTCAGTGATGAAGATGAAGACAGGTCAGCATCTTCTTTCTGGATGTTCATTGGGGAAGAAAGTAAGTTGATGGTAACGGACAGTTTCCCTCCTGCAGGGTCTCAGTCAGCAGAGCTATCAAGCCTTTTGCAGAGCCAGGACGCCCACCTGACTGGTTTTCCCAGAAGGTAAGATACAGACATTTGAGTCGTGGGAAAAATGAGTTCTGCAGGGGATACGTAAGACTAAGAGTACATATTTCTTATTTTTAAAAAAGATGGCAAAAATAATTTTAAAAAATCAGGGTTTTATAAATCATATTCAATACACTTTGTGAAATTAAATTAGAGCTTACAGTACAGTTGGAATAAGGTTAAGGAAAGACAGGGATGATGAAAGACATGAAACTGTTTCCTTGTAAGGGATAGCTGAGTAAAGTAGACCCCTTAACATAAAAAAGAAATGAGCAATGGGATTATAACAGATGTCTGCACAGTCAGAAGTGGCAGAAAATTGAGGATGAATAAGGATTCAGTGATAAAGGATTCAGGATAAGTTCAGTGCTTTGTCCAGTACAAGATGTCAGGGTTATTAAGTAAAACTAACAGAAGGCAGGTGCAAAGCAAACCAAGAGATTTTTCTTCACCGTGCATCTAATTAAGCTGTGGAGTTCCTTGCCCCAGGAATTTTTGGATGCCCATCTATTTTGGTGTGTCCTGGTGTCTGGGCAAGTGCATGGGATTTTTGTTGCATGAGGGACAGAGTGAAAAGAAAATCAAGGGAGGAGAAGTTAGATTCTCTATTGCCTACTGTTTCTGTTAAGCTATGAAACTGACCTTGATATAAGGTTGTTTTCTCCATTGAAATATTTGTAGTTCATCCTCATAGATGGGTATGTTGTGACTATGATTTTCCTAATCACACTTGCTTTGATTTCTAAATTGTTAGTTGGAAGCCTCTGTTCTTTAGCTTTGTTTAGGAGATCAGCTTGGGCAGTGCTAGAGTTAAAGAGCAAATATATTTCCTCACTTTGTGCTACAGCCATGTGGGAAACTTTGTCAGATATGTTCATAAAGTGTTAGACCTTTAAAGAAGTAAGAGTAAATGCCCTGTAGGCTTTGTTGATAGATGTTTGCTAATGCTGACTCTGGTGTTCTCTGACTCTTTTCTTTCTTCTTAGCACTGTGCATCTCAGTATTCAGAGCTCTTGGAGACTACAGAGACCCCGAAGTGAGTACAAAGTCTGGAGCAAGTGCAGTCTGCTGCGGTTTTGCTTGAACTGTCAGTTGTTAAAGCAAAGGGCTTGGCAGTGCTCCTTCCTGAAGGAGCCTACAGGAACGAGATCCAGCTGTGGGTGGACAGTGGGCTCAGGGTGTTGCAGATGGGGGAGACTGGCAAGGCCAAGGTATTTCTTAGAACAGGCTTCCCATATATCCTTTTTTTTTCGTGAGACCAGAGTGTTTCCAGTATTCTGTGGTTCTAACAGTGGTCACTGTGCACTCGTTAGTGTCCCCACATCATGACAGTACATGGCAGAGGAACTGGGGCCTCATTGCCACAGCTCCCTTTGTAAGAGTTGCAGTGCATTTGGGGACTTCATGCTGCAAAAAGAGACATTTATTTGCCTGGAATAAAACACTGCACAGTTAGTCTTATTGATCATAAGCTTTACTCATAAAATCATTCAGAATAGGAGTAGAAAAGACAGCAAGTGTTGAGAAGGGAAAATGTTTTCTATGTGTCTCTATTTTGCAGTGGCTTCTTGCAGTTTTCTTGATGATGGTGTAATTACAGCTTCCTGGGCTCAAGATATTTCTCACTCCTAAATATAAGCATTTTGGTTTGGGACTTCACCTCAAATTCAATTAAAGGCAGAATGTTTAAAAAGAGAATTTGTTTGTGATAGTGCTGAGTGATTGAGATTTTTCTCTCAGGGAGAGAGTTTGTGGTGGGCTTGCATCTTTGATCTACTCCTAAAATCTTTCACACTGGATGTGTTTAAGAATTTCTTTCAGAAGAGATTATTTGAAGGTGGTGCTGTCCAATCTCATTTAAGAAAAACTGGAAGAGAAGATCGGTTTATTGGTGCATGTTTGTGTCAGGAATGAAAGGAGAACTGGGGTTTTCTGTGCTTCATGTCTGAACTGTTTTTATTTTCTCTTATGCTAAAGGAGAAAACGTGGTGAGAAGGGAGAAGTTGTAGAAACTGTGGAAGATGTTATTGTGCGGAAACTGACAGCAGAACGAGTTGAGGAGTTGAAGAAAATTATTAAAGAAACACAGGAGAAATACAGGTCTGTGGTAGAGGCCTTAACCTGTGGTGCACCCTAGAGTCCTGCCTTGAAAAAGTGGCCTAAGTTAGATGGTGCTTGGGGTGAAAAAGCTGCTTGGGGTGTGTTGTTCCATGATGAGTGAGTGAGTTTTCTGATTACAGGCAACTCAAGAAGGATGCAGAGCTGATCCAGGCCGGACACATGGATAACAGACTGGAGGAGCTGTGCAATGAGATTATGATGTGGGTTATTTAATTATCTCAATATCATTCTTTCTTCTGAGATTGTAGTTGCCTGGTGCTTTGTGTTTGTCAGACCCCTTGCTTCGCATGCTTTGGGTTAAGGGCAGATGGCAGATGCTTTAGCATCTGAGGGTGGACTTAGTTTAAACTGGGGGCACCAACTTGTGTGGAACATCTTTTGGAGTTTCTCAGTGAAGAGCTCTATATGGATTTGTGACATCATGCTTGCATCCTCCCTTTTAATAATCAGCTGGAAGTGAAATTTCCTGCTAAGTGTGGTGTTTTTCAACTGGCTTCTGGCTCTGCTTCACTCCTCAAAGGATTTGAACTGTCTGCAAAGGGGTATCATTTTTGGCTGGAGATAATGGGGTGGGGGTCAGTAGGTTGCAGTAGGAACTAAGGGGAAGTGGGACACTGTGTGACACTAGGTTTTGGTTCTCTATACAGAAAGAAAAAAATGGAGGAGGAGGAGGCAGAAGTCAAGAGGAAGGCTACGGATGCTGCTTATCAGGGTAAGCTGGAAATGAGCTTCCTTACTCCTCCACAGAGACAGATGTGTGTGTTCATAAGAACATTTGGGAAACATTTAAGTCTCAATGAGACCTGTTCTGAAGGATTTCCATGACCCTAGGATTTATAAAGAAATACTATATTCTCTTTCTAGCACTGTATTTGTAACAGGGAAAAATGCAGAGACTTCTGAGAAGGGGAAAAAAATCAATAGAAAAGGTCTTTCTAAGAGGAAGTAAGATTGGCAAGGAGGTCTCTGTTAGAACATCAGCCTTTTCAACCCTCTATTTTTCCCTATAGTTTTACTATTGTCTGAAGAGAAAACAGAGAGATTCAGATTGGGTGTTAATTAATTCATAAGACAGTTAGTGAACTAAGCTGCCAGTGGTGAGAGGTATTGAGTACCCAGCTGCTGTGGAGATCTGAAACTGAAGTGCAGTACCCAGTGCTTGTATTGTTTGTGAACTGAGCAAGGTGCAGTGCAATAAATTCCTACAACATAAATTGTTTCAGTGGGCTTCTTCAGGATCAAGTCAGAGGTTGCTCCGAGATGGAGTTGTGGGATCTCACTATACTTTGTGTTCTCTTCCAGCTCGTCAGGCCATCAAGAATCCACCGCGACGATTGACGGGTGTGATGGTTCGTTCCCCTGCAGGCTCAACCTCCCCAGGGGGAGACTATTCCCTAGGAGATCTGTCTCAGCCTGCTGTGGATGAGGCCAGTCCAGGGGTAAGGGTGCTTCCCATGGGAAGAAAGAAAGACCAGCTTGAACCATGGGGCTCTGCATCCATCATGGATCAGGGGCCTGGGGAGAAGCCTTTGCCTTGTTTTGCAGACTTTGGGCTGTGGTAGTGCTGTAGTGTGGTTGGTGTATAGTGCTGCTCGAGATACGTGTCCTTTTCATGTCTGTGGTGATCAGGTGCCTGGATCAAAGGCTGTGTAGGGGCACCAGTGGGTTGGCCAGGCAGTCTTGTGTGTGCCTGGGAAGTGGCGCTACAGGGCAGGGAAAGGGTGAGAGCACATGCCTGGAGTCAGTGTAGCGAGTGGATGGAGGAGGTGTCTGTGGTGTGCTGGATCAATGTGCAAGTGGGGCTAGTCCGTGTGGTGGAGTGTGGCTTTGAACAGTGTGGTTTTTCTCTTTCTCAGGTCACTCCAGGGACATTGCCCAGCACCCCAGTTGCCTCCTTCATTGGAATCCCTGACACCCCTCCAGGCTCTGCTCCCCTGGATACCCCCATGACCCCAGTCACTGATGATTCACCCCAGAAAAAGATGCTAGGACAAAAAGCAACTCCGCCTCCTTCCCCTCTGCTGTCAGAGCTGTTGAAGAAGGGCAGTCTCCTGCCCACAAGCCCCAGGCTGGTATGGAGCTCTCTGCTCATATATGCAAGCACACAATTTGCTCCAGACTCTCCCACTGAAAAAGGGGGAGCTGCAAAGGCTTTTTAAAAACATAAAGCTTTGGTGAGAGTCCCAACAGAAGTGATATCTGAGAGATATAATTACCCCTGTGAGCCACAGAGGTGGGACTATTTCCTGACAGTGCTGTGGGTGCAGGACTGCAGAAATCATTCTTCACATAGGACTGGCTCTCTCCCCTCAGTCATAAGGCGTCGGTGTTGGAGGCTTTGGTAGAGGAAATTGTGCTCCCTGGGGAGGGGGTGTGTTAGTCAGCATAGTCCTATCAGTCTGCATGGAGGTGTTTTGGTGATTTCTACTTTGGGCTCACAATCCTTCTTTACATCTTGGCAGGAAGTTGAGTTTCAGTACTTTTATTGGGTCTTAGCATGGAAATAGGGAATCTTCTGATGGGGTTTATGACCAATATTGAAGTGCTTCAGTCTTCTCGTGGCTGTAGGCAGTTACTGAAGTCACTGTGGTGTCAATCCAGTTTGACCCTTCTGGTGGTAGTGACTCTGGGAGTGATAAGAGGGTGACCATTGCTGGCACTGTTCAGAGCCCAGTCTGAAAAGAGCAACCATCAGCCTGTCCATGGCACAGATTCCCTGTATTAGTGCTCGTGTGATGGAGAAGGTGTATTGCTGTCGAATCCCTTTTTTTAATAGTCAGATTTGGTCTCTTTTCTATTTGTTACCTTGGGTAAATGTTCCATGGGTTCCATGTCTGCAGGGTGCAATGTAACATAGGGTAGAGCAAGAAAATACAGTGACTGTGGAAGAAAACTGTGGTTTTCTTTGTATCTAATGGATTGTTTTACCTCTGCTTCAAGGCCTGTCCCAGGTTTACTATGTGACCTTGATAGAGTTGCTCTCCATCTTGGTACTGCCATTTTCCTCAGCTTAAAATATGGGATAGTTCCATGCCATCTCAGGGGGTAGAGAGATTGGTATCTGTAAAGGATTGTGAGGTCCTTGAGCAAAGGAGCTGAGGTAGAGCAAGTGATGTATTGGCCTGACTTTAAAGGAAGGTGGCACTGCAGCTGTATTGTAGCTGAAGAACAACCACTAGTTTCAGACTGTCATGTTGTGCACTGGCATAAAGGGCCTCGGGCAGGTATTAGACTGGACAAGAAGTGGAAAAGAAATCCTGAGACAGCAAATGATGGACATACTTGTGAAGGTGCCTGTCTGTCAGAAAATCACGGATGTGCTGGTATCTCCAGGAATTTCAGTTGTGTCCTCCTTTGGCAGGTCAGTGAAAACGAAATGGCAGTGGCTTCTGGTCACATAAACAGCTCAGGAGTCCTGCTGGAGGTAGGAAGCGTCCTCCCAGTGCTGCACAGTGGGGAAATGCAGTCGGCACCTGGTGCTGTCCCTGCATCTCCTGCTGCTTCAGGTAACTCGGGGCTCTCCCTGTACAGTTCTCCCTTCAGATGTGCCTTCAGAGTGTGGCTTCTTTATGAGTTGTATTCTTACTTCTGTACCCTTGCCCCTCTCACCCCTACTTTTTCTTAAGATTACTGTAATCCTTCCAGAAAAAAAAAAAGATTGCCTTAATCTAAAATGACCAAAACAATTAGGCTTGATTTGACACTGATCCCTACAGTCTAGTTTTCTGGGTTTGACTCTGCCTAATACCAGGCATTCCAGTGTAGAAAGAAAGGGTTAGTAGACAGGAAGTTGGGGAAAAAGTGGTCTAGTATCTGATCCCTGATGTGTCAAACTTGCAGCTCCCTGTGAATCTGGATAACTCATATGTCTTACATCTGTTTTAGCTTAGAGGTCTGTTGAGGATTAGACCACAGTGGAACATGAGCTCCAGAGTAAGTTCCACAGAGGGGTGAGAGGGGCAATGCAGGAGTCTGCATGGGGCCTTGTTAGAACAACTTGGCTATGGTGAAGTTTCTTTTCAGCTTCTGGTTTGGAGTCACAGTTGAGTCACATTGTCTGCAACTGAGAGTTTATGCCATTCATTCAAACAATTAGGCTTGATTTGACACTGATCCCTACAGTCTAGTTTTCTGGGTTTGACTCTGCCTAATACCAGGCATTCCAGTGTAGAAAGAAAGGGTTAGTAGACAGGAAGTTGGGGAAAAAGTGGTCTAGTATCTGATCCCTGATGTGTCAAACTTGCAGCTCCCTGTGAATCTGGATAACTCATATGTCTTACATCTGTTTTAGCTTAGAGGTCTGTTGAGGATTAGACCACAGTGGAACATGAGCTCCAGAGTAAGTTCCACAGAGGGGTGAGAGGGGCAATGCAGGAGTCTGCATGGGGCCTTGTTAGAACAACTTGGCTATGGTGAAGTTTCTTTTCAGCTTCTGGTTTGGAGTCACAGTTGAGTCACATTGTCTGCAACTGAGAGTTTATGCCATTCATTCATCTACAATTCTGTACAAGTCATCTCACTTCCCTTATCCACATCTCTTCTTTAAGACCTGTAAATTTGGTCCAGATGATTCAGTAAATTCAGACTAGAAATTACAGCTAAAAATGAGTGGCAACCTGTGATATAAGAGGAATTCTCCAGGAAGGACCTGCAAAGAGATCCCCCCTCTGCTCCCTCCCAGCTCCTCTGATAACTGTTTGTCTTGGCTTACCTTGTGTGGCTCTTGGTGCTGTTTTCCGGGTTTCCCATCGTTGTGTTGGGATGGGCCTTTGGAAGGGCTTCTCCCTGCATGTGTAGCTTAGCCTGTCAAGCCCTTACATTGAACACAGTGTCCTATGGGCTGCATGATTCTGTCTCAGACTCCACACACAAAGAAGTCATGCAGTTTTGGTGCAGGTTCTCTGTGTATCTTTTGGGGACCATTTATAGGTACCTCTCATTGTCTTTTCCCAGAAGAAGCCACCAGACAATGAAGAGCCCAGCGGTGGCTTTGTGGACTTGGGTGGTGGCTGCTTCTTGCTCATGTGCTTTTCCCTTCTACTCTCTGTTAGGTGCTCCTACGCTTTCCCGGCTTTTAGAAGCTGGTCCTGCACAGTTCACCTCACCTCTTGCTTCCTTCTCCGCTGTTGCCAGCGAACCTCCAGCTAAGCTCCTGCCACCCCCCGTAGAGCCTGTGCCGCAGGCAACCATTGTCATGATGCCCACGCTGTCAGCACCGTCGGTTGTGCCACCAGCTGCAGCTCCAGACAGCGTAGTCACAGGTGCGTTCCTGACCTATGCACTCATAGGTCGTGCACTGCTGGAAAATGGACATGCCCTTGGGATCAGCTCCCAGCAAGCTCTCAGCTGGCTTTTCCTCATTTTCGAGTCACCATCCCCGATGGAAGGATGGTCGTGGCTGGGTTCTGCAGTGAACAGATGGTTTTAAACAGGACTTGCTGGGTGGGAGTGGGGTTGCTACTGGTATGTTGCTGGATTGTGGTTCAAGGGTTGGAATCTCGCCGTGTCTCTACTGTGGTGAAAGCAAACCTGGGTATATCTTTTATTTTTCTAAGCCATGCTGTTGTGGGTGGACCTGGGGTACTTGCAGTTGGTGTTTGGTCTTATTTTCTGCAGTATTAGTTTATGTGGCCTTGACTTCTCCAGAGTGGTCTCTGATTGTCACTCTCATCCTTGTGCAGTGAGCCAGCCAGAAGCCTGTGTTTCCATGGAGGCAGTGTCTGATTCCCATACTGTGACAGTGTCTATGGACAGCAGTGAAATCTCCATGATCATTGATTCCATCAAGAAAGAGTGCCTGGGTTCTGGGGCTGGCAGCGCTGCAGGGTCTTCCAAAGATCACTGCATTGATGGGAAAGAAGACCTGGATTTGGCTGAGAAAATGGATATTGCAGTGTCCTATACAGGAGAAGAGCTGGACTTCGATACAGTTGGAAATATTATAGCCATCATTGAGGACAAGGTAAACGGAAAGGGCAGAGTGCCAGTGCCTTTTGCTCCATATCCTGTTAGGTTAACCTCAAGTGATTACTGTTCACCAATTTAGTGAGTTAAATGAGCAAGAAATAACTGTTCCAAAATACAAATTCTCACCATTCTTGTTCTGCCACGTTCAGCCTGGTGCTGCTCTTCAGAGTGCAGAAAAATCTTCCCCATGTTGGGTAGGGTTGGGTCACATCCCTGGCAGACCCAGGAGCTTGCAGCCTGCTTTCCTGGAGTGCTGTATTTCTGAAACAAGTTCCTCAGGAGACTCTGCAGGGAAGGATACGAGTCTGGCTGCAAAAGGCAACTTTGTAAACCCAGTATGCCAGGTTTTGTGCAATTTTTCATTACCAAATATCATTAACTTATTTTTAAATTCCTCTTTCTGACCTTGGCCTGTACTGCTGTATGTTTGTTTTGGCAATAAAGGGAGATGATCACCCTGAAGTCCTGGATGCTGCAGTTGTTGAGGCTGCTCTGTCTTCTTTCTGCGAAGACACCGATGACCCTCAGACACTTCCTGGCCCATGGGAACATTCAATTCATCAGGAGCATGAGAAGCAGGCCCAGATAGCCCAAGTGTCTGTGACTGTGAAGCAGGAGAGACTGGAGTGTGAGGAGCCAGAGGCAAAGGGAATTCGAGACCTAATAGGCATTGGCGAGCTGGGATCAGAAATAAAGACTGAACCTGCAGAGCAAGAACAGAATCAGCTGGTCCCTGAGGAGACCATCCCAGCAACTCCAAGAGTGACAGAAACACCAGAGCTTAGAAGTCAAGAGATAGAAGAGGATCAAAGAGCAGCTGTAGCAGCAGGAGAGCCTTCTGAAATTGAGATAGAATTGGTCAAGGGAGAAGACGCAGTGCACAATGCAGTGAAGACAGAGGTATGTGAGCAGAGAGGCTGTCTGGAACTGGTGTGGGGAAAGAAAGGAGCAGTTGTGGCAGGTAGGAGAGAAGTTTAGAGGAAGGATGACTGCTGGGTTGACGTGACCCTTCAATGAATGTGACTGACTGTTTTCTTGGGAGTCATGCTGCTGATCTGTTCGATCTGCAGAGAAACTCTCTGCTTTAGGCAGTACCTTTATGTATCTCCCCCCGTCCACGTGCAGAACTGCTGTTGGGAAGATACTCAGTGAACTTCATTGCCTTCAGTTAGGTTAGGGTGAGTGAGATGTGCCCACACCTTCACTGAAGTAAGCTGACACAAACATCTAGATTTGTGCATTTCTCTTCCCTCCAGACCCCACCTGATGATGATTCATCCCCTCCACAAGTCCCAAATGTGAGTGAAGACTCCTCACAGGCTGGTGTTCAGCACAAATTTGAGCTGTCAGGTAACTTAATTCAGCTAGGAAATCTTTTACATGCGACATTATTAGCTGGATAGATGTCAGTGATCTGGTTCAGGTTTTTTGGGGAGGAGGGAGAAAAGATACGTAGGAACAGTGGTAATCACTGCAGGACAATAGGAATTTGTGCAGGAGCTTTTGTAGGAAAGACTGCTTTGGAGAATCAACCTTTCTGCTTTTCTTCTTTTCACAGAGTCAATGAAGGAGGAGGCCCAAGCCCTGTTTAGGAGTCAGATGAAGGTAATTCTGGATTGGTTGTAGTCATCTTGGGTTCATTACTAACACCTCACTGCTGCTGCTTCCTTGCTCTCATCTGCTGAAAAGCAAAGCTTGTGTACAGCTTTCTGCACTGAGAAGAGAATTGGGCAGTTGGAGCTCCGGAGATTTATTCAGGCACTGTGAGGCTGTGTGTACGTGTGTTTGTGTCTGTGGGGAGAAACAGGGCAGGATAGAGTGACAAGGATTTTGTGGAAGTGCCTGTACAGTTGTCAGGAGCTGTAGCAAGAAATCACTTTGCTTGCTGAACCATGGTTGCTTTGGAGGCTCTGAGCTACTGCTGTTCCTGGCTGTGCAGACTCACAAACTGTCTGTTTCAGGATGGGCAGGGTGAAGAGGATGATGAGGATGGTGCCAGTGAGGCTGCCAGTTTGGAGGAACCCAAAGAAGAAGATCAGGGAGAGGGGTATCTATCAGAGATGGATAATGAGCCCCCTGTGAGTGAGAGTGATGATGGCTTCAGTGTCCATAATGCACCTCTGCAGTCTCACACACTGGCCGACTCCATCCCCAGCAGCCCAGCCTCCTCGCAGTTGTGAGTATCAGTGGAGCTCATGGGAACAAGGTGCAAATAAATCCCAGGCTGTTTTGTGGAGCGAGCATAGGATTCTCATGTCTGTTTTGCTGACTCAGTGGGTCCAAGGGGGGAATTTGTTGATGATTTGTCTGGTTCTCGTTGCTCACAAGTGCAAGTGTGCAGACAGCACCGTAGTTACAGGCCCCAGTTTTTTCTCGGTCTGCGTGTGGATTAGTGTAGGTGTGTTGAGGCAGAATAAACCATAAGGTTTCTGCTCCAAGGCAGTATGCAGACTCCCAAAGGAAGTACTCTTCTTTTCTTCCCAGCTCAGTGTGCAGTGAGGATCAGGAAGCAATACAGGCCCAGAAGATCTGGAAGAAAGCCATCATGCTAGTTTGGAGAGCAGCAGCTAATCACAGGTGAGTTTGATGTCTTGAGAACTGCCAGAAACAAGTGACTAACCCTAGACAAGTCTTTGCTCTCCCATCTCAGAGGTTCATCTGCCTTAGTACCAGGAGGTGATGAATCATATTGTTACTGGTAGCAGACAAATAAACATGAGAGCATGAACCAAATGTTTTCCAGCAAGGAGGAGGCTCTAAGTGGTCTCCTTCTCTCTGCAGGTATGCCAATGTCTTCCTGCAGCCCGTAACTGATGATATAGCACCAGGCTACCACAGCATTGTGCAGAGGTGAGTCTCAGCAGTTTTCTGTCATTAGAACTCTATATTTGCATGCTTGTGTAGGAATTTCTGGCAGGAATGATGTAGTTTTAGGCTGCCATGCAAGGTTTGGAAAATTTTTCATGGCATGATTAAATCAAAAACAGGTTTCCCTAAGAAAGGGGTTGTCTTCAGTGATGTCTTTACACAGCCCTGTCTTTGAATGAAGTACACTGACTTACACAGAACATTTTATATCAGTAAGGTGGTATGTGACTGCTCTGCTTCTCCCAATTTCTATTCAAGGGTAGGATTTAATCTTTGAAATTCTAAAGACCTATATTCACTGATGAGTATTTTTTTACTGTTCCAGATAGTGGTCTTTTCTAGAAGAATTGTCAGAATCCGCTGCTAGCCCTCAAGATCTCTCCTAAACAGTTCAGTTGCTGTAACTGTAGTTCCTTAGTTTCTCCTTCAGTCATGGCTGGAGGAGGCAAATGCCTCTCCTGAGGCATCTGTCATGCTGTTGTTACATTTCATGGTGACTGGTGGTCAGTTTGTGTCTTCTGACCTGAGGCCTTGGTACTTAGGAATACAGCCTGTGTGGGGGAGAACCTTTTGACTAAAATAGGTGGCCCAACTACACGTATAGTAGACATGGAGTTGTCCACAAAAGTGAGAAAAAAGGGTTAAATATGTCTGTTGCTGTTTTGACTGCCTTTCTTTCATAGGCCAATGGATTTGTCTACCATCAAAAAGAACATTGAGAATGGGCTGATACGAACCACAGCTGAGTTCCAGCGTGATATCATGCTGATGTTTCAAAATGCAGTTATGTACAACAGCTCTGACCATGATGTGTACCACATGGCTGTGGAGATGCAACGAGATGTCCTGGAGCAGATCCAGGTAAAGTACTGAGCTGAGGCCAGTGCAGGACAGAGCATCTGCCTTGGTCCATAGGCACGGGAGAGACTTCTGGATGTAAGACCAGTTTCACTCACAGTGTCTTTGAATGAAGTAGTCCCTTCTTCCCCTGCATCTCTCAGGTGTTTGTGGTGAAGTAGATCATGGGTAATATGAAACTAACACAGCAAAATGTTTATTTGGTTCAGCCAATTGAAAATCAACCTTCCTTCAGGGAAATGCTTAGGCCTGCAAGAACCAGGGTGTGGTTCAGAAACAGAAACAGGCAACAAGAATGGTGAATGACAGGGGACGCGATTGCTCCTTTTGGTGGCTGTGCTGGTTTGTGCTGGTTTGAAGTGTACATGAAGCTGTGTCCTGTGATTATATGCCACTTATAATTTCCTGTGAAGCAGAATGTCTCAGCCAACAGGGCTAACAGAGTTTGGACTGGGGTTCTGCAGTTCCTCAGGACTTGTGGCTTCTGAGGTAATGGAGGAACTTATTCTGAGCAGCAGATAAGGAACTGAAACTGCCTCTGACCCAGTCATTCCCAGCCTGTGGTTTGTGATTGTTAACTGACACACACGCACTGAGTTTGTTTTACCTGAGAATCTGAAGAGTGTGGTTTTCTTGCAGCAATTTCTGGCCACACAGCTGATCATGCAAACATCAGAGTCAGGAATCAGTGCAAAGAGCCTGCGTGGGCGAGACTCTACTCGCAAGCAAGATGCTTCAGAGAAGGTGAGAATGCTGCACCCTGTGGAAGGGCACTTGGTACTTTTTGGAGGATCCTAATATCGTGCATGAAGTTCCCATATCAGAGATAGGCAGAATGTTTTTTGAGATTGCAATGGCTCCAGTACCTTCATGTGAGCAAATTTTTCTTTAAATGTGTCCATTCCTTAGATTTTATCTCTGGAGTTGTACATCATCCCAGAGGCAGGTCTTATGAATTATTTCTGTAATCCAAATACGTCACTTCCCTGTTTTTAAAAACAAGTGATGAAAGCTGTGGGGAAATGAAGAGAGTGTTGGAAGAGGTGTGATATGACAGGAAGGTGAAGGTGTAGAGAATTGGAAGACCATCCTCTGCCATGTTCTTCACTTCCTACTCAGATTTTTAGAACCAGGAAATCACTGTAGTCTGGTTTGCTGTGTAAAACACACCAGAGAACCTTGGACTTCCACACTGATCTAATAGCAGTGTAGATTATTTTTTTTACCTTCTGTAAAGACATACCCAGACTCAATTAAGTGACCTCAGGTGATGCACACAACAGTGTGACAGCAAGGACTGCCTGCTTGGCTCTACTGGCAACTGCAGTACAGAGATGTTTGGTAGGCCAGGCCTTGCCATGGCTGCAGAGGGAATATCCCTTTCCTAGCATTCTGACTCTCGCAGTATCCCTCTTTTGCCTGTTTTTATGTTCCTGCTGCATATGACTGATGCCATGTGGGAAGGGGAGTGGGGCACATGTTTCTCTATGCTTGTGTGTGGTGCTTCTATGTGGTGTGTGCATTTCCGTATCTGATAAGTCCTTCTGTTTGGCCTTTTAACAGGACAGTGTCCCAATGGGCTCTCCTGCCTTCCTTCTCTCTCTCTTTGTAAGTATTGAAAGGCTCCAGCAGGTCCTGCTGGCAGTGTGCTCTGCTCCTTGTCTGGGTGATCCCTGCACTGTCACAGCATCCTTAGCACTGCAGTGGTGTGTGTTTAACTTAGGGGCTGAACAATCATCATTACAGAGGAAATGTCTCAGTCCCTTGTTCTCAGCGTGGGTGACTGGGAGGGGCTTCAGTCTTCTCTTCTGGTTCCAAGTGTTCTTATTTTGTCATCTGCCTTTGCTTTTTCCACAACTTCTCTCCTGCTTTCTTTCCATTTAAGTGGGAAGACAGACCAAGCAGTGCAGTACTATAGTTCTTACATCTCTCATGCTTATACAGCTGCCCCTTCCACATGTTTGAGTCAGTACAAAGGGTCTTGGGAAGGTGAGGAGTCAGCTGTGTACTTCTTTATCATTCATGGTCCAGAAAACAGATACTTTGCAGAAATACCTCATTCTGTGCCTGTGGTGATCTGGAAGAGTTTGAAAAAATATTCCCTCTGGGAATCCCCAAATGTCTGAGTTGTGGGGAGGAGAGAGGGAGGAAGATGGAGAGCTGTTTTTTTCTCTCACATATATCTAAAGACAGAGGAGTCCTCCAGGAGAGGCAGCATGTCAGCCAGAGGGAGAGGGCAGCGGATCAAAGGAAGCTCTCAGCTCACGTTCTGCTCATGGAAAGGAGCTGTGCGGAGAAACTAGGGAGCTAGTGCCAGGGTCACTCAACTGGAGGAGCACTTCCCGTAGGGATCAGCAGCTGATAAGGTAGGTTAGTCAGCAGTTTCCTCTTCCCAACCTAAGAGCCAAGCTAGAATCTGCCACTTAGGAGAAAGCCTGCACTGTACAGGCACCAAGAGCATCGGTCTGGGCGAGAGCCGTGTTGCCTCTCTGCCCTGGCTGCCAGTGACACAGATCCTGCAAATCCCAGTCCCTGTGCTGTGTCCAGAGAGGATTCTAGGTAGGTCTGCAGGCAGGCCTCCCCCGGCCTTATTAGGACAGCTGCCCTTTCTCCCGTTTTGAAAATGTCAAAAGTTGTTACCAGATTCCTGGCCTCCCCGAGTGCTGGAGGAGGTGCTTTGTGCTCAGGATTGCGTAACATTTTCTGTTTGCCTTGTGCCTAGGACGGAGGCACCAGAGGGCGTCGCTGTGCCATCGAGGCGGACTTGAAGATGAAGAAATGATGCTGCGGGCAGACAAAATCCCAGCGCCTCGCATCCAGAGCTGGAGTGCAAGCAAGAGGCTGGTAACAGCTGATGGAGGAGAAAGAAAAGCTCCGGGTCCATTTCTGGGACCTGGTCCACCTTCTTCGCTTGTCCCTCTGGGAAGCAGTGTGTCGTCGAAATGTGTAACCCAAAGAAACTTCCCCAGAGGGGAAGACTTAGCCCCCCTGCCTGTTTTAGGGCAGTCGTCTTGGGCTTCATCAGTGTTCTGGTGTTAGCTAGCAACTGGTGGCTCGTATGTACTGTAATGTGAAGTGTACAGATTTTTACTAGTGATGTGTAAATGTGTATGTATATTAAAGTCTGGGAACAAATCCAGCGTACGATGTGCAGTGCTGAGCATCAAGCTCCCTGTGGGGAGGAGCCCTGTTTGTGTGCAACATCCGTACTTGTCTTGAGTATCTGCAAATATGACTCTTCCAGTGCAGCAGACAGGCTTTGACATGAGAGACAATCTGTTACTCATGGGAGTGTTGCATGGTGCTTGGATGGAGGGGAAGATTCCCTGCTTGTGTGTGTGAGGGCATGGCACTGTGGTGACGGAATAGATCTAACCAGGAAAAGCTAAAGGCTATTGGAGCTTTCTTTAAGAGACTCGTGTACTGAAATGTACCTTACATTCTTCCCCCAGAGATTTGTAAAGGCTGCACTAGTCAGAGTGAAACCTGTGATTTCAGCAGCTCTAGACATGCTGGTACCTGGTTTCACACTGGAGCTTGTGAACTGTTTCTCTCCACTGGACATTACAGTTCTTTCCCTCAGCAACATGGGTGCTTAGGAGGTTTAAGTTCTTGACAGTTTTCAAGTCACCTACTTATTTTCTGCTCATATCACCTGTGAGACAAAACTTGCCTATTTTCAGCCCCCGTGACCTTCCAGAGGGGAAAAAAAAACAAACCAAAACATGATCCTTCCTGATCCTGCAGCAGCTGGGAGTGGTCTGCACTTGTACTGGGTGCAGCTTGCTGACATACGAGCTGCAGAAAACTGAGTCATTGTGATTTAAGACCAGAGGAATTGTTACCTTGATTTTCACAAGTTTTGTTTTAAAATGGGTTGTGCTTGCTGTGTTGAGTCCCATGTTTGGCTCAGGTAAGTTGCCACCAAGAGTCACCTTAAATCTGATGTTAGAAATGTAGAATCCTTTGGTTTACTTACTGGTTAATTTTTCTTCACTACTGAAATTAGGAACAAATTTTCTGATCTGAATTGTTATGGTCTTGGTTTACAGAGATTACAGGTGGTTAAGTTACAGGTTTCTTTCGGTTTCTGGTATTGTGTGGAATAATTTCAGTTGGAAGGCACCTCTGAGCGTTTATCTAGTCCAACCTGCTGCTCAGAGCAGGGCCAGCTTCAGGGGTAGATCAAGTTGCTTGGAGCTTTGTCTAGTCAAGTTTTGAAAAGTACCTAGGATGGAGATTCCCTAACTCCTTTGGACAATTTACTTTAGTGCTTTCCCACCCTCATGGAGTAAACGTGCCTTATGTCCCATCTGATTTTCCTTTGGTGCAGCTTGTCATCATTGCCTCCTCTCTTTTCACTGTTTGCCACTGAGAAGAGTCTGTCTCTGTCTCCTCTGTGACACTTCTGCACTGTCTTTGTCCGTGTTGAAAATTCGAAGTTGCAGCACATGGGAGGAAGTTTATCATGCCCACTAGTAACTTCCTTTCATTATGGAAAGCGCTGCTGCTCCTTCCTAACCTTGGTTTCTTCTCTTTGACCAGGTATTTTTCCCTCAAAAAAGCCTTTTATCTGGTCCCATGACATTTTAATAGCCTTTAATTATGGTTAACATTTTTTTAAATCTGATTTCCCTTCAGAGAACCTAATTCTTTCCCAATTCATCATCCCATGCTCTGACTGCTAATTCTGTCCTTCCTAATACTTTGTTCTAATCCATCTAGTGCAGAGCTCAGGATTATTGTGCAGCATCTCCCAACATCCACCCTTTCACAGACACATACAACAATCACATCTTTCTGTTGTTCTTGTGCTGTAGCTAATCTAAATGACAGGTTACACAGCATAGGCTTGGTCATATTATATTTAAGCTTCTTTAGGACTCAGGAGTGAATACCCAACTGGTTCTGAGGTTTACTCCCTCCTTCAAACTGTTCTAAAACCTCCCCTGTTGACATTTTAATTAGAAACAATCTCTCAGACCCATCCCAAGAGAGAGTCTGGTGTGATCTCCTCTGTGGCAACTGCTGATAATGATGATTAATTTGGTTTTTCCAACTGGCCCTGTTTTCCTCAGAGATGTTTGGCACTGATCATGCCTCACCGCCCCTGTTCATCTGGCAGCTCCCTGCCTCTGATCTTTGTGATGAGGTTTGTTTTCTTACTTTTATGTCTTTTAGCAAATTGTTCTTCCAATTTTTTCTCTTTTTTTTTTTTTTTTTCCTTTTTTGTGGATTCTAGATATTTACTAGAGTTCAGGCTTTTATCACTTTCCTTGTTTTGACATGCAGGTTCCTTTTAAAGACCATCTCTTAGAATCTATGATTCTATGATTCTTTTATTCCTAGCAGCTTTTCCTTACATCAGCGAGGGTTGTGCGGTGTCTGATCTCTGCAGAGTGAACTTACAGCTTTTCCATTTGATAATGATTCCTTGCTGGTGATTATGTAGCCAACGTAATGAAGAGTTAGCAGGCAGTTCTTAATTAAAAATTGAAGTCTGATCTTTTTGTTCCTTATTTTTTGTACAGAATTGGAATGGCACTGAGCTGTCTGTAATTATTTAATTCATCACACTTCTCTTGCACTAATTCTGCTGTTCCACTTTCTGGCATCTTGGATCTTCCAACATTTAGTCAAACTCAACATAAGGCTGAAGTCTTTTTTAGTCCAGGCTTACGCCCAAATTCCCTGGGCTTCTTGATTTTTAAAATGCTTATCCCTCCCCACTGAGGTGCAGAAAGATGATTACAAGTGATCGCATTACCTTAGGCAAAGGCTTTTCTGCTCACCTGAACGGTGGTGCCTGGTCCTGGCTGTGCAGCCAGTTCTGCTGATGGTGCAGGGAAGTGCTTGAGTCGTGAGGTTACTCTGAAACCACAGTTTGTCCAACCCTTTAACTGAGAGCAGGTAATGTTATGTCTTACCTCATCACGTTTTATCTGCTTCCACTGAAGTTAACTTAGAGGTTTCAGAAGGACAGCCTTTCAGATCCTGCCTCTGTTTGTAAGGTTATAAAATAAATAAGTGTCTCATCCCAAACCCAGAGGATTCCTTATTTCTCCCTGTATGCACCCTAACCTTTATTTGTAGCTGTGCTAGCAGTTCTGAGAATGCAAAAGGAAATCAGTGAGAAACGTGTATGTTCAAATTTCTGGAAAAATTAGTCTGTACATAATTAACTGAAAACTCTAAGGACACTGGTAATTAATGCATAGAATTCTCCATAGGTTACAGCATCGAGGCAGCTGAGTTTGTTGCCAAGATATAGATTTTTCTAACAGCCATTTACTGTGGTTACTGTCACTCTGCCAGCAATTCTCCAGATTAGGGAAATCATAGTGGACTTGTGCAGTAGAAGACACTTAGGCTCAGAGATGAAATTAATGGCTTCTTTCTTCTTAAGAGAACTTTTATTTTCTGAAACATGTAGAACTGTCTCCTGTCAGTGACTGTTTGTGGTTATCATTATTCTGGCTCAGGTACACAAGGTGTCACCATCCAGCTTAATCACATCTGTCACTTTCAAAACAAAGTTTCTGTGGTGTTCGTACTAAGTTCGTACTAAGTTATTTCCAGTATGAAATGTTAACAAGGGAATCTTGGTGAGTTCTCAGTCACTGGTGCTTCACAACCACCAGCAGCTCGAGAGCCCTGGCATGACCTGGTTTGAGTTTGCTGCTGGCTGCCTTTGGTACCTTAACCATCACATCCAACAGAGCCACACGCTCCCAACCAGCTCAGCATCCCCTGAGCAGTCACACCCTGACCCCCAGGCAGCACAGCAAAAGCACCAGAAAACCTGACATTCAGTTGCTCTGAAATAGCAGTTTGTGTTGCAGGGCTCCTGCCCTGCCATGTGCTGGCAAGCGTGGGCTCAGGTGTAGGCTGGACTCACAGAGTCTTTCTCATGCTTCACCCCTTTGAGTGTGTCAGGAAATGAGCTGGGCTTTGCAGTTCTGCATCAGGGTACAAAGAAATTGCTGTCTCTGTTTGTTTACAGATGGGCCATCCCTGGATGTGCTGGGAGTCTGAGACGGAGTCTCCCAGTGAGTCAGAGAAGAGCAGTGACTTCCAGTCGCTTTTCAGCTGGGATTCAAGCTTGGATCTGGACATGGGGAACTGGAGGAATACTGAAGAGGTGTCCATGGGGAAGCTAGAGGAGAGCAGCCAAGAGGCAGACCATGAGCTGGAGCTCAGTGAGCCTCTGTGGGAGAATGATAGTGAAAACTACCAAAAGGCAGAGAGAATGTGTGAAGACCACAGTCTTCTCCAGTTGTTCTCAGAGGTAGGGCTGTTTGGGTGGCAAGAAAGTGGGTGGCATAATTCAGGCCCTCCTGAAACAGTAGGGGTTTCAGGTCATCCACCATCCCTATGCATAGAAACAGCCTGGGGATGAAGCAGATGTCCTCAGATCACTTGCTCCCTGTCCCAAGCCTAGCCCTGCCTCCCATTTAAAGCTGGTACCACATCCAGGCACCTGCTTTGCCAAAACACAGCTCGCCCTAAAGCACAGAGATGTCATTGAACTGACACTGAAGTAACAACACGGGGCTTCATCAGAACATTTTGCCAGGATTCCTAAAAATGGAAAAGCATTCATGAGTGAAAACAAAAATAGCATCTGTGCTGCTTAGTTCTTCTTCGTTTTGCCTTCACAATTTGAAGCAATCAATCTGTGTTGCAGGTAACCCAGATGATGGCACCTCTCTGCATTAGCAGCACAGAGCCACCACGGACTCCTTGGGATTATTGTGGCCCTGGGAAGAAGGAGGATGAGGAGGATGTGAGGTGCCAGGAAAAGAGCACAGGGACAGCAGTCTCAGAAGCAGAGGAAAGTCAACTACATGGCCTGGCAGATGAGAAAGGACACTCCCTGGGAAGAGAGGTAGGGAAGAGGTGGTCCTAAGAGAGCCTCTGGTCCTGGCTTTGCTTTTAAGGTCTGATCTGTAAGGTCTCTGGGTAGGGCATAAGAGACAGCAAAGGAAATTGGCTCTAGAAGAGATGGGAAATTCCCAGGTTCCAAGTTGGGACACAGAGGAGGAGACAGCAGGGTAGGGAATTCAAAAGAAATGGATGAGGGGAAGGATGTTTTTTATGTATGGATATGTATTTTTATGAACAGGAAGCTTGTTACAGATCAAACCCTCAGATGCGAGTTGGAGGAACCGCTCCTTGGCAGTGTAAAGGTGACTCATGGGAGCTGGCAGCCTGCTCTGGGGTTGCAGGCAAGACTGGAATACTTGCCTTGTTCTAATTGCTGTGTTATGCAGAACACAGCTTGGCTGCTTTCAGGCCCACGTGGCTGTGATAGCAATAACCATCTGCCCCTGGAGACCATCATGTCTTGGAAGCAAGAGCTGTCTAGCCTGGGTTAAAATCAGTTCTGTGTCTAGGGGGGCTGTGGGCTCCCACCAGCCTGGGGGGTGCTGCTGGGACACATAATGTAGCAGTGGAAGAACAGTGCCATTTTTCCACACACACATTTGCTCCCTTGCAAACTTGGGCAGTGGAGACGGAAATAACTTCTAGAGTTCTCACATTTCACCTGTTCAGCCAGGATGGTCAGCGTTCTTCCCCAAGGTCCCTCACAGTTCTCCCAGTGGTCAAAGCCAAACACAGCAGTGTCCACTTTCTTCCCAAGGAGTCTGCTCCATGGTGCAGATCTGTTCTCTGAGGATTCTCAGGGGCCCCTGTGCATAATCCCATTTGTGGAGTACAAAGAGCCCCTGTCCCTGCTCCTGTCTTCTTTACATTTTCTTGGCAAGTCACTACACAGCAACACTCTACTTCCTGGCTGAGTCTGTTCTCTGTCATATTCATGTGGGAGTTTGTGAGGAACCAACCTTGTTGCACTCTAGGGGATCCTGTTGTCTGTGTTTTGAGCTTTAAGAAGCCTGCGGCAGTCTTACCTCAGCTCCTGGTTGCCCTCTCGAATCCATGACTCTTCCCAGGAAAGCAGACAGACAGACATAGCATTGGGCACCAGTCAGCTCCACAGTGTTTGTGGTAGGCAGAGGTGATGATGATCCAAGAGATCAGGCCCAGCAGTTACTGGAGAGCTGGGCAGCACAGTGAAGGTCTGAGTGAGGTCGGACACCCTCTAGATTCACAGAGAGCGAGGTAGCTCCCAGCTGAGAATGGCTGCAGCACAGGGATGTGCAGCGGGCTGGCTTGCTTCTAAATGCAGAGTCGGAGAGATAGGCTGCCATTTTAGCTGTGTCTCCCTTTTCCTCTTCAGGACAAGACTCAAGAGACACCTGGAGAACAAGATTTAGATGAGCCACATCCATCAGAGATGAATAATCCGGCCCAGGGTCAAGATGACAGTGATAGCACCTCTGCAGCCCCTGTGCTGGACCCCACAAGTCCTGCCAGCGTGCAGCTGTAAGTAGTTCTGCTCTCCTGCAGGCACAGAAAACAGAGTTGTTTCCCTTGTCTCACATGAGAACAAGCACAGGTCACCTCCAGGAAGGTGAGATAGCCAAGAAGTAACTTGTGCTTTCTCCGTGGATCTGCCAGCATTGATTGGCAGCAGAAGTGAAAAGAGTAGAGATTAAATAAGAGATTAAATGGAAAATACATCCTTCCTCAAGGCATCTAGGCCTTCTATGAGCTGGACATCATGCTTTGTCAGGCAGTGTCCAGTCCAGCCCACTTTAGGCAGGTGCAGGCATGTCAGTCACACACAGGTTCTGCCATGTGTGTGATCACCTGAACTGCCTTTTGAAGGAAAATGGTGAGGTATGGGGATGAGAAACTGACTAAAAACATCTCAGTAAAGTTTTCAACATCAGAGTAGCATGAGCTTTTCCATCCAACTTGATCCTGCCCTTTAGAGCTGCTCAGCTCTGATCTTGTTTCTCCCTGCTGCCCAGCATCTTCCTGCACTCTGGGTGCTCAGCTGTGCAGCCAGATGCAGACACTTCCTCCATCTCACCCTGAGAGGCTTGGCATAGCTACACCCAAGTATCTCTGTGCTTCATCCACCTGGGTGTGTTGGGTGAGAGCAGAATTGCCACCTCCTACTTGGTCTCAAGTGTAATGATCTGGCAATATATTCCCTCCACAGGATGCAGCTAAGCTGGGATAAGCCCCTGCAGCATTTGGTCTTCAAGAGAACTCTGATGTCCCTCTGGAGGATGATAGCCAGTCACAGGTACGTGGGGGGAAAGGGTTGGATTGACATGGCTCCAGAACACATTGTCCTGACTTCGAGCTCCTGTGTCCCCAGGCCCTGCTCCCCTCCACAACAGCCACCCACAGGCTGCCTTGTCTCCCCATAGCTTTGCTTCTGGCCATCCCACCAGTGAGAACAGCTGCGTGCTGCAAAGCTGGAGAGAACCCTGCATATTTATTTCCTCTGCTTCATGTGGCAGAGCCCAGAAGTTGCTCCCTGCACAGCTGGCACAGACAGCATCTGTGGGCGCAGCTTCCCCCACGCCCAGTGGTTCCAGCCACCTGCCCTGGCTGCTGCTGTGGCCTCTGGCACGTGGGGAGAGGCTCTGGTCCCTGTCGTGATGTTGGTTTTGGTGGAGAGGCAGACAGGGGACATTCTTCCTGCTTGTCCTTGTAGGTACAGTGGCCTGTTCCTGAAGGCAGTGTCAGAGAAACAAGCTCCTGGATACAGGGATGTGGTGAAGAGGTGAGTTTGTGGAGCAAGTGCTCAATAGTACATTTCTCTCTCTGTTTTTTTCTGCCTTCTCTGATTTCCAAAGGGCCAGTGGGACTGTTTCCTTCCTCCTTTTCCAGAGTTTGACTGTCACCAGCATCTCTCTCTGATTCCTTTTATTAAAACTCCCTTCCAGGTGATTAGAACCTGGAAGCTGGAAGTGACTCTGGTACTGGTGGGAATTGTGCCTGCCCTGTGCTGGCACTGCCAGGCTGACTTGCTGCAGGCACAGCCCGTGCAGCTGTGGGACCTATGGGTGTGCAGGGGATTCAGCTGCTGAAGCTCAGCAGTCTCCTGTCCCCATGCTGGAAGCCTGTGCCTGGGTCTATACCTGCTCATCTGCTGCTTGCTCCCCCGAGGTTTTCTTCTCAGTGGAGAAGTGGGTCATACGAATACTTCCCAGAGAGATTAAGGGCATTTTTCAGAGCTGAATCACGCTCTATTCTGGTCCCAGTTGTCATCCCTGCAGCCATTCATTTTCTCATTCTGTCAAAATAAGGGAAGTAATATTTATTCCCCATCAAGTTCCCTTTATGAGCTCAGCTATTTTTGCCAGTGGCATCATTCGATTTTTAGGGGTTTTAATAGATACCTATTTTAGTAACTTTCTTTCTCCACTAAGACCTGGCCTGACTTCATAAAGACTAATTAGAAAGGTTGCTCTGCTTGCCTTCTCTGGAGCTCAACATGACATTTTTTCAGGGCTGCTAATGACCTGCCAAGTTGATTGGCTAGCGAGTGTCGCATTGGCTAAACTTACTTCTCTGGCTTAGGAGAGAAACGTTTCTCACTCCTTCTCTTTGTCCTGGGCAATAAAACTTACTGAAAATATCTGTGCTTTCAGGGCCACACTGAAACAGGAATAAGCAGTTCCATGCAGAGCCTGCAAAGTGCCTGGCTGTGGGTTGCAATTAATTCTCCTCCTATCTTTTGTAGACCCATGGATTTAACCAGCCTCAAGAGAAGTGTGTCAAAGGGCCACATTCAGTCCATGGTCCAGTTCCAGCGTGACCTCATGCTCATGTTCCAGAATGCAGTGATGTACAACAGCTCCAACCACCAGGTGCACCACATGGCCCTGGAGATGCAGCAGGAGGTGTTGGAGCAGCTGCAGGTGTTGACCGAAGCCCTCCTGTGTTCAGGAGACAGGCTGAGGTGGGAGAGAAGGTAACAAGCCATGTCTGAGGCCTGTTCCTTTTGGAGCAGTGTTGTCTCCCCAGCTCAAGAGGTCTTCTGGGGCTCAGGGGATGTGCTGACCCTGCAGCCGTGGCCTTCAGCACGCCTAGTTTTCCCCCAGGTTGATGGGATAAGGAACAAAGCAGTTTCTGGGAGGGGCAGTGGAAGGGAAACCTCCTTTCTTCTCTGGGACAAGCAGCAGTGAGAAAAAGGTTCCTGGGATTAAAAAAAACCAAAAAACAAAAGGAAGAAACAATCTTTGTGACCAGCTGGGATGAGCCAGGACCCGTCCCTGCGAGGTGGGCGGCTGTTCCCCGGGTGCTGCAGGACATCCCCGCTACCCGCTGCCTCCCTTGTTGTTGTGTTGTGGTTCCGTTCGGGGTGGGCGTTGCCACCCCAGGTCACCTCGGGCCCGGGGGTGGGCACAGCCCCACGGGGGGCAGCGCGTCCGCCACGCACCGGAATAAAGGCCCGTGTTGGAAGATTGTCCCTGTGTGATTGACACCCGGGCTGGGGAACGGGGCGGGGGGG
>NW_009953964.1:6603891-6604665 GCF_000747805.2 Chaetura pelagica
CCCCCGGCCCGCCCCCCGCCGCTGACCCCGGTTTCCCCCGCAGGATCACGGTGCTTGGCCGGCGAACGCAGCCCATCGACGTGTACTGCCACATCCCCATCATGTGCGAGGACAGGAGCCTCCCCTACGCCTACGTCCCCTCCAAATCGGTAAGGGGCTGGGGAAACCGGGAGAAACCAGCCACGGGGAGAAGGATCCCGTTGGGCCCAGGACGGAGCCAAAGCCCCCCGTGTTTGTCCGTGGCCGGGGCACGTGGGGCTGCAGAACCGTTTGCCCTAGTCTGGTCCTTCCAGCAGCTGGGGCAGGAGCTTCTGGGACAGAGCTGGGTTGGATTTTTCCCCCTTGTGAGCTGGGACTGGTCTGCTTGCAGAAATGAGAGGCTGGGCATGGGTTGTGGCTGGGGGGACATCCTCTCCTTTGTAGAGTGGAGGTTGGGGTGGGGGGGCACTCTTTGTCTTCGGGACTTCATAGGATCATTTTGGCTGGAAAAGACTTAAGATCATGAAGCCCAACCATGAGCCCAAGCCCACCACTACACCACGTCCCTCAGCACCACATCTACACGACTTTTAAATCTCCAGGGATGGTGACTCCACTGCTTCCCTGGAAAAGGGTTCTTAATCCCAGCACAAGTTCCCTGTGTGAGGCTGGAGCACAAGACATGCTGGCCAGGTGTTGGTCTCCCACGAAGGGGACCTGGCAGCCCTGCCTGCCTCCCCCCACAGCCTCGCCGTGTTCCCGCAGGACCTGGGAGCCGCAGCCGGCTCGAAACGC
>NW_009953964.1:6605137-6608040 GCF_000747805.2 Chaetura pelagica
CGAGAGGGGCCCCCAGGGACGCGGCCCCGCCGCCCCCTCCCCGGGCACGCCAGGCCCCGCCGCGCCGCTGGAAAGCAAAGGCAGAAGCCAGAAGGAAATGGGGGTTTATTGCAGGAAAGAGCTGGGCCGGGCCTGGCCTTCGCGGGGCTCCGCTGTTACAGGGCAGAGCCCCTTCCAGCGCCTGGGAGGGGTGATGTGGGGGTACCCCAGCCTGGGGAGCATCGCAGCCCCTGCCTCTATGCCCCAGTTCTCTTTCCCCTCCCCAAAGGCAGGTTCCCATTCCTCCTTGCACAAGGCACTCATACCTCAGCTTTCCTGCAGGGAAACTGCATTAACCCCCCTCCATGGGCATGGAAAGCCCCAACAGAGGTGTGGGGGCAGCCGCCTCCCCTCCCAGCAGTACCAGGATTTGTCAGGGCTTTCCTCCCCTGACTTCCCACATCAACACAGACCCGTTGGTGCAGGCACAGGACACTGCCAGCTCCAGGACCCTGCTGACAGGACAGCCACTGCAAGCAGCAGCTGGAACCCCTACAGCAAGGCAGCAGGACTGGGGACAGGACTTGAGCCTCTCCTTAGTAAAACATTTAAGTTACTGGGTTGTAGGGAACAGGGGTGGCAGAGCAGGAGGGACAGGGAATGTCTCACCGAGTGCTTGGTTTCTGCCCCCATGGCAGAAGGAATCACAGGGCAAATGCTCCTGGAGTCAGAGCACGGGGCACATGCAAGACCCCCACCCTGGCATAGATGACCCCCCTCTCCAGGATCCCCCTCGGAAAGGTCTGAAGTGTTGCAAGAAGGAAAAGCTCCCTTGTCGCAATCAGTCCTCCCCAGGGCAGTGCTGAGCAGCTGGTCCTTGTGCAGATCCTGAGACCGTCCCATTGCAGCAGTAAGAGACCTTCCCTTTTCACAGTCCTACCAGCATCCCATGCTCAGATCTTGGAGGACTCCACCCGCTCAATCCACGGGGAGTCGGCACCGACGTCCCTGGGCTCTGAGCGCAGCTGCCGCAGCTCCCGCTCCAGCGCCTGGCTCCGGTGGTACATCTCCATGTAGCTGGCCTGGAGCTCCCGCTGGTACCGCAGCACCTTCTCCTTCTCTTCCTGCCAGGTTTTCCTCTCCAGCTCAAAGTTCACAGCCTGCAGCTGGCCCTGGCGCCGCTCCCGCAGCAGCTCTGCCCACAGCCACTCCACTTGCCGCTCCAGGGGCTCCGCCGTGTCGCTGTGAAGGCCTCGGCACTTGGAGTCATCAGTTTCACAGCCAGGAAAGTCCTGGCACACTGGCATGGGGTCGTCACCCAGCAGCAGCGGGGCACTGGGCTCTGGGGGGCTCTGGAAGGAGTCTGCCAGTTGTGCCAGCTGGGAGTCCCTGGCCTGGACCTCTGCCTTGGCCTCCCGCAGCTGCGTCTTCAGGCTGAAGATCTCACCCAGCTTCTGAGCCATCTCCTCCTGGGTGTCCCGGAGCTGCTGCTTCAGCAGAGAGATCTCTGCTGCCTTCTGGCACACCTGCAGGGCAGAGGTGAGCGGTGAGGAAGAGTTGGAGGAGCAGGACCTCAGGGGTGGCAGTAACCCAGGCTGTCACCACAGCATGCCGGGGAGACCACGAGCATCACACCTGCTTTGTCTGCCCCCAGCCTGTGGCCATGAGTGACAATAGAGCAGGGAGCCAGTGGCCCCATCCTGGCTCCAGGGCCAGGAGGGTGGCAACAGGGAGAGAAGGAAGGGGGACTCACCTCCCACTTGGTCTCCTCCAGCTTGGGGCTGACGCGCTCGCCCTGGGTCTGCCGGAGCTTGTTCTCCTCACACTGGCACTGCTGCATACTCAGCTCCTCCTGCAGCCGCTTCTTCTCCTGCTGTGCTTTGCAGAGCTGCAGCTGCAGCGCCCGCTGCCCGCGCTGCGCCTGCTGTGTCACCTGCTGCAGCCGGGCCACGTACATCTGCTTCAGGTCCTCCAGCTCATCCAGCCACAGCCGCTGCTTGTCCTCAAACACCTGCCACCACACATGGGCACCAGTGAGGGTCTGTCACCTGCCCCTGTGTGGGGCAGCCCAAGGGATGGATCCCAGAACTTCCCATGATGTTGGGTCTTCCCACACCTAGACATTCCCATCCCATTTCCCACCGTGGCAGGACACCAGCTACTTCACTGCTCCTTCCCCCCAGGCACTGCTGCTCCACAGCCCTGCCTGGCGCACCCAGCACAGCCCCAGCCCCAAGGCTCACCTGTGTGAAAGGGTCTTCAGTCTCACTAAGGCTCCTCTTGAGCTGCCGCAGCTCTCCTCCTGTCTCCTGCAGCCGGTCCTCCAGCTGCTTCACAGCATCCTCCAGCGAGTAGGTGAACTCGTAGGGTGGTGGGGGCTCCCCGGGGCTCTGCAGCCGGCTCAGCGTGGCCATGCTTTTGCAGGACAGAGGTGCCTTCTCAGGGGCCAGAGGGTCCCTGGGGCTCCGGGAGACCCTGTCCAAGGAGCCTCCGATGTGGTTGATGTGGCCCATGGAGGCGCTGAATTGGCTCTGGGCAGGTTTGAGGCGGGAGCCATAGGAAGGGAAGCTCTGGATGGAGTTGTGGCTGGAGTCGGAGGCTTCATCCAGGCTGATGGCGTGGAGCAGGTGGGTGCGGAGCGGGCCGTGCTGCGAGGCTGCCGTGCTGCTCTGCGACAGCAGCGTGTGCAGGCTCCCGTTGCTCTTGGACAGCTTCTGCCCCTTAGATGAGGACAGGCCCTGCATGGAGACCAGCCCTTTCCCAGCCACCGCCTTGAAGGCTGAGGGCCTGATTCGGCACTGAAAAACAAGAGCAGCATCAGGATCAGCCCAACAGCACCAACAGGCACCCAGAGCCAGGGAGAACCCGCTCACTCTCAGCAACATATCCATGGACGTTCTCAAATCCCGACATTCCATCCCTCT
>NW_009953964.1:6608858-6609606 GCF_000747805.2 Chaetura pelagica
GGCACCGAGCCGGAACCTCGGGGTACAGACGTTACCCAGGGACCTCCCCAAAATGGCCCCGGTCTCACGGTCATGGGCTTGGCTTCCCCACGGTGCACGGGGGACGCTCCCGCACCACGCTGGGCAAAGCTCCCAAGCCCTCCCCGTGGCCCTGCTCCATCCGCAGGAGCTCCCTCCCCAACTCCGGGCAAGGACAAGGCGGTCACAGCCCAGATGTCCGTGTGCGTGCGGGAGACCCCGTGGCCGGACACGGCGGGAAGGGGCAGGATGCGGACGGGACAATGCGGCTTCCTGCGCAGGTGGCCGGGGGAGGAAGGACATGAGGATGCCTGTGGACTCGGCTCCTGCTGGGAACGGGGACGATGGCCCTCGCAGCCAAGGTGGAAGGGACACGGAGCGTGTGGTAGGGGCCGGGCGGAGGCCACTCCATAGCTCCCAGCCTCGCCAAAGGCCGGGTTACACCCAGGAAGCTGTCCTGGTTCTCAGCGCCACGCACCGGGTAAACAAACACCCCGCTTTTAATTGCTGCCACGCACAAACCTGTCTGACAGCTCCCGGCCTGCGCTGTCACCTCCCTCCGTCAGCCCAGCACCTGCTCCGGGCATCGGCACCCAATGAAGGGCAGCGGGGATGGGACCCTCTGGGAGGGTCTGGGCTTCCTGCGGTACCACCGGGGATGGGGGACATGGATGTCCCCTCCCGGCATCCAGCTCCCCGGGCACCCGTCGAGGCCCGCAGACGCCCCCTC
>NW_009953964.1:6611111-6615595 GCF_000747805.2 Chaetura pelagica
GCCCGTGGGGCTGCTGGGTCCCTGCCCGACGGACAGGCACATGCCTGTGGCAGCAGGCATCCCGCCAGGGCTTCCAGCCAGGCAGGCTGCGGTGATGCCAGGATTACTTCAATAGGTGCTGGTCACCAACACACCCCACCTTCCTGTCTATCCCGTTTCCTGCTGCCACGTCTCCACCACGGTTTGTGCTCCCCTGAACGCGTCTCCCTGGGATGGCAGTTCCTGCAGGGCCCTGGCCTAGGACGCTCAAGCAGCCAGGGATGGGTCTCTGGGCAGAGATGTTGCTGACTCCCATCAGCTTTTTCCCAGCCCTATCCCTGCTCACCCCAGCCCCGCCATCACAATCCTACAGCAATTTCACGTGGCCACCAGGAATCCGCTGCAGGCACCTCCTGGTTTAAAACAACCCTGCAATAAAAGCCAGCCCATTGCTGTGCAGACCCTGCTAACAGCACCTGGAGCCCCAGAAGGGGGGTTGCAGAGGGGCAGGGCTGGGACTCCACAGGCTCTCTCTGCCTCCAAGCATCCTGACCCCCTCTTCAGTGTTACTGAGAGCACAGGAACACCGAGAGGCCTCCGGCTCAGCTCCACAGGGCTCCCAGGACAGCAGTCAGGGAGTTATCCATCTGCAAAAAGACCATGGGGAAAAGCTTTGTCCCCTCCCGCTGGGCCATTGCAAATAACGAAACGCGTGGGGGGTGGAACTGAGCCGAGCGATCTCCGAGTCACATTCAAGGCTATAAAAGGAAGCTGGGTCTCCAGCACGGCGCCTCTTCCACAAAAGCAACCAGAGGATGAGGGGGCTGTGAGCAGAGCTGAGAAATAGCTGCCAGGCAGCAGGAGAGGAGCCTTTAGCACTGAGCAAAGTGCGAGGTGCCCATATGCTGTTTCTGCACATCTATGTCTTCATGAAACCTGCCCAAAACTGTGTCATCTATTTTGAACAGCAGAGAGAAATACTTTGATCTGCCTCTGCCAGCCCTTGGCTGCAGTTCCAGCCCCAGTAAGTGGCTGGTGTACAGGTGGCCAATCCCTAAACCTGCACCATGGAGAGACAGAAGGGGGCTGCTGGGCCATCTCCATCCAGCTGACCGCTGTGAGGGACACAAAGGTTCCTGGAAACATCTCTGGAGTAGTTCATCCTGTGTGCAAGCCCACCTGTAATCTTTGTGCCAGATACCAAGTGATTGCTGGGCTGAAGAGGCCATTGGGAACTCTTGGGCAGCACATCCCCACGTTGCCCTGGGACGAGGAGAGGCCCCAAGCTGGAGAGGAGGACATGCTGGTCTGCCTGCACCCTGGATGATGGAAAGCAGCATGGCCTGATCCTCACTGCCCCACACCACCACCTCGACCCTGTCCTGCAGTGCAGCACCCCTCATACCCTGATCCATAGGGCTCTGTACTCACACAGCTCCAGAGCAGCAGAGCAGATGGCACCAGGATCTTTCCAGATGCCCCATCCCACTGCCCTTACATGGTACACAACCCCCACACTTGGCTCTGATACTTTTGCCTCCCTCATCCTAGTGCTGCTCCCCAGAGATGCAATGTCCTCGGGCCTGCTTGTCTTCCCAGGATGGCAACAGCTTCTCTCTGCAGCCGTTTGCAGGCAGCTGGCAAAGTGACCACTCCTGGAAGCACCAGACATGGGACAAGGATAAAAGGGGGCCAGAAAACATGGAGAGCCAGGTGCCACCACTGGTGACAGGGCAAAATGAAGGGGTACTGGCTGTTTGGTTGGGTCTGCCCAGCTTGAGGAAGCAGCAGCACCCAAAACATGTGCCAAGACCCTAGAGCCAGCGAAGTGCAGTCCCACACATGGCACCACCTGTCAGCCAGCCCCAGCACCCCTACTCTGGAGCAACACAGCACCATTTCACCCAGCAGCCCATGCAGGCAAAGGCATCTCCCTTGGGAGTCAGTGGACACCTCTGTGACCCCTCAGCACAGCCCTGGAGGTACCTGTCAGCTGAAACACAGGCGCTATCTCACTTGAAGCACATTTCAGACCAGCTTGGCCTCTGAACCACAGCAGATCACGTGTCCAGGCAGAAATGGGTGTGCTGACGCCAGGAAGGTGAAGGGAGCAGGAAAAAGGAGCAGCACAGCCCAGGGCATTCACGACTCACAGGTGCCCTAACAGTTCTTTATTGTCCTCTGAGCTGGACGGCAGCTCAGCCACATCCAATGCAGGAAAATTGTCTCCTGCACCTGCCCTGGAAGGCAGCACCAGTGGCTGCAGCAACGCCACTGAGTCCCACTCTCAGCCTCTTTTGTTGGTCCCAGCAAAGCCCAGTTCTCAGCCTTTTCTGTTCCTCTGCATCTCGCCAGCACCGCCACGCTGGGCTGCTGCAAAATCCTGCCTGCTCCAAGCAGCTCAGCGGCGCCCCGGCACCTCAGCACCAGTACAGCACACATGACTGGCACAGGGGAGATGGGCTCAGCCAAATGTGCACCAAGGGGTCTCGCTTGTGTCACAGTCCAGCAAGACATTAAGGACGGTGCAAGGGGCTCCTGCCACACTCAGAGCTGTCCGTGATTCAATGTGGTACCTCACGTTGTTCAGACCTCCCTCCCGATCCACCTTAAACTGCTCCTGAGGAAGAGAAAAACCATTCAGCCCAAACTGGCTTCCCGGGGAGGAGGGAGCAGAGAGCTGGCAGGGAGGACACAAGCAAGGAGGGCTCACAGTACTTGATGACCACAATCTAGATCTCCTGTGGTTCCCCTCGACCACACAGAGGTCTCACCTGCTTCTGTGCAGCGATACGCTTCTGGTCTCTCTTCCTCCAGGCTGGGTCATGCAGGTGCTGGAAAGTCTCATATCCAGTCGTGATCCCAGACGGACGGCGAACCTGGAAGTAGCCCAAAGCTTCTGTAAAGCTACTGGAAAACCTGGTACTGGAATAGGGAGTGCAGAAGGGCTGCCTTCCTCAGGCCCTGATATGGGCAGCTATAGCCAGGGGCCAGGTAGGGAGACAAGAAGAGCAATTTCAACCTAGGAGGCCATGGAGCACCCCTTACCTGGAGCCCAGCTCCTTTGATACGTCGATAAAACTCGTCGTCCTCCCGTCCCCAGCCCCAGAAGCGGTTGGACATGCCATTGCACTGAAATGAGAGGACCATCATACTGGCCAAGGTCTGGTCCAGCACAACTCCAAGCACCACAGAGGAGCAGACACCAGCATCACAAGCCCTGAGCACCAGCACAGCCTCCCCTCTCCTGCCACCCCCACCAGGTTCAGGCTGCAGGCTCTGTCCCCGAACCATTTTAACTCCTTATCCCCCTTCTCCTGCAATGGAGCACAAAATGTACAACCGTTCACCAAGACAACGTCATAGCCCCTGCCCCAAACTGGCCAGGAAATCCCACCCACATGCTCACCATCTCATAGTGCTGCTTGGTGAGCAGCAGGATGCCACCCACATAAGTCTTATAGTGGTAGAGTGGGTGCAGCTCCGGGGATGCCACATGGAAAGGTCCTGCCTCTGGGAAGCTGTAGTCCAGCTGCTCGTTGAGGGGCAGGAGATCAACATCATGCATGGCTATGTAGTCGGTGTCGTTGCCGCTCTCCAGGAAGCCCACGTTGATCAAGGATGCCCTGTTAAACCTGCCACAGACCTGGGGACTCAGCGTGATGCACAGCAGCTCCTGTCCCTCCAGGTCCCTCTTCTCTGCTCCTCGACACTAAATGTTCAACTCGTTCCCAAATGGTGACATGCACAAACACAGCACTCCCTGCCCTCACAGAGCCAGGTGCCACTGCTGCCTGCCCTGCTTCTCCCTGTGCCCAAGGGGCTGCAGCAAGGCCTGTCCTGCCAGAGGCCAGCACAGCCCCCGCAGGGGCTGCACACAGGTACCAGGCAGCGACCAGAGGGTGAGCGATGGCATTTCCAAACACCCCATGGTACTTATTTGAATTTCCACCATGGCCCTACAACACTGGGGGGAAGACTGAAATATCTGGGGGTAGATAATTCTCCTCTTGCTTAGGAAGAGAGATGCAAAATACCACTTTGTCCTTCTATAAGCTCTAGAGGGAGTGAGCTTGAACCATGCCCCAGCCCTGACTCCTGGTTTTCCAGGAGTCTCCAAGCAGGACACCCTTCTCAGCACCCATAATCAGGACAAGAGCTTCAAAGAGGGGGCCCCTCGCTGCCCTTGGTGAGGGAGACACTACCTGAAATGATCCACCTGGTTGAGGATGAAGATGTGATGGCGGATCCTCTTCCTGCTCAGGAAGCGGTGCATGTAGGGCACGAAGGCCAGCAGCTCCTCGAAGCGCTCGCGGAAAGGGACGAGCAGCGCCAGGCGGTGGGGACCCCACGACGGCTCGTCCTCCACCGGCAGCACGGGAGCCGGGGGCGGGCAGGGCTGCTGGGGACCCCCCCGGCTCTGCCCGCCGTCGGGGGTCGGCCCCTCGGCCGAGCAGCTGAGCTGGAGCCAGAGGAGCGAGGCAAAGCCGAGGAGCAGCGCCAGG
>NW_009953964.1:6616022-6618717 GCF_000747805.2 Chaetura pelagica
GGGGCGGGGACACCCCCCTCACACCGCCCACGGGGCCTGCCCTCCTCCGAGCACCGCGCCGGGAGCCTCCGCGACATCCGCGACATCCCCTCCGCCTGGACGGCTCCCGGGAACGTTGCTCCCTGCCCCGGATAATTCTCCCGCAAGCTATGACCTCCCCGGGGGCAACACCACCCTCCCCAAGCACAGACTCAACACCCTAGGACCAACCTCTATGCCCCTGGGAACACCCTGGGACCTGCCACCCCTCTCAGCATCCCTGTCCCCCCTCCAAACAGAGCCCCCCTTGTTCCATCCCAGACAGAGGCAGAGCCACAAGTGGTGTCAGTCCTTTTAATGCCCCTTTCACAAACCCCTTTCACAGATCCCTCCCCACAGCCCCCCCTTCACATTCACAGCTGCCCTCCCACTCACCCCCCCTGCCACAGGTCGCATCGGGTGGGGGAAAACACTGGAAGAAACAATGTGAGCGACCTTCAGGCTCCCCCACCGCAGCCCAGGGGGTCCAGCAGGCATTGCCCTCCTCCATCCAACCCACCAAGGGCCAGGCAGGGGTTACAGCCAAACAGACAGATAAGAAAATACTTCTGATATTTCTCAGAAACAGCTTTTAGAAACCACAGTTTTTAACAGCTCCCCATAGAAAAGATGGGTTTGGGTAAGGGTCTTCACTAGTAGAAACGCTTGTTCCGCTCCTGGCGTTTCTGGAAGACCACGGCTCCCACCACAGCACAGACGATGATGCCCAGCAGAGCGCAGAGCAGGAGCAGGAACACCTTCCAGCCCGTCAGGGGCCCACTGCGGAAATTCCCTGTCGGGTCATCCACGTTGTCTGCAAGGACAAGAACAGCTCCAGGGACCGAGCCAGCCCCGGCTCCCGCGGGATCCCACAAGGCCGGGCAGCCCTGATGCCCATCAAGTGGCCTTAGAGAGTCCAGCCCCTGCATCCGAATCCTCCTCTGGAGGTGGAGACTCACCTTTGGGTGATTTAAGAAGGCTGACGCTAGGCTCAATCTTGGTCCAGTCAACGGTCTCATCTTCTAGAGGGTGCTCCACCATGAGCTGGAACAGCTTCATCGAGATAATGTCGTGATTGTCTAGGAAACAACCATCAGCACTGTTAGAAGCTCCGAGATGTCCAAGTGCTCAGAGCACCCCTAGGACCATCCTCTGCTCTCCTTCCCTCTCAACCCCATCCTCACAACCCACGTGTCAAACTGCAGTTTGAGATGTTCCTCAGCTCTCAGGTGCCTCCTTTCTCAGGCCATGGGTCCCTCCCCAAAAATATTTTAACAATTCAGGAAAAAAGATACCACTAAAAGTCATCCAATGCATCCCTAGCATTGCATCCCAGGATCCAAACAGCAGCTGCTCCTGCAAGCAAAGCCCTCTCTTACCAGACAAATCTCCAGTGCCAGCAGAAGCACCAAAGAAGTAGCCGGTTGGCAGCTGCACCCCTGCAATATCAATGCAGTTCTTCCATTCATTCTTGTCCTCCACGTCAGTCATCACCTGCAAGACCAGGGTGAGTCACACCAAGAACACACATCGCCAGCCTGCCCGCCTGCAGCTCTTTTGGAGCTGGAGGAAAACCATCTCCAGGGCACCTACTGACACAGCAACACCCCCTGCAGAAGGTGGCAGCCCCATCTCACCGTCAGGCGGCCGCGGGAGTACCGGATGGCCAGGAAGGTGTCGTGGTTCTGGTTGCGCAGGTCGGCGGTGCAGCCCGCCAGCTCCGTCCAGCGCCCGTCCTTGCTGTGCTCGTATGTCAGGGAACCGTTGTTCACCATGGCCGAGATGTAGGGGAACACGCGCTGCAGGGGCAGAGCAGCAGCTGCAGACCCACAGCCACCTTCCCTCCCCTGCCTGTCCAGAACCCCAACGGGAGCAGGAGCTTGGGCAGGCACAGCCGGGCACGATGACAAAGTCAAGGCTGCTTTTCATTGGGAAACTGCTTCTGAACTGAAGGAGAGCTTGTTCTGGCTAAAGCAGAGTGGCTGTTTCTGACCTTCTGTGCAGAGACCCCCCTGAGCCCCCCCTGTACCGTGTGGTCGGGGCAATGAGCCCACCCCAAAACACCTACCTCTGTTGCTTCATCATTGGGATATGTATCTAGGAAAATGGCCAGCCCATGAAAGTTGTCCTTGCTGCCAAAGACAGGACCTGAAACAGGGCAAAACACAGGGTATTGAAGGCTGTTGGATGGAATTTGTGCTCACAGACTTCTAGTGAAAGATGCTGTGAGAACTGTTTATTGCCAGGGACATGACTGAGGGCATCTGTTCCCAGAGCAGAAGGTGCAGGATGTGCCATCCCCATCCAGTGAAACCAGGCAGAGAGAAGCTCACTCTCCCTGGCCAGAAACTCTCCAGGCCAGGGACAGCTCCCCAGGTGGCCCCGGGACACATGCAAGAGCTGAGAAGGCCTCAGCTTGGCCAGACAGCCCCCAGCTGCAGCCTGTACCTGGCACCAGGCGCTCCTGCGTGTACCAAAGGGCCAGGCCGTCCCCGTGCAGGTTCTTCTTGCCGGCTCCGTGGATCCTGAAGTGGACATGAAGCTCCCAGTCCTTCAGGAAGCAGGGCTGCGTGGAGAAACGGCCCAGTGGCCTCAGGGTAAGAGCGAGGAGGCGCCGGGGCCGTTCCTGACCCACGCCGGCCTCCCCTCTGTCCCCCCGGAGCCCCCCCGCCGGCCC
>NW_009953964.1:6619363-6624507 GCF_000747805.2 Chaetura pelagica
CCCGTCGCCGGTGCTGGGCGCGTGGCCGCGGTGGCCCCGGAGCTGCGCCTTCCAGCCCTCGGGATGGGCACGTTCAGCGGGAAGACGGAGGCCCCACCTCGGGTCCGTTCCACACGCCGCTTCCCGGAGCAGCCCCTCCTGGTGGCATTTGCAGCGCGGCTGCCGCCGAGGCCGCCACCAGGCAAGGAACACCCTCCTTCCGTGCCTGCCCAGCCGGGTCCTCTCTGCCGTGCGCTCGTGCCAGGTCCTGTGCACACGTGGCAGCTCCTCCGGCCAGCGAGGGGTGCTGAACCAAGGCCTGAGCCGGCTGCCAGGGCTCCCAGCACCGGGCACATCCTACGGGAGCAGAGGCGAATACACGCTGTTCGTTTGGCGGTACGTGCTGTATCTGAGGGTGTAGCCGGCGCTGTGTTGGGGTGCCCAGCGGGACCGGGGCAGTTCGTGCCTGGCAGCAGCCTCGGCAGGGTGTGCCAGCAGTGTGGATGGACCAGTTCGGACGGGGTTCTCATGCTGGAGGTGTGCAAGCCCTTGACACAACAGGACATGTGCTTCCCATCGACAGCTCGAAGGCTGCAGGATGATCGGGGGTAGGAGGAGCCCATGGAAGACCAGAAGGAAGGGAGAGGGGAAGCTGACTGATTAGTAAAAGACTGGGTGGGAAGCCCAACAGGGCACGGCAGCCTGAGGCTCAGGGCCCAGCCAAGCCCACAGTGGAAGTCTACAGATCAGGGGGTTTGGCCATGGCTTAGGGACCTGCAGCTCAGTCCAGTCTGGCACTTTGCAGCTCTCATTTCTTCTTGCTCATGATCTGGCTGGAAATCCAGTTCATCCCATCCTGCAGGGAAGAGAGAGAGAGATGAGCACAGCCCCAAGAGCAGGTCCTTGGGTCCTCTCCCACCTCCGCAAAGCCCACAGGCCCCCATTTCTACCTGCACTCCTTCCCCAGACAAGGCTGAGCAGGCCTGGATCTGCCATTCCCGGTCCCGGTAGGTGTGGAGGCTCAGCCCTTCCGCAATTTCAGCCGCAGGTGCTGCAGTCACTAAGTCCTGCTTGTTGGCAAACACCAGCAGTGGGACCCCCGTGAGGGCCTCGTCTTCAGTGAGCTCTGCCAGCTCCTGCCAAGAGAGAACCATCTCCCAGAGCTGCTTCCTGCCTCCATGGAGCTGCCCAAGGCAGGCTGGGGCACCTTGGTCCCCCAAAATGCCTCAGTCCCCTCTCTTGTGCCAAAGAAGCTGTGAGGTCTTGACGTGCCAAGGGAGAGACATGCACCCCTGAAGCTCCATCTGACCAGAAGAGAGACTGGGAGCTGCAGGCAGTACTACCTTGGGGCTGAAGCCCTCCTGGCACCAGCAGCTTTGGGCAAAGGGCAGCTGCAGGAGGCTGCTGCCAGCCCCGTGCTGTCTGGCACACCCACGCTGCCGTCTGGTGCCAGGACAGCCGAGGCTGGCACTTGAAGTCTCACCTTCCCCTCTCCGGCTTTGTTCCCAGGGTTTGTAAGCCTGAATTTGCTACTCATAAACCTTTGGTCACATTGCTAACCGGGTGCTGGGAAGGTAGAAGGGGTGCCAGGGACCGAGTGGTCACTCTCACCAGAGGCAGAGTCATCCCAGTGCTGGGTACCCCTGGGGCTTCACCCAGCTTGGGGAGGAGCTGCTGGTCATGGATCTGCCATGGGGTGAGGTCGCTCTGTGTGCTAAGACCCCAGTCACAAGTCCTTCCTACATAGGTCTGGCAACAGCTGGGCCCCCACAGCAGTGCTGCCCCACAGGAGAGAGCAGCCTTGCTCCCCACTACAGTCCTCAAACAGCAGGTGCCAGATGGGTCCAAGCCCCAGGACCCCACAACCACCCTCCACCCAGACCCCTCTTACCTGCCCAGTCTCCTCAAAGCGCTTCTGGTCTGCACTGTCAATGACATAAATCTGCCATGGGGACAAAAGGGACAGTCGGCAGCTCCTCCTTGCCCCGCTGCCTTCTGTGGGGGCTGCAGGGCTCTGCTGGGATACAGAGCCTCGTGCAGAGGGCATGGGGGGCTGCGGGTGGCTGCCCCACTCACCAGCAGGTCTGTGCTGCCCAGATACTTCTTCCAGTAGGGACGGATGGAGCGCTGGCCCCCGATATCCCAGACGTTCAGCTTGAAGCCATGTGAGTGGACACTCTTGATGTTGAAGCCCTGTGCAAGGACACAAACCCCGGCATCACACAAGGGCAGGGTAGGACCTGTCACCCTCCTGCCACCTGTGGCCCCCAGCAGCACCTACCTGGGTGGGTGTGATGGTGCTGACCTCCTCGGAGGCCAGGCGTTTCAGCAGTGTGGTCTTCCCTGCGTTGTCCAGCCCCAGCAGGACGATGCGGAGCTCCTGCTCCGGGGTACCCTTCAGCTTCTGGATGACAGAGAGCAGCCCCTGGGGGCGTGGGGAGCCCTGTGAGGTGCCAGGTTGCTGCAGAGCACCCTCACTTTGGAGAGAGGAGCTGGGTGCCCTGCTGGCCATGGGTGCTCTGCGTCTGTGGCCTGAGAAAGCTCCAGGGCTCAGCTCCCAAGGTGTCCAGATTCAGGATGGCCCCACGGCAGATCCACCCAGCTCCCCCCCTCCTGCTGTGCTGTCCCCATCCTGGGAGCCCTGCCAGCTCCTGGGTGTGCTGGAGGGACACAGACAGGGCAAAGCCCTGGTCCTGCTCTGCCAGCCCAGCCAGCACCACAGCCAGGAGCGATGCCAGCAACACCCCCCCTGGCACAGGCAGGATGTCACCAGGCCCCGCTTACCTTCTGCACATCACCCATGGTCTGGGAGTCACTCCGGCCTGGGGCACAGCTGGGGAGCTGCCGGGTCCTGGGTGTGCTGGAGGGACACAGACAGGGCAAAGCCCTGGTCCTGCTCTGCCAGCCCAGCCAGCACCACAGCCAGGAGCGATGCCAGCAACACCCCCCCTGGCACAGGCAGGATGTCACCAGGCCCCGCTTACCTTCTGCACATCACCCATGGTCTGGGAGTCACTCCGGCCTGGGGCACAGCTGGGGAGCTGCCGGGGGCTCGTCCCTGGGGCCTGCCGGAGGCTGCGTGACTGGCACGCTCCCCAGCCCCGGGGGAGGAAGAGGATTACGGGCTCCAGAATTAGCTGCTGTTTCTCCATTTACCCACAGCATTAAATAATGCCCTCAGCAAATCCCCCAGCCAGCTGTCGCCCCGCCATCCCTTGCCCCTGGGATAGAGCAGGTCCTGCAGGGCTGGGCTGCTGGGGCACAGGGGGTCCCTCTCCCCAGGGTGCCAGGCTCCTGCTGGGGATGGCAGCTCAGCCGGAGGATGCGGTACCCGGGAACCACAGGCACCACTGCGGGCAGAGAGTGGAGCCAGAATGGAGCCGTGCAGCAGAGCCTGGGGCTGGGAGAGGCACTGCAGCCCCAGCCTCTGAAGGGGAATGCTGCCTGCTGCCCTGCCTGGTCCTGTCCTGGTGGGTGTGCAGGGCTGTCACAGCCTCCTCTCTGAGGGCTGATGCCTCAGCATGTCCCTGGTCCCCACATCCCAGGCAGGATGAGGGGACACCAGCACCCAAGAGGAGGTGTCGAAGGGTGGCAGGAGGCTGTGGTGAGGCTGGAGCTGGTCACTGGAAAAACTGCCACAGCTCCTGCTGCTGTCTGACGGAAACCAGTGAGCCCTGGAGCAGGTTGAGGGATGAGCTGTCACAGCCAGAGGTCAGGGATGGCACAGGGCAAGGGGCCAGAGGGGCACAGACACTTCCCTCAGCTGCCCACCCTGAGGCAGGGTGAGGGACTAGTCAGTTCACCATTTGGATTAAATGCATGAATTAAGCAACCTCTTTAATTCTTGCACACCGCAGTTCAGTCCTCGGATCAGATTTCCTAGCAGAGAGGTTATCCTTGTGGTGGGGACCGTGAGTCACGCACTCTTGGTGAGACATTTTTATTTATAACTCCCGTTGCAAAGCCAAGCCAAACAGCACAGCTTAAGCTCTGACAAAGGGAAGGGGAGAAGAGGGATCACCCCACCCCACACCCCACTGCTGCTCTGTGCCATGGTGGGGGGCAGAGGGGCAGCAGCAGGGACCACCCTCCGCTCCCCCCTGCCTGCAGACCCTGCCAGGGCTGTAGCTGCTAATGCTGCTCTGCTTTTGTGCATGCTCATGGTGGGAACACTTCATTTTTCTCTGCATAGATCTGCACCCAACTTAATGTTAGGGTTCTGCTTTTGATAGGTTAATCACCCACCTTACATCCCAGTTATTAGCATTTCCAAGAGCGGGTTGCCATGGTGCTCTGCGGTTTATCCTGTAACTGTTAGTTACTTATATTTTCTAACAAATATCCTAAAATATCCTCAACTGGTTTGTGGTTGCTGATCAACATGGAACCCTGAGATGGCCAAAACTGCTTAGGCATCACTTTGGTGACTTCAGGCTGCACGTCCACCACTCCTCACTGCCAGACTCTGCTGGAACCCACAAAGTAGGCAGCTCCCCCCAGAAAAACACCAGCTGCTGATGGCAGCAGCACAGCCCTGAGGCCACCCAAACCCATGGCCTGGTGTGGGCAGGGAGGCAGCCGTGTGCCCAGCCCAGTGTGACAGGATGAGCAGCAGCAGAGGGGTGCACTGGGTGTGGTGATACCCCCCTGCACCCCCCTTCCCTGGGGTGATGTGATGCCAGGAGGAGCCCCTTTGGGCTGCTCAGGCTGCTGGGAGTGGGTTGGTGACCCCCAGGGCAGCACAGGCTGTGCAGATGGGGACTGAGTGGGATAGGGATTGGGATTGGGTGCTGATAGGATTGGGAATGGGGGTTGGGATTAGGGTAGGGATGTAGACACAGATGTGGATGGAAACACATGTAGATGGGCATGAGGTCACAGATGTGGATGCAGATGTGAATGTGGATGGAAACAGGGAAAGGACTGGGGATTTGGATTGAGATGGGGACAGTGACTGGGATGGGGATGTAGGTGCAGTTGGGAACTGGGGATGCAGATACAGGTGGAGTCGTAGATGCAGGTGGAGGCATTGATAGGGATGGGGACAGGGATGTGGATTCAGATGAGAACCGGGAGAGGGATGAGGATGCAGATGTGAGTGGAAGTGGGGATGCAGATGGAGACAGGGATAGGGATTGGGACGGGCTTGCAGGCGGGGCCGCGGC
>NW_009953964.1:6626543-6629168 GCF_000747805.2 Chaetura pelagica
CAGGGGTGCGTGTGGCTTGGACATCCAAAGCAGACAGAGGCGCAGGAGGGGGTAAGGGCAGAGGGCAGTGAGTGTGCGGGGCTGGGTAAGGGGCAGGGAGGGTCTTACGGGGCTGGGTAACTGAGCAGGCAGGATCGGCTGAGGCAGTGACACAAGTGGGGATGTATGGGGAGTGATGGGCAAGTAGTGACTTATAAGGCTGGGATAACAGGAGTCAGCTGTGCTGGTGTGGGTGGGTGGCACAGGAAGGGCAGAGCTACGTGGGTATGGGCAGCAGGGATAAATGGGGAAGAGCTAGGAGCTGGTAATGCAGGGGTATGTTGGGCTGGGGTAATGGGCCTGCAGGGCTGGGATGTGTGAGGCTGAGGTAAGGGGCATAGCAGCAGCATCTGAGGGGGGGTAGCAGGGCCAAGACAGGGCTGAGATAGTGGGGCTGGGATAGGAACAGGCAGGAGGTGTGCAGGGCAGGCTGTGGTGTGTGTGGCTGGCAGGGGGGGGGGCACTGCCCAGCCGGGTCAAAGGCACCACTTCAGTGCAGCCCCAGGCAGCACCGTGGAGCGGGTGCTTGTCTGGGCTTTGACTTTTGAGGCTTTGCCCATCTCTGTGCTTGCTGTGGGTCCTGGGGTACCACCATCCCCACAGCAGGTGTCTGGGGTGGCTCAGGGGGTGCAGGAAGACACCCTGCCCTGCTGTGCCCTTCCCTGGCAGCTCTGGCAGGACCTGGTCCCTGTTTTTGGGCATCTGTCCTCCAGTAGCCCTAGGCTCCAAGGAAGGAGGGAGAGGGCAGTTTGCCTGCCTAGGGCTGTGGTTGTCCTTCCTTCCCTCCCCTCCTCCCCTCCTCTTCCTGTGACGGGGAGGCCCTCCCCGGGCAGCTGGTGGCAAGGTTACATCTGAGAGCATCTGCCCATTCCCAGCTGCTGGCCCGGCCCCAGAGCAATAGGTGCAGGTGTGGTGGGAGAAGAGCTGCACACCCCTTGTGACCCCCTACCCCTCCTCACTACCCTTGTGTTGGGAGTCCTGTGTCCTGCCTTTCCCACAGCTCTTGCGTCTAACAGCAGAGCAGTGCTTGCCAGCAGCCCATGTTCCTTGCTCCTGGGTTCAGACTGGGCTTGTCAGGGCACTGCCTCTGGCCCAGGTACTGCTCCACCATGTGCCCCTTCTCACCTCTCTTCTTTCCACCCCCGCAGGGCCCAGCTGTGTCAGATGGAGGTAAGACTGCTCTTTGCTCTGGGATGGGAGAGGCTGGCAACGTCTTCAGGGGAGGGGGAAGCCCACAGCCAGCCTTGTGCCAGGGGCAAGGAGCTAGCAGAGAGCCAGGTCCTGTGTCAGCACAGGCTGGGCTGTGGGCGAGAGCATGGCCAAGCCCCTGCAGTGGCAGGCTGAGCCCTGTGCCAGGGGCTTGCCTTACCCCCATCCCTCCTGCATGGCCCCATGTGTCTATCCCTCCCTTGTGGCTGCTCAGCTGGCACCCTTGGCTGTTCAGGGCCCAGGGGCTTCCTGAGCGTCTGTCTGTCTGCCGATCTTGTCCATCTGTCTCATTGTACACGATATCTCAGCTGGCCCATTAGCCCATCTGGGCCCTGCTGCAGGATCCTTCCAGCGTGGGGTGCTGGGGGTGCTGTTCCTACCAGCACATGCAGGTTATGTGTGGTTACCCCATGTTTTGAACAGAAGAGTGGGGAGCTTGGTAAAGCAGCAACTTGCTGCCTCCCCTGCTCCTGCCAGCTTTGTTGGGAGAATCCTGCTTCCATACTCTTATCTTCTCTTGCAAATAATCCTCTGCTCCCTGTTGTTCACCAGCCAAACCAGTTCAATATCTGGGGTTGCCCCTGGAAACTTCTGTCTTTTTGACAGAGGGACTCCATTTGAATGCATGGTCACCTTGGGTTTCCTGGGGCTGGAAGCTGGGCATGACACTTTCTGTGTCCTCTTCTGTCTGGGTTTGTTCCTTATCATAGCCCAGGGGAGTGGGGAAGGTAAGTTCAGGCACCTCTACCCATCCAAGCTTCCCTTTGTGCCATGTGCCCCCCATGTCCCGCTCCATCCTGCTTTCCCTTCCCGCTGCCTTTCCCATGCATGGCTTTGTTCCCTGGGGACATGAGTCACGGGTGGAGTCATGGTTACACCCCCGGGAGGAAGCCACAGCTGGCAGGCAGGGCTGTCACTCTGGAAGGTGCCAGCTGTGGCATTACGGTGCTTGATCCACTGAGGACACCTCTGTGATACCAGCTCCTCACACTCCCTTCCTGACATCTCACCAGCTTCCATTGGGATGGGGCAGATGAACTCACTGCAGATATGGGGGGCTGCTGGCAATGGGGAGTGACACTGGGGGACACCCAGGAAGCCAGAACTGACCCTTTCTCTCTCTCAGAGTTAAACGCTTCCAGGGCCCGTGGCAGCAACCACAGTGTGAACAGCCTGCCGGGGCCACCGGCCGCCTGTGGCTCCACCCGGGGGTCTGTGGTCAGCTGGGCTGAATCCGTCGAGACGCTGCTGCAGGACCGTGTGGCTGTCACCTACTTCACTGTGAGTGCTACAGCCCAGACCTCAGGCCTCGTTACCATCGGCTCCTGGTCATCGGCAACCGAGCCATCCCACAGCCCTAGTGCCGCCCAGCCCAGC
>NW_009953964.1:6629202-6631027 GCF_000747805.2 Chaetura pelagica
CACTGTGATGGCTACAGCCCAGACCTCAGGCCTCGTTACCATCGGCTCCTGGTCATCGGCAACCGAGCCGTCCCACAGCCCTAGTGCCGCCCAGCCCAGCAGCTCTCTCTGCCCCACAGGAGTTCCTCAAGAAGGAGTTCAGTGCTGAAAATGTCTACTTCTGGCAGGCATGTGAGCGCTTCCAGCAGATCCCAGCCAGTGACACGCAGCAGGTACCGGCCTCCACACAGCCGTGGTGCAGTTGAGCCAGGGTTGTGCAGCTGCCCACTGGGATATGGGCAGAGGTGGAAGTGGGTGTTGTGCCTGTGGGTCCCAGGGTCCTGGCAGATCCCTGTAATGGAAGGCTGAGCAGGCTGTGGTCTCCTGCAGGAGGCACAAGGAGATGGATGTGATGTGCATCTGAAAAGCTACAGCCCATGGAGCAGGATGTGCTTCTTCAGCCTGAGGTGGCCAAAGGGTGAAGCATGTGGCTGGGAGGAGAAAAGAGAACAAGGGCAGAGAGCTAGATGGGGGCTTGTGGGGGTGGAGTCATGTGGCTGGGGGATGGTTCCTACCTCTGGCTGTACCTCTGTGGAGAAACTGGCATGCTTGGCGCTGGGTGGGAGCAGCTGGCTCTGATACCTATCCTGAAGCCCAGGTACCAAGCTGGTCTCAAGGGGGACTTGGCCCCTCAGGGTCAAGTGGTTTCATGGGATGAGCCAGGGACTCCCTGCAGGGCTGCAGTGAGGAGGGGGCTCCTGGTCCCACCCTGACCCCTCTGCTTCTCCAGCTGGCCCAGGAGGCACGGCGGATCTACGATGAGTTCCTCTCCAGCCACTCGGTCAGTCCTGTGAACATTGACAAGCAGGCCTGGATTGGGGAGGACATGCTGGCCACCCCTTCCCCAGACATGTTTCGTGTCCAGCAGCTCCAGGTATGAGCAGCACCCATGCTTCACCCCACCCGTGGGAGGTGGGCTGCAGGACCACCCTGCACGTCACCCAGCATTACTGTCACCACAGGGCTGGGCTGCAGGGCAGTGGCTGGAGTGAGCTGTAGGTGGCAGGGGTCTTAAGCACACACATCTTCCCTTTGCAGATCTTTAACCTGATGAAGTTTGACAGCTACACACGGTTCGTGAAATCCCCGCTCTACCAGGCCTGCCTGCGGGCAGAGAGCCAGGGTCAGCCCCTGCCTGACCTGAGGCCCCACTCCCGCAGCAGCAGCCCCCCACCTGACCTCAGCAAGGTGAGTGGGATGGAAAGGGGGGGACAGGGACCTGTCCCTTGGCCTGAGAAAAAAGTGCTGGCTCTCTTCCCTGCTCTTTGGAGCAAACCTAACCACCAGCTGAGGATGGACAAGTGGTTTGGGAGACCGGGGAAAGAGAAGGAGCAGCCTTAGTTGTCTCCATACTGAGATGTTTCTTGGTTCACCTCAGAAGTCGAAGCTGAAGCTGGGCAAGTCCTTGCCACTGGGTGTGGAGATGGCAGGCAGTGGTGCCAACCGCAGCCCTCGCCGGTCCTTCAGGAAAGGAGAGCGGCGGGAACCCTCCTGGGCAGGTAGGCACCACTCAGGGCAACTGGGTCAGTGCCACCTCTGAAGGGTGCCCATGGTCCCCACCACTGTCCCTCTGTCTGTCCTAGAGGGGGGAGAAGGCAGTGGGAGCACTGTGCTGTGGCGGGAGTCCCAGGGCTCACTCAACTCCTCGGCCAGCCTGGACCTGGGCTTCCTGTCCTCAGCCAGCACATCTGCCAGCCCCTGGACAGAGGTGAGTCACCACTGCACCTGCCCTGTGGCATCATGCTGCCACCAGTCCTACCGCATCCCTCCTGCAGGGCCATCGGAA
>NW_009953964.1:6631326-6632318 GCF_000747805.2 Chaetura pelagica
TTCCGAACCCCTCCTGCTGGGCCATCGGAGGAGCTTGGGGGGCAGCGAGGCAGAGCTGCCAGCCAAGCCCATGAAGTACTGCTGCGTGTACCTGCCTGATGGCACCGCCTCGCTGGCCGCTGTCCGGCCCGGCCGCTCCATCCGCGAGATGCTGGCAGGGATATGTGAGAAGCGTGGCTTCAGCCTCCCCGACATCAAGGTCTACTTGGTGGGAAACGAACAGGTAGGGCGGGCAGGGAGAGAGGGGAGTCCTGTCAGCTGGAGCATCAGCAGGCTGGGACCACACAACACTCTGATTGCTCTGTCCTGGTGGTTTGGCTGTTGCAGAAAGCACTGGTACTGGATCAGGAGTGCTCTGTGTTGGCAGATCAGGAGGTGAAGCTGGAGAACAGGATAAGCTTTGAGTGAGTGGGAGCTTTGGGGCTGACACTGTTGCCCGCACGTGTCCAGTCACGTGCGGCCACCCACAGTGCCCCAGTACCCTGGGTCTGCCCCTGCCTGTTCCCTGCAGTCAGCCTCTTCCCCTACTCTGCAGGCTGGAAATCTCCTCCCTCAGTAAGACCATCCGCATCACGGCCAAGTCAACCAAGCGCATCCGGGAAGCGCTGCAGCCTGTGCTGGGGAAGTACGGCGTGACCATGGAGCTGGCGCGGCTGCGGAGGGTGAGGGCTCACCTTGGCGGGCACAGCCCAGCCTCCTGCAGCTGGGATGCTGTAAGGGGGGCATGCCAGGGTTTGAGGCTTGGGCTGGTGTTTGAGATGGGCCGTTGCAGCCCACTGTAGGCCAGGAGGTGCACTCTGTGCTGGGCAGTTCCTGATCCTGCAGGTTCTGGCCAGGGAGCTCATGGGTCCTCAGCCTGGCTGCCTTGGCTGTGCTGCAGCAAATGTGTCACTGGCTGGCTCTTCCCTTTGCAGCAAGGTGAGCCAGCCACCCTGGACGTGGAGAAGCTCGTCAGCACAGTGGCTGGACAGAAACTCATCCTGGAAACACCA
>NW_009953964.1:6633426-6634303 GCF_000747805.2 Chaetura pelagica
CAAGGGAAGCCAGCCACCCTGGACGTGGAGAAGCTCGTCAGCACAGTGGCTGCTCAGAAACTCATCCTGGAAACACCAGCAGGTAAAGTGTCCTCCCCTCCAAGCCATATCCTCCCCCACGCAGGTTCTGTCCCCACACCAGAGTGCTCACAGGGTCAGGCTGCCTTCTGTTGGCCATGGCTCCTGCTTCCTGGAGTGGACTCTATCCTGTCACCAGCTGGGCAAGGACTGTGGCATTGGCATGGGGTGCTGAGGATCAGTCTTAATCTTGCAGGCATGAGAGTGATGGAGAGTGCCAAGACCGCGGCTGCCCCCTCCCTGCTCCACAGCGAGGTGAGCTCGAGATCCCACTGGAGATGCCTCCCCAGCTGCTGCTGCAGTGCCGCTGGGAACTGTGCTGCAGGTGCCAGGGAAGCAGCCAGGCTGCAGGAGGGCGATGGGGGCGTGGGCTGTGGGAGCACTGCCTCCTTGCTCTGCTGCTGAGGCTTGGGCTGCTTATCACAGGAGGGAAGCCCGACAGGAGCAGAGTCCGACGTGCTGGATGAGATGCCCTCCTCCTCTTCCCGGCCTCGGTCTTCAGCTGCCACTAACCTGAACCGCCGCACTTATGACCTGGAAGGTGAGACCTGGTGTATCTGAAACCTGAGGGGTTGGGGCAAAACACTGAGTGAGGGACGCAGTGTCCCCTGGTGTGCTGGGGCTGGGTGCAGGGTCTCATGGGTGCTGGCATGGACCAGGGAAGAAGTTCAAGTGCTGTGCATAGGACCTGTTCAGGGTCATGTCAGGTGAAGAGGGCAGCCAAGGTGTTAGGACAGAAGCTGCAGTGACGGACTCAGGTGCATGACCTGCTTTTCCCCCAGGACTGGTGGAGCTGCTG
>NW_009953964.1:6634877-6637660 GCF_000747805.2 Chaetura pelagica
ACCGTGCCCAGAGCTGCCGGGCCAATGACCAGCGTGGGCTGCTCTCCAAGGAGGACCTGGTCCTGCCTGACTTCCTACAGCTCCCTGGGGAGGACAACAGCACCTGCAAGGGTTCGGATCAGCCCCACACCCCTCACCCATCCTCCAAGGGACATGACTGCGCTCAGCCTGCAGAGCCTGCACCAGCTCAGCCTGCAGTCAACCACGAGCTCCGATGAGTCCTGCTGCACATCTGCACCCGGTGCGTGGTACCCCCCGGCCATGCTGGGGTTCAACACAGGGCCTGACTGGCCCCTGCCCTGCACTGCCGACACTGCCCAGACTGCAGATTCATCCACGTCCTGTCCCAAACTGTCGTGTCGTGTCACTGTGAGTGGTTGAGCAGCTGCCATGCCCCTTGGTGGGGTCACATTCTGGTGCACGTCAAAGGAGTCCTGTACATAGTTTGAACCCCTGTTGCAAAGCACTTTGCAATGTCCCACGCATGCCTGGTGCTGTCCTGGCCAGTGCCTCTGCCACTGGCAAAGCTGCTGCCCCAGCAGATCCTGCCTGTGCCACCTGGCACAGCCCTGTGGACTGTTCAGGTGGGGAAAGCACCCTTCCAGCTGAAGGGAGTGTGGGACAGAGAGGATGGGTGGGGTGGCAAGGCAGGCTGTGGGCAGGCAGGGTCAGAGGAACGCATGTCCAGAGCTGAGGGCTGGATTGTGTCCCTAACTCTGCGGGAACAGGGCTTGCCCCCTGTTGCTGTGCAGGTCTGTGCTTCCCAGGAAAGGTGAGCATGGCCCTGCCAGCCTGTGCCCTGGGAAGGTTGTTGCTATCCATGTTGTGTGAACATGGCTGGGCCTGATCCTGCCCGATAGCGCTGCCATTGTGGAGCAGGGCAGCTGGGTCCTGCCTGGAGCAGACAGAGGCAGAGCCAGCAGGTTGTGCCAAACAAGCCTTCTCCCCCCTGCAGGGATACCCTGTGTGGGCAGCTGCTGGAGCACCCACAGAAGCAGATCCCTGTAGGCCCTCAGCCTAGCTGGGGCTGTGAGTGCTCATCGCTTAAGGACAGCCCTCCTGGCTGCTGAGCATCTCAGCCTGGTGTGTGGGTACCCTGTGTGTGCCCTGCCTGGCATTCCTCACTGGAGGCTGGCCTGTACAGCTGATGGATTTGGCTGTGCCTTGTGGGTCCCCAGCAGCCCCCTGTCCCTAAAGGTCCTAGAACCACTCTGTGATGGAGCCAGCCCCTCAACAGCAGCCAGGAGATCCCTCCATTTTCTGTGTGTGCCAGGGCTCTTCCTGGCTGTGCCCTGGGTCACTGCTTCATCACCCCTACCCAGCCAGAGGCAGAGGGGTGGCCAGGGCAGGGGCTTGTGGCCACCCAGCCCCACACTGCCACGGCCAGCTGTGGTCCCAGTCAGAGCCCCCCAGTATTTCTGTGGTGCTGCCGAGTCCTGTCTGTGGTGTGAAACCAGGGGAAATAAAGAGCATTGCCTGGATGTGCGTTCTCCTTCCTTCATGTCCAAGGCCGAGGAGTGCTTTCCCCAGCAGCACTGTCCCCCCAGACTCCTACTACCCCACAGAGCGCCCTGGGACCAGGGCAAAGCTGGAGCCAACCCTCAGCTTCAGTGCCACCCTGCCCAGCAGCCAGGGGCAATGCCAGGAGCTTGTTTTCCTGGCACAACTGATGGTGTAGGGGAGGCTACAGGACCAGCATGGCCAAGGACTTCAGCCCCAATCCTGTCAATGAGTGACAGTCAGCCTGCCAGGGCCTCACCAGGTTAATGATTGTGGGGGCAGCTGGCCAAGAGCTCCTGGGCATGGGGCAAGCATGGACACTGGCTTCCTGCCCATTGCAGCCTGGTGCAGGTCTCTGTGAGTGCCACTGGCTGCACCCTGGCCAGAAGGGTCCACAGGTCCCACAGAGGCAGGATGTGTCCCCTGCTGTGGCACCTCTTGGGCATTCAGCTTCATCAGTTTGTGACCTAGTGGAGGCTTGGTGATGCTCCAGCTGTGACAGGGATGTCCCTTGGTCATTCCCAAGCACCCTGGGGTACCTGAGGGATCCTTCTCACACGTGATTGCAGCTGGCTTTTCTGTGGTGATGGGTCTTGGGAATATTTGATCCTAGAGGAATGGGAACATGACAGCCATGCAGCTCCTCCATGCTTGGTCCCCCACAGGCACCAGGGCTGGAGGGGCCTTTGGCCCTTGGCTCTCCCCTGGGAAGACATAGACACAAGCTGGCCGGGCACTCTGTGGGTGGATGGAAACTTGGCTGGAAGTGCATGAACAGCAGGTAATGATAAATGGCATCAAGGAGGTGCTGATGGCAATGCCAGCATTGCTCTGCTCCTGCCCACCCCAGACACAGGCTCTGTCCCTCGGAGCCCTCACAACACTGCTGGCTGCTCCATGCTGAGCTGCTGGCATGGGCTGAGCTGAGCCATGTGCCACCCTCACCACCAGTGACAGGACACGGGCACTGTGTCAGTGCTGATGTAACCCACCGCAGTATGCTGGTGGTGGGGACAGCAGTGTCCTAGGCAGCTGGGTCCTTTGCAGCTGACGTTCAGGTGGCCCTGAGGATGTTGGATGTTTGGGACAGCCCATCAGGGCCAGCACTGAGCCCTTCTCCTCTGCATCATCATCATCCTCCTCTCATGGAGGAAATGAAGCATCTGGCACCAAGTGATGGAGAACTGAGGCTGCTCCAGCATCGCCACTTGGGCATGGGGCTCCAGCACTTCCTCAGCTCTACTTCCCATTGCTCTGGCTGCTGCTTGCCCAGGGGGAATGCC
>NW_009953964.1:6637769-6641646 GCF_000747805.2 Chaetura pelagica
CTGTGCGCTGGATGCTGCTGGCCCAGGGGTAATGCCGAGCCTCAGACAGGTGGGGCAGGATGTGCCAGTGGTACCCCAGGGGCGCGTGTCCCATCCTGCCCCAGGGCTGATGTGGGATGCCGTGGGGTTACCCATTAACTGCAGGAATTTCTGGGGAGGAGGTGAGTGGCGAGTGGAGGCGAGGGGCAACGCGGGGCTCCTTAGACTTTGCTCTTGGTGTGTGTATAAAGGGCCTCCGTGCCCTGCAGGCCACTTTGCTGCAGGGACGTGTGGACGTGGCATGTGGATGTGGTGCTGCCCTGAGTGCCTGGCCAGCCCCAGGTGAGCAGGGCCCTGGACAGGAGGGTCCCCTCCCCATGTCCCCTTGGCCCGGGCTGCCTGCCCTTGAAAGGGCTCGCTGGGTTGGCGTGGTGGAGCACTGGGTGATGGGATGGTCCCCCTTGGTGGTGCCAACCCACCATGGGGATTCTGGTGACCAGTGGTGGTCCACATGGCACAGCCATGGCTCCGCTGTGGTGACACATGGCCACCTCCGCTCAACCTCAGCAGGAGCAATGCTGCCTTACCGGAGGGAGAGCCCAGCCCTGCCCCGCTGCCCAGTGCGGGGTGGAATGGTGGTTCACGGGCCCCAGTTTGCCTACTGCCCCAGCCCCCAAGGTAGGTGCCCCCCACCCTCCTCCTCCTCTTCCTCATCCTGCTTGGCTCAGTTCTGCTCTGGCCAGACCCTGGCCCAGGCAGTGTCTGACTCCCATCCCCGGGGAGGCTCCCCAGAGCAGCTGGGGCTGTAACACTGTGTCCCCATCTCCCCAGCTCTGCACCGGCTGCCGGGTGCCCACGCCTGTCCCTTCACTGTCAGCGCGGTGCCCTGCCCTGACCACGGCTTCCCCTGCCCCGGCTCCCCGGGGCGCCTGCGCGAGGGCAGGGAGCGGTACGAGCTGGAGGCACTGCCCTGGCAGGGGACTCTGGTGGGCTTGGATGAGCTGCAGAAGCCAGGTGAGACCCAAGGCACAATGCCCCTGGGTTGGGGAACAGCCTGGAGATCTTGCCCACAGGGAGACTATGGGGTGCCAGGAGAGCCCAAGCTTTCTCCTTGGGACTGGCAGCACTACCTCCTGCTGCCCTGCCAGTCCTCATGCTGGCACCCCAGAGGGACCCCAGCATGGTGGTCTGCATGCCAGCACAGGAGACTTTTGGCTCCCCAGGGTGCTGTGGGCAGAGCTGAGGGGTGATGGGGACCATAAGCTCCAGGGCAGGAGGATGTGAAGAGGATCCAGGGAGTGGTGGCACATCCAGGGGCATGAGCCTCATCCCACCAGGGCACAGGAGGATGGCTTGGGGCTGCGGGAGCCCAGGGAGCCAGGGCTGTGCCACAGCTGGTGTTTAACGCTCTCTCTTGTCTTGTGCAGAACTGGGGTGCTGGGTCAGGGTCCAGTCCATCTGTGTCTCCCTTCTCAAGGTGCCTCTGATGTTTGCATTCCTGTACCTCTTTGTGTGCTCCTTGGATGTGCTCAGCTCTGCTTTCCAGCTGGCTGGAGGTAGGGTGACAGGGGACCCAGGTGGCTGGTGGCACCCAGCACCCTGGCACCCTGCTGCTTATGCTTTCTTGCAGGCAAAGTGGCCGGTGACATCTTCAAGGACAACGCCATCCTCTCCAACCCTGTGGCTGGGCTGGTGGTGGGCATCCTGGTGACCGTGCTGGTGCAGAGCTCCTCCACCTCCACCTCCATCATTGTCAGCATGGTCTCCTCAGGGCGTGAGTGCACCTGTGGGGCTGCCTTGGGACCCTGAGGCTGGGGAATGGGGTGGCTGGGCAGGGTGACCCTGAGCTGGGCCATGCGGGGCTAGCAGATCTCTCTGTCCCCAGTGCTGGAGGTGCGCTCTGCCATCCCCATCATTATGGGCTCCAACATTGGCACCTCTGTCACCAACACCATTGTGGCCCTCATGCAAGCTGGTGACCGCAGTGAGTTCAAACGGTGAGAGCAGATCAGGGCAGAGGGGACTGGGGGGGCTGGGGCTGCTCCTCAGGGGCCATCCCATGCCAATGGGCTCCTCTGGGCAGGGCCTTTGCTGGTGCCACAGTGCATGACTGCTTCAACTGGCTGTCAGTGCTGGTCCTCTTGCCGCTGGAGGTGGTGAGCGGGTACCTGCACCGTGTCACCCGCCTGGTCGTGGCCACCTTCAACATCCGTAGTGGGAAGGATGCCCCTGACCTACTGAAGATCATCACAGAGCCCTTCACCAAGCTCATCATCCAGGTCTCCTCAGCCTTGGTGTCCCCAGGCTGGCAGTGCTGTCACCATCCCAGCAAAGATGTCCCCAAGCCGGGGGTGCTGTCAGTCCCCAGGGGCTCTCTCCAACACGTGTGTTCTTGCAGCTGGACAAGTCGGTGATCACTGGGATTGCAACGGGGGACGAAAGCCTGCGCAACCGCAGCCTTATCCGTGTCTGGTGTGGCCCTGCTCTCCCACAGGTGAGGGGCTCGTGGCCCTGCTAGAGCCACCAAACAATCCCATGGAGGGTGGGTGGTGGACAGGGACTGGCCAAGGATGCCATGGAGCTGGCTGCAGCCCACGCTTCCCCTGCAGATGGCCGCTGTGGGGCTTGGTTCCCCCCCAAACTGCACATCCCCTGGCCACTGCAGCACTAAGGGCATTGAGATCCTTCACAACGTCACCAGGCAGAAGTGTGAGTGGGTGTGGGGGGCTTGGGCAGGGCTGGGGCAAAGGGCAAGGGGCTGGAGAAGGTGCAGGTGGGACTGGAGGGGCATGCAGGATGGAGGGGTGCTGGGCAGGGGAAAGAAGTCATGCTGTTGGGGCAGGGCTGGGAGATGTTGGGGCTGGGGTCCAGGTGTGGGGCTGTCTGAGGGGAAGGTTAATGAGCATGGCCAAGCTGGCTCCAGCCCCTCACCCAACCATGCTGTGTGGTAGGTGAGCACCTCTTCACCAACACACCACTGCCCGATCTGGCCGTGGGGCTGGTGCTGCTGGCTGGGTCCCTCCCTGTGCTCTGCACCTGCCTCATCCTCCTGGTCAAACTCCTCAACTCCCTGCTCAAGGGACAGGTGGCCAAAGCCATCCAGAAGGTCATCAACACTGGTGAGTGGCACAGGGACTGCCGTGGGGGGAGTGGGACCCTGCCTGCCCCATGACCACCCAGCCCCACCTGCCATCCTCAGACCCATCCCTGGCTGCCTCCAACCCCTGTCCCTGCCTGGACCCCCATGTCCCCTGCCTGCCTCCGATTCCCACTCTGCTTATGGCTGTCATGGCCTCCTGGTGTCCACATCCTCCTTCCTGAGCCATCCCAGCCCACAGTCTGACCCCATCCCAGAGCCTGGCTCCACAACCCCCTCCTAAGCACCATGCAGGAGCTCTGGGTTGCTCCCAGCTAATGTGTCCATGTCTGTGCTTGTGTCCATGCCCGTGCCCATGGCCATGCTGTGGCAGACCTCCCACACCCACTCAGCTGGCTCACTGGGTACTTCGCCATGGTGGTGGGTGCTGGTATGACCTTCGTGGTGCAGAGCAGCTCTGTCTTCACCTCGGCCATCACACCTCTGATTGGTGAGTCCTGGTCGCTTCCACAATGTCCTGTGGATCCTGGAGTGCTTGGGAAGGTGGGAGGAGCCATGCCTCCCTGGGAACAGCACTGGTGAGGAGCAATGGGATGGGATAGGATGGGTGCCTCTCCCACAGGCCTGGGTGTGATCAGCATAGAGCGTGCCTACCCACTGACCCTGGGCTCCAACATTGGCACCACCACCACTGCCATCCTGGCCGCCCTGGCCAGCCCTGGGGACAAGCTGGCCAGCTCCTTCCAGGTATGGGCAACCCCGGGCCACGGCTGGGCTAGTGGGGAGCACTGGGCTGGCCAA
>NW_009953964.1:6641761-6643948 GCF_000747805.2 Chaetura pelagica
CAACCCCGGGCCCCGGCTGGGCTAGGGGGGAGCCCTGGGCTAGTCAAGAGCTGGAAGAAGCCTACGAGCCTGGCCCAACAGGACTGTCCTCCCTGCAGATTGCCCTCTGCCACTTCTTCTTCAACATCTCGGGCATCCTCCTGTGGTACCCACTGCCCTTCACCCGCCTGCCCATCCGCATGGCCAAGGCACTGGGCGAGCGCACGGCCAAGTACCGCTGGTTCGCTGTGCTGTACCTCATCGTCTGCTTCCTCCTGCTGCCCTCCCTCATCTTCGGCATCTCCATGGCAGGCTGGCAGGTGCTGGTGGGGGTGGGCGCACCTTTCCTCAGCCTCTTCTTCTTCGTGGGGCTGGTAAACATGCTGCAGGCGCGCAGCCCCGGCCGCCTGCCCAAGTGGCTGCAGACTTGGGACTTCCTCCCCGCCTGGATGCACTCCCTGCAGCCCCTCGACCAGGTCATCACCCGGGCCGCCCTCTGCTGCACCGACCGCTGCCGCAGCCCTGAGGGCTGGGAGGAACGTGAAGGTCCTCCCTGCGACAAGGCCAGGCTGGGGCTGGACAACCCCACGCTCTCCTACCCTGAGGAGGTGCCCAGCCCTGCCATCCGGATGGGCTCCCCTCGCCCACCCCTGCATGGTGCCACCCGGCTCTAGCTGGCACCACATGCCCAGGGTGCTGCTTTCAAGCCCACCTAGCTCCTGCCATCCCCGTTGAGCTGGTGTCTAATAAACACCAAGTGCCCATGCCCCAGGTGTGTGTCTCTTTGGCTCCTGTCTCTGCAAACCCTGATGGAGCCATGGGTGCCAGACACCCACCATAAGTCCCCATGTCCTTACACAATCACTGCACACCCTGGCCCTGTATGGGTATCCGGTGCTGGGAACAAATGACATGCACTGCTGGGGCTGGGGAGCACATGCTGATGATGCTGCAGCTGAACCTGCAGTTTGCAGCATTGTTCCCAAAGGGCTGAACTGGCAGGGTCTGTGCTGCACCGCACGGTGTCACAGCAGTGTTGGTGCAGCAGGCACAGCACAGGGCAGCCAGTGAGGTGCTGTGGTGCTGCTGGGCTGGGGGTCAGTGGGGTGGTGACTCAGTATGGCCAGGCAGTGCCCCTGGCCTGCCAGTTACCCCAAAGCCCATGGCAGGAGGCACCTGCTATGGTGACTCTGGCAGGAGCCCTTTAAGTGAATGCAAGAACCTCTTCTCCCACTGCCCACAGATACTTGGGCTCCTGCCAGAGATATCACCCGTCCCTCCCTCCCTCCTTCCCTCCCGCCCTCCTCCAGAGCTGGGACCAGCAGAGCCAGCAGGGCTGCTGTGGGGGTCACTCCAGGGATCCCAGCACTGCTGCTGCCCTGCATGCCCAGCTGGGTGGCCACTGGGCTGGGAGGTCCTCCACCTTGCCACAAGACCGGGCCAGTTCGGGAGTGGTGGTGGCCGCGATATCTCCCCGGGGACTCAGCAATGCTGGGGCTGTGCCAGGAGATGCAGAGGAGCCGGTGAGCGGGGCGCACGGGGTGGGGGGCAGCCCTGTGGGGCTTCATCCACCTGAGGGGCTGGACCAGCATGGAGCCAGCTGGCTCCCTCCCCAACGCCTCCAGTAACAGCAGCAGCACCAGCAGCACCCCACACTCGCCCGTGGTCACGGGGCTCATCCTGCTGGCTGCCCTGGCTGTCCTGCTGGCCACGCTGGTGGGAAACACGCTGGTGGTGGTGGCCATCTCCACCAGCCGGGCCCTGCAGGCACCGCAGAACCTCTTCTTGGTGTCCCTTGCCTCAGCGGACATCCTGGTGGCCGTCCTCGTCCTGCCCTTCTCGCTGGCCAACGAGGTGATGGGCTACTGGTATTTTGGCGGCCTGTGGTGCAGCCTGTACCTGGCGCTGGATGTGCTGCTCTGCACGGCTTCCATCGGGCATCTCTGCGCCATCAGCCTCGACCGCTACTGGGCCATCACCCGGGCAGCCCGGCTCAACCTGCGCCGCAGCCCCAGGAGGGTGAAGGGGATGAGCGGAGTGGTCTGGGCAGCAGCCACCCTGGTGGCACTGCCACCCCTCCTGTGGGCCCAGCCGGGGGGATGGGAATGCCAGCTGAGCCAGGAGACATGGTACGTGCTGGCCTCCTGCGCCGCCTCCTTCTTCGCTCCCTGCCTTGTCATGGTTGCCGTCTACTGCCGCATCTACCCC
>NW_009953964.1:6644100-6647114 GCF_000747805.2 Chaetura pelagica
CACATCTCCAAGCCCCTCTTCAGCTTCTTCTTCTGGATTGGCTACTGCAACAGCAGCCTCAACCCTCTCATCTACACCCTCTTCAACCGGGACTTCCGCGCCGCTTTCCGCCGCCTCCTTGCTGTCCCCCACTGGCCCTGCACCTAGGGCCCCTCCAGGACACTGGGAATACGGCCACCAGCCCTGCCAGAGACCTTGGACTGCCGTGCTGGTATGCATCTCAAGGTGCTTTTGGAAATGTGGGATTGAATAAAAGGAGGCCAAAGCCAGTGCCCAAAGCTGGCATCTACCCCTTGCCAGCACCCATCGCCACCTAGGTGTCCCCATACATCTTCCCTTGCATTGTGGGTGACCTGCCGGTGGTGACAACTAGCCATGGCAACTACAGCAATCACCAGCCTCCCCCAGATCCTCTGCACACCCGTGACTCCTAGCATCCTCTTGTGCAGGGGAGGGACCCAGTGGCTGCTGTGGGGTACACAAAACCCCATATGTGGCAGCGTCACCAGTGCCAGGAGGAGATGGACGTGCCACTACAGCAGTCCAGTCTAAGCCCTGTGCCTCACTGCCAGGGTTGTCCCCTCTAGCTGCCCGTCAGCATGTGGCTATGCCATAGCATGGGGCTCTGTGGGGCTGGGGTGGGACACTCCACATCCTGGACAGGGTCTTCACTGGGATCTTGCTGCAGAAGGCAAAGCAGAAATGACTTCCCTGTGCTACAAAGGCTGTACTCCCTTTGGAGAGTGTGGGAGATGAGATCACATCAGAACAGGCTCTGTCACAGCCTGAGGTGTGAGGGGCCATGGTGGCAACCATGGGGTGAAGACCTGGGACAACCGCACCCCCCTGGGGGCAGCAGCCACCCCGCACCCACCCTGCCCAGCTCTCTACCCAGCACTGCACAAACACCACGGGGTCAGGGGCTGCTCCACGTCTCCAGCTTTGTGGCTCAAAATAGAAAGTCTCAAAACATTGTACTTTCACTCAGCTAAAAACAGCCACTGGCGCCTGGGAGCTGGAGCCCAAGGAACACTGGTTCCTGCCAGCCCCCATCAGGGTGGGTGCATCTTGGCCCTGGGGCCTGAGGGGCTGCAAGGGACAGGGGTACTTGCAGCAGCAAGGATCCCTGGGCCATCGCCTGCCCCCGCCACATGTGGAGGCTTGTGGCATGAGCTCTGGGGCCGGTGGAGGTTCCCAGTGGGATCGTGCTGGGACGGGGCCCTGGTGCTGACCCCCCGGAGGCAGCCGGTCCCGGCAGTTGGAGCTGTGCTGTCACCATCTGCGGAAGGAGCTGTCCTATCGCTGCTGCCCGGCTTCCCCTCCCTCAGCCGCCTTTCCCCTTTTCGCAATTAAACAACATTTTGCTTCTAAAAATACCCAGGGAGATGAGGGTGCCTGACGGGGACTTGGCCAGGCCAGCTCAGCTGGGCAGAAGGGCTCTCCCTGGGGGGCACCAGCCCCACCGGCAGCACCCCGGGCTCTGCAGTGCCCTGGCTTGGGTGCTCTGCCCTCACCCTCGCCTGGCACAGCTGGAGTCAACCAGGGGACCAGGCACCGTCCCCCATCCTGGGCACAAGTGTGTGGCTCCAGGGGCTGAGGGAGTGTGTGCAGGAGGGGCTGGGTACCAGCCAGAGGTGGAGCATACAAAGACCCTCTGGCTTGGGCAAGGAGATAGCAGCACACCCAGCCTGTGCTGACATGAGGGCAACATCTGAGCAGCAAAGGCAGCTTTAGGCTGATGTCCAAAACACCAAATCTTGAGGGCTGGATGGGGTCCAGCAGCACCTGATCCCCCACTTAACCCCCAGGCACTACCAGGGTGTTGGGGCACTCCAGGAAGAGCTCCTCAACCCAACATCTCCTGATGCATCTCCATCCAGCACATCACCCTGTCCGCAGGAGGGTCAGGTAGGTCAGTCTGTCTCTCTGCAACAGCCAATTCCATTCCAAGTTTGTTTGAAGTCCATTTAATCTGCCACAGTGCGACACTTATTCCTGCCCTGCTGTGACCCCAGTCCTGCTGGGATAGCAGCTCCCACAGCACTGGTTGCTGCTTCCCAGCCGTGGCACCTGTGCTCGTCTGCCCCAATTGCATCCCACATTTTCAAGCTGTTTCTCCAGTTTCTCAATATGATTTTGAAATTCTCCCCTGATAGGCTTGGGTTTGAAGCCCTCTTTGACCAAATCTCCTCCACAGCGCTAAAAATCTTAGTCCTGGTTTCACCACTTGGGCTGCCACTGGCTCTGTTGGGGACACCAGGACTTCTCTGGACACTCGTGCTGCTCCCCAGTGCCCCGTGCCTCTTGCTGGCGGCGGGAACAGCGCTGCAAAACGCCAGCTGGGAGGAAACTGAGAGTAGCAGCCTAAGGGTTAAGTGTGGAAATGGATGGAAACAAAGTCATCGCATTTGAAGCTCAAAATAAGTATGTGCCACCTTTAAAAGGAAAGCAGCTCTAAAAGAAGAAAGCTCACAGTGTGAGTTCATCACTCGTGCCTGAGTGAGATGGGAGATCACCTCTGGGGTAGGGCAGGGCAAAGCACCCTCCTCCTCCTCATCACTGTGGGTTCATAGCCAGAAGATGCAACACCTGATCTCCAGCAGATGCTGAAGGACGTGGTGGACCACAGGCAGTGCCGATTTCATGGGCAATGAGTGCTTGGAGTAATTAGTGTTATTATCAGCCTTGCTGCAGGCTGAGGACATGAATCTCTTGCCTTCTGCCTGTCAGCACAGCCCAGCTGAGCAGTGCCCAGGACCTGTGCTGGCCATGACACGGTAGGACTTCTCTAATTGAAGTGCCAGTAAAAAATGGGGTTTAGAGCAAAGCAGCGGAGGAGCAGCCACCTGGGGCAGCCCCAGCGGGCTGGCAGCACCGCAGCCCCAGCGCCGAGGGATGAGGAAACCTCGAACCTCCCCCGCTGAGGTGCCCAGGGAGCCCGGGCGCAGCACCAGAGCTCGCACCCCCCCACGTTGCAGGCATTGACGAACGCTGGACACAACGGTGCTTGCAGG
>NW_009953964.1:6648821-6661769 GCF_000747805.2 Chaetura pelagica
GGGGCCGGCAGTCCCAGCCCTGCCCCTTCCAGCGGCTGCCCTTGCTCCCCTGACACGGAGAGAAGCAGTTTTAGGAGAAAAAGTGGATTTCGGGCTGGTAAAGAGCTGCGTCCCACACAAGGGCCGATGCCGAAACTGCAGGGGTGAGTCCCCCCCCTCCTTCGCCTTCACACCGGCCCCTCGTCCCCACAGAGTCAGGAGCTTCGCTGCGGGGCCACCGACCTGCTGCTGCTGCGGGGCGGTGGTTGGATGCCCGGGCCTGGGCACAGGGGACAGCCCAGGACGGCCCGGAGCTGGGGAGCCTGTCACACAGGAGCCTGAGCCTCTGCAAAGGAGATCTGGTTTGGGCAGACGTTGGGGAGTTCATTAGATCACATCAAGTGGCTGGGAAGTGCAGTCCCTGCTGGCCCAGGGTAGGCAGTCATTCTGGAGCCTGAGGAACCCACTGAAATCCAGTTAGAAACCTTTAGAGATTAGATTTGTGGGAGCAAAGAGCAGCGAAATTAGATTTACACAGATATATTTTTGAGCTGCTTGAGTATCAGCCTTAGTGTAGGTACTTCAGGCACAGTGACCGTGGTGGACCATGACATTATGGTTCATAATGGCAAGGCTTGCTTCACAACCAATTCCAGATAAAACCAAACAGCAACACTTGGGACTTGAAGATGCAAGGCCCTGCTTCGCATGGAATGGGACACCAAGAGACTGGCTCCTGTGGTGCCTTTGGCAGAGCAGAGTTTGGTTGCTGATGCAGAGTGAGGTGTTGAAAGGCTGCTGCGGTGTTCCCGGTGCTCCTCTGGTGCCTCGGTGGGTGGTGGGTAGTGTGGCTGCAGGCAGGTATGATCCATTGGCACCCTCCTGCCAGGTGGCTTCTGGTCTGTAGGAGCTCCTAGTGGCTGTGCTGCCTGTTCCATGGCTGTCCCACCCATGGCTGGGTGGCTGTGGTGGACACTGCTGGCTCTGGCAGCCTGTATGACAGGACAGAGCCACTTTACTGGCTGGGTCTGGTAGCACCAGGTGCTTCACTCCAACCTGGCCTTTCTGTGAGTCTCCTGATCTGGTGTGGGAATGTGGAGCTGTGCTCACCCTGGGGGGACTGCTGACAGCCATCCTCAGCTGCTGCCAGAGGATGACCGTGCTCTACATTTCCTTCAAACTCTCCTAGGGGGGTTTGGCCCCAGGAAGGTGAAGGTTCCTTCCTCTGTTGTCCTCCCTGGCCTCTGGCAGAGGGACTTAGCTTAGCTCCGAGCTATCACCAAGCCCTGAAGCTTCCTCCTGGTGAGCTGTGGGTGGAGGCAGCCCACCTGTGGCCTATTGCCAAAATGGGGGTGCTGGGGAGGTTGCTGTGCAGGAGACACGTTCCCTGCCAGGCTGTTTGCTGTGGCGCTGGGAGGGTGGGGGAGATCCGTGCATGAAGGGCACTGGAGCCTCCTTTCAAAGCAAACAACTCAAGGAAATGGAGCCTGTTGGTCCTTGGCCTCCAGGTGCTGTGGGGCACAGCTCTGCCTTGGGCACTGTCAGGTGAGGATGGCTTTTCCTCCTGGACCCTCACTTTGTTGTCCCCATCCATTTCGTCACCCCAAGCTGTGGCTGTGAAGAAGGTGTCTGTGCTGCTGGTTTCTTCCACCCCTGCTTACCCTTGAGTCACTTCCTTCCTGAGTTTGTACAATCGTGCAGACCAGCTGCTGGTGCTGGGCAGATGTAGTGCAGTGACCTGCATGGTGCCAGGGGCTGGGGCCTAGGGCTGGCCCTGCAGAAGGGTGGCTGTGATGGCCCCATCCCACCTGCCTGTCCCACCACAGCCTCCTGCGGCGCAGGGAGCTGCGTGCCTGGGGACTGTGTCTAGATTAGGGGCTGAATTGCATCTACAGTGGAGGAAAGTGTTATGAAAGTGTTTCTCAAGAGCTGATAAATGATGTTCAACCCCCCCCTGATTTCAGAAAGCCTTTGGCCCAACTCAGCAGGGTGGTTTAATATATTTCCAAAGGGAGGTGGGAATTTGTGTGTGTTTGACACCAAGCTGGGGGAAGGCAATCCCTGGAGGTTGGCTGGTTCCTGGAGGTTGGCAGTCAGGCGTGCAAGTATTGCAGTACTAAGTGCTTGCTATGATGTAAATTTTTTGGTCTATCTAGAAGCTTTCCCACCCTGTCCCACAGCACTGGGCATTCACTCCAGCAGCTGAAGCTGGAATAATACCTGGTTCTTGGATCTTGCTTTTCTGAGGTTGGCTTATCTCAAGAGAAAGGTGGGAGTGTCAACACTTCACAGGTGGGAAACTGAAGTGATGAGCCCCGGGCAATGCAGGAGTTGTCTGTGGAGCTGGGAATAGAGCAGGAATTCCTGTCTCCCAGCTTCATGTCCTCCCTCTAAGAGCCCCTCCCTGGAGTAAGCAATCAGTCTGGAATGAGTAGGTGGCACGAACATCATTACTACAGCAGGAAGAGCTTCACGCCTGGAGAGGTGATTAGTTTTGCAGAGGTCCTGAGGACAGGCCTGGGAGCCAAGAACTCCAGTGCAGGCACAGAGAAACCTGTGGCTTTAGGCACTCCTGACCTGGTGCTTCCATGTTAAATACGAGTTAACTGGGATGTCCAGGTGAAAGGTCCTCATGTTTTTGGTTGGGACTTGGCTCAGCAGCCAGAGTGGTTGGTCTGTACACTTCCTCTGGCAGCCAGAGGCTCTCACATTTTTGTTCCACCAGCCAGGAGACGGCGGTACCACTCCGGTCTTGTTTTCCTTGCCCAGACTTGCTCATGTAAATGGACAGAGGGTGTCTCCTCTCCCAGCTCCTGGCAAGGCGAGGCTGCAGTTGGACGTTTTTGCATCGTAACTCATGGTACCGATTTTGTGTGCCCTGCAGGTGGTGGTGGGAACCGGAAAGGCAAGAGTAAGAAATGGCGCCAGATGCTGCAGTTCCCCCACATCAGCCTCTGCGAGGATCTTCGGCAAACCCTCGGTGAGACACCCTGGCTGGTGGGAGCTGAGCTCTGCCCAGGCTTTGCTCCAGAGCAGAGCATGGGTGGGTGTTGTGCACCCAACATTGACTTGTGTGAGGGTCAGGGATATATAGCAGGGCACACATCAACCAAGTCCCAGCCAGGATCACTCATAGCTTAGGGTGCAGGGGAGAAACAGCAGGTATGTAAGTCACAGTTGTGTGGTGCATGTTGATGTACCCACACACCTTCTAGGATGTGATGAGCTTCACTAGAGACACAACACCTTCTCTGTGCAAACATATCTGTTTGGTGTGGCTGAGTTTTGGAGCATCACTCTGGGGTGCCTTTGCATACATAACAAAGGTCCTACTGACATCTCCTGGACTCCCTGTCTAGGATTCAGCCCTGCTCTGCAGACCTTGGCTTCTGCCACTGATGCAGCAGCTTTTCTCAGGCAAAACTGGATTCTTGCTGTGCAGTACGGATGAGAAGTGTACAGATAGGCAGGGCTTGTTTTGTCTTTTTAATACTGCACTTTGTACTCTTCATGGTTTTCATGCTGTTTGTGCAGCTTAGCCCTGAGACCATGTGAAATTGTTTTGGGGCACGGAGGGTGGGAATGCTCTGCTCCCTAGGGAGGGGAGAGCTTTAGTGGTCTCTCCAGATACAGTTGCCAGCTGCAGAGTGGCACAGCACTGGCCTTGTTTCAGAGCAGGTCTCACTGGGCTGAGTGGGTTTGGGAGGTTTCTGCAGCTCCAGTTCCCAGTTCCACCCTGCCCAAGTTTTCCAAGGCCTGGCAGCACGAAGGAGAGGAGTGGCTCCCTTGAAGGACACAATGGGACTGTAGCACTTGGAATAACTTAACCTCTGTCGTCCAAACTGTTAACCTCCAAGCTCACAACAGCCTGGTTCTGCTGCTGTGCATACCATGTGCCAAGTCCCAGGGCCTGCTTCACAGCTCCCACCTTGGCCATCCCAACCCCTGTCTGCTTCTCTGGCTTGGGTGTCCTCAGCTGATGCCCATCCTCTGCCTGCAGCTGTCCTTTCTGTGGGTGTTCTCACATGTTTTCCAGCACTGAACTTCACCTTTGTTGTGCTGCCTGCTAGCTGGTGGTGAGTGCTGGGGGTCTGTCTGTCTGTCACTGCTGTCCCACTGTCCGGGACAGTGATCGGGTGATGTTTTAGGAGACAAGTCCTTCACAGCAGCTGGCTGTCGCCAACTGTGTCTTCACTTTCCCTTGGGGAGGCACACAAGAAGTGCTTCTAGCCCAGGTGGCAGCTGCCTTGCTTGGTTTCCCCATGGGAAAAGTGATCCTGTTCCTCGTGGTTGGGTCACTGTTTGCCTGGAGTGGTTTTGTTTTCCCCTCACAGTTTGCTAGAAGAGCACTTCTTTCCTATTCTGGAAACTTGGGCAGGACCATGGGCATGGTGGGCTGGTTACCCACTGCAGAATTGAGCTGTGTGTGCCCTGGCCACAGGGAACAACCTTGTGTATGCCTGGGCAGTGGCAAGTGCAGCCAAAAGCTTCTGATCTCCCCCGTGGCAAACTCCTCCTCCCCAGCTGAAGGGAACTCCTTCCCCTGCAGACATGAAGAAACCAGCTGGTTTGGTGAGGCAGCTTCCTCCCCCCCACCAGCCCAGCCCTCTGAGCCCTCCTGCACCCTCAGGAAGCCACAGCTTCCTCAGAAGAAGATGCTGCGTGGGGAGGAGAAGTCTGGTAGTGCCCCAGCTCCAGGGAGGGCTGGAAGAACCTGGGGGTGCTGGTGCATGGCTGGACGTTGTACCCCTGGCAGCCCTCAATGGCAGCAGCTGTGACAGAAATCTCTTCTCGCCCATGAGCAGGAAACATCTTATGAGTGGAAGGGGAGAGAAAATCAGAGAACTGGAAGTGCTCTGGGTAGTCAAAGGGGTTTGTGGCTGGGCTGTCAAGCTTCTGAGAAGGAGTAGGAGGAATTAGCAAGGAAACCAAGCTCTGGAGGGCAGTAGGAGCTGACACACAAGTGAGTGGATGTCCAGGGAGTGGAGTGGGGAGATCCAATTTATGTGTGCAGCATTCACAGGACGTGGAAACAATGCCTCCCATTTTTATGCCTTTGGGAATATGAGTGGTTTTGAAGAGTCATCAGAGCAACTCTTGGCCTGGAAGCTCTGGCTTGAAAGAAGCATGTTCCAAGAAGAGTTGTGTGTCCAGAGTAGTCAGTTGATCTCTGCAGGGAGAAGCTTGGCAAAAGAGCCTCTAGGCAAGCAGGAGACACCAGGGTCCCTCTGTAGAAAGAAGAGAGGCAGGCTGTACAAGACAGACATTCAAACCTCTTTTAGGGAAGAGGATCTTCCATAGGGGAACATAAAAGCTGCATCATGCCTCTTTTCCCTATTGGGTGCATTTCTCTCTCCTGGGAGTCTCAGGCTGGTGGGACATGTGAGCAGCCAACTTATGACTCAAGCCTGCAGCCAGGGCGGTGGGCTGTGGCTGCTCCTTGGGGGCTGCCAGTGAGTGGCCTTCTCCACCTTTGCAGAGCGGGATTACCACAGCCTGTGTGAGAAGCAGCCCATCGGGCACGTGCTCTTTCGGCAGTTCTGTGAGACACGACCTGAGTTGTCACGCTGCGTCAAGTTCCTGGATGCAGTGGTAAGAGCAAAGCCCATCAGGCTTCCCTGGGGGAGGCAGGGATGATCTTGGTACTCTGGGCCTGTGCCCAGGCAACTGGTTGGCCCTGGGCACTCAGGCTGTTGCCTGGTACTTCTGGGCATGTAGGGTTTTCCTGAGGGAAAAACCTGTGAATTGCAGTTTCTCCAAGATTGGGCTGGGCCTGTGTTTAGGGAGGTGTTTGCTGGAGATCTGGTTTTCCAGGAAAGCCTGGGAAACCTTGGGCAGAGGGTGTTGCTGCTCTGCAGCTGTTGCTTGGTTGCAGGGCTTGGCTCCTGACTGGACCTGCTCCTCATGCTGTTTGCTCTGTGCAGGCAGGGTACGAAGTGGCTCCAGATGAGAGGCGGAAGGAATGTGGGCAGCAACTGATTGAAAAGTACTTGAAGCCAAACGTGAGTAAGAGGGTTATGTTTGCTGCCTGCAAGGGTAGAGCAGCTGGAAGGCTGACAGCTGTCATTACCCATGTCCTGCCACAGCAAACGTGCTGGGCAGGACGGTGAGGGCAGAGTACAGAGCCACCCTACCACCTCACAAGCAACCATGCTGCTTTTTTCACTGGCCCTAAAGCAGATGGGCTCTTGTGTGCTGTTCTGGTGGGCTTCTCCTTCCTAGCAGGACCCTTGAGCTCTGCTCGCTATGCCTGACTCCATCCGTTTGTCCCCAGAGTGAGGACCATGTGCCTGAAGTCCCCTATCAGCTGGTGGATGCCTGTTGTGAGAGGCTGGAGCAGGAACCTTCCAAGGAGCTCTTCCAGGAATCCACTAAGTAAGTTGGAGGGCTGGAGCTGTGCTACAGCTAATTCACCTCATCCCTTGTGGACCCTTCTCCCAGGGGAGTAAGGGCTGGTGCTAAGGCTGGGGGCTGGGGTGTTTTAGGCTAGCAGTTTGCAGCACAGCTGAGGGAAAGCAAATGAAAGGAGCTCCTGTGGGCTCTGGGAGCCACAGGCTGCTGCAGAATCCTCTGTTGCTCCTCCCAGTCTGTCCTGGGTCTGGGTTGCCATTTAGGAAGAGCCCGTTTCAGCAAACCTCAGCATCTGGCCATGCTGTTCCTAGTCTTGTGCCAGGATCTCGTAGGCACCCACAGAGCAGGGCTGACAGCTGCAGTCCTTGTGCCAACTGTCCTCTCCTGCGGGCTGCAGATGTGGCCCTTGTGGTTAGGTTAGGCTGGTTGTTGCTGCAGGGATCTGAGGTCAGTCCTGTTTCCATTGCAGAAGCAGTGGCTGAGGTCCTGGCGCCGGGTGTGAAGCAGAAGCATTGGGCAAACCCGGCTCATGGCCTCCACTCCTCCCTGAGCAGTAGCTGGAGCACATTGCCTAATTGAGTGCAGGGCTGTGGCAATGGATTTGCTGCAGTCTTCTGGGGAGTGTTAGCTCTGTGTGTGGTAACCAGTGTCACTGAATGCAGAGCCTCCGGGCTGGGCCCTGCCTGCTCTTGGCAAGCTCTGAAAGGGGAAGAGCCTGTCCGCTTCTCCTTGATCCATGTCTCCAGTCTAGACACTATGTCTAAGGCTCTTTACTCCGCTGGGCAGCCCTGGCACTGGTCTCTGAGGCAGTTAGCTCTCTCAAGCAGATTGCCCTGTGGCCTTTTGTGCTGGATATTCATCTGAAAGTGATCAGCTCAGCACCCGGTGCTGAGCGTTGCTGACAGCTTTCAGCAGCTCGTTGCAGCCTTGCCTGTGCGTTTCCTCTGTGAGCAGAGGGGCAATTGCAGAGCGTCCCGTCCTCCCCCTTTGTCCCACAGCCTGGCTGGTGCTGAGAGGCCACAATGTGCAATGCCAGCCTGGTCCCAGGGTGCTGTGTTTGTCACAGGGCTACCTCCAACGTGCCTTCTTTTTGCATCAGGCTTAGTGGAGGTTGGGCTTTCTGGGCTGGGGCTGTGCAGGCGATTCAGTGCCAGGCTGGGTGAAGGGATGGCAAAGTGACTTGGGATCTTGGGCCTGCTCACCTCCTCCTTCCCAGGACCACCAGACTTTTTCCATGACTGTGATCAGCTCTCAGCAACCTTGCTGCTCTGCTCTCTCCTAGGCTTATCCACGACTACCTGAGCGTGGCTCCCTTTGCTGACTACCTCGACAGCTTGTACTTCAACCGCTTCCTGCAGTGGAAATGGCTGGAACGGTAACAGTCTCCAGTGGCCTGCACCCTGCTCAAGGGCTGCTTGGGGGGTCCCTTGAGCTCTTTCCCATGCTGTGGCCTGGCTGGAGCCAAGGACCCGGCCTTTGTCTGCTCTTGCTCACCTTTAGGGCCGTTCATTGGCACCATCAGCAGCCCCAGCCTTGCTTGTCTCTCAGGGAAGCAAGATCTGCCTGAGCAGGGGTTTTGGGGCAAGCCACAGTCTCTCAGGCCAGGGAATGAGGGTGGTTTGGACTTCAGCCCCTGCTCTCTCTCTACTCCCATCTTACTCCAGTTTCCTTTGACTCACAGGCAGCCAGTGACCAAGAACACTTTCCGCCAGTACCGAGTGCTGGGCAAGGGCGGTTTTGGGGAGGTGAGTGACTGGAATTTCCTGCATTCAGGGTACCAGGCAGCCACCGTTGCCTGCTGTCAAATATGAGCCTGAGTTGGCCATCAGAGTGCCACCAGCTGCTCCAGGACCTGGAGGCATGTTGTCCTGGCCAGGGGGGCTCTTTGCTGGATACTTCTATGCTCTTAGCATTGCATGATCCTGAGGGGCAGGAGCCAGGCACTGGAGGTGTGGGAGGTGTTGTGCAGGGTAGGTGGTACATGCCCTTCCTGGTCTGTTCTGGTGTCTTGGCAGGGGAAACTGCACTTCCGAAAACTGTCACTATCAGACTTCCTTCTGTTTCTGGAGTAGCCTTCTGTCTTCCCAGTAACCAGCCATGGTGCTGCTGCAGGTGGCAGGGGCATCACAGCCCTGCTGCTTATCTGTGACATCTGGAGATGTCACTGCTCCCTCTGTCCTTGCTTTGACAACAGGCTTCTGGCTAACCTCAGAGTGAGGTGGGGAAAGGGACATCTTTGCCTTCCTGTGCCTCTCCTAAGACCAGAACCTAGATTTCCCCACCCTGGAAATGGCAGCAGGAGAGTGCTGAGCCTTGTCCCCTCTCCAGGTTTGTGCCTGCCAAGTGCGTGCCACGGGCAAGATGTATGCCTGCAAGAAGCTGGAGAAGAAACGGATCAAAAAGCGGAAGGGAGAGGCCATGGCCCTGAATGAAAAACAGATCCTGGAAAAAGTGAACAGTAGGTTTGTAGTAAGTACATAGGAATTGCTCTGACTTTGCTGCAGTGGTTGATGCTTCCTCCAACCAGCCAGCCCTGCATCTCTGTGCTCCTCACCTGATATGGAGAGGCAGGAGCAGGCCCTGCCCATGGGATAGGGTCCTGGTGGCTGCAGATCTCTCACAAGGCAGGCGTCTGGCAAGACCTCTTGCTGCCTCCACACAATGACCTAAATGCCCCCAAAGTCAGGCCCAAACACCCATCTGGTCTCACAGGCACCTCCTTAACCTCTGGTGCAAAAGCAGCAAGAACTGCCTCTCCAGACAGCTGAATCTGCAGAAGCCCAGGCCCTGAGCTGTGTGGTGGGGAGCTCTCCCTGGCTGCACTGAGGTGTGGACAGCCTGAAACCTCCCCTTATGGAGGATTCATCAGATGCTGCCCTGGGGTCGCTGTTATGTGCTGCTTGCTCTGGTGGGGAGCAGTTCTGGCTCAGGGAAATGGTGTCCCCCGTGTCTGAGGAAAGCTGGGGGTGTGCAGGGGCTGCTAGGTGCTTCCATGTCCTCCCTGGGTTTGCACAGTTCCCCCTCTGCCTCCTCTGCTGGCACAGGCCCTGTCCTGCTGCTGGTGAGCAGCTGCTTGGGTGGCAGGGCAGGCACCTCCCTCTTCCAGTGTCTTCTAACAGCCTTTCTGCCCTGAATTGCAGGTGAGCTTAGCCTATGCATATGAAACTAAAGATGCTCTCTGCCTAGTGCTGACCCTCATGAATGGAGGGGACCTCAAGTTCCATATCTACCACATGGGAGAGGCTGGCTTCGAGGAGCCCCGGGCAGCTTTCTATGCTGCTGAGATCTGCTGTGGCCTTGAGGACTTGCACCAGGAGAGGATTGTGTACAGGTGTGTGCTGCCTGGTCCTGGCTGGGAGATCTTACACAGGATGCTGAAGCAAGAGGGTTCCTGCTGCTCTTACTAGCCCATCTGGGTCTGTCTGCTCAAGAAAATAAGCTCAGGCTTGAAAACAGCACAAGGTGGTTGAGAGGGGATCAGGAACAGAAAGCTGATCTCCTGGAAGAGATGGGAGAGCTTCCTCCTGTTGGTAAATCATCACCATTATGTGATGATTGTGATCTTTCTGTCACTGCCTTGGGGCAGACACTGGGGTGCTTAGCTCCCCAGCAGTATTGACACTAGAGCAGAGGAGGGTGGGCTGCCCCATTGTGCTCAAGGCTGAGAGCTGGGCAGGAGGGCAGATGAGCTGATTGTATGACCACTAACCCACCGGGTTGTGTGGTGCAGCCATGGCATGACTGAACAGGGCTGGAAAGTCTCTTCTGGTCCTACCATGTGCCTTGCCCTGGGGCAGGACAAGCAGAAGAAGCCTTGGCTCCTTTTCCCTCTCACAGCCTGCTTCGTAGTGAGCTCTGCATCTGCAAAGAGGAACCAGCCACAGGCTGACTGCTTTCCTGTGGTCCAAGGTTGCCATGACCTGCCTCTCTGCCCTGGAGAGAAGGGCCTGGGGGTAGGGAGTGAGGGGAAGGTCATCTGTGTGCCCGAGGCAGGAGCATTGGATTCCTTTGCTGCTTATCATGGCTGTTCCTTGTCTCTTGGATTGACAACAGGCTTCTTGCTAATCGAGTCTCTTCCTTCCTAGGGACCTGAAGCCAGAGAACATATTGCTGGATGACCATGGTGAGTGCAGGGTCAAGAAGAGTCCTGGACCTGGGTCCTTCTCTCTTCCTTTGCTTGAACCAGGGTTTATCTGTGTTCTTGGCAGCTTCAAACATTGTCCTTTGGCCTTGTCCTGTTAACTTGCCCCCTCCTCTGTGCAGGTCACATCCGTATCTCAGACCTGGGGCTAGCTGTGCATGTGCCAGAGGGCCAGACCATCAAGGGCCGGGTGGGGACAGTTGGCTACATGGGTAAGTGGCTCTGGTTTGATCCAAGTGTTCTCTGAGTGAACACCTGCTCTCCCTGCCCTCAAACGTCCTTCACCCCTGCTCTTCTGCAGCTCCAGAGGTGGTGAGGAATGAGCACTACACGTTCAGCCCAGACTGGTGGGCCCTGGGCTGCCTGGTGTACGAGATGATCGAAGGACAGTCCCCCTTCCAGCAGCGCAAGAAGAAGATCAAGCGGGAGGAGGTGGAGCGGCTGGTGAAGGAGGTGCAGGAGGAGTATTCAGAGAAGTTCTCCCCCTGTGCCCGCTCCCTCTGCACCATGGTACGAGCGAGGAGGGTCCAGAGCACCTTAAGTCCTTGCTTTCCCAGTTGCCCAGTAGGCCCATGGCATCTCTGGAGACCTCAAGGCTGCTTCTGCCTGAAGCACCCTCCACCCAGGGCACTGATTTCCTTTGTGTTGCAGCTCCTGTGCAAAGACCCTCTGGAGCGCCTGGGGTGCCGAGGAGCTGGGGCCAAGGAAGTGAAGGAGCACCCTCTCTTCAGGCATCTCAACTTCAGGAGGCTGGAAGCAGGCATGCTGGACCCTCCCTTCAAGCCAGATGTAAGTGCCATCTATGTCCTGACCTCTTCAGTCACCGGTGCTGTTGAGGGAAGCAGGAGCCCTGGGGTGGCTCATCTGAGGAGACTGCACCCATCCCCTTCCCTTTTGTTTCTGGAGCCTGGCAGAACAGGGGTCAAGTGAGCTCTGGGCTGCAGAGAGAGGAGGTCCTAGGCTTGGGCAGGAGCCATGGTTGTTTGAGCTGGTGGCATCTTCATGGAGCCTGGTGTCAGAGCAGTCCTTGTGCTGTTTAGCCCCAGGCCATCTACTGCAAAGACGTTCTGGACATTGAGCAGTTCTCCACGGTGAAAGGGGTGGAGCTGGAGCCTACAGACAATGACTTCTACCAGAAGTTTGCCACGGGAAGTGTCCCCATTCCTTGGCAGAACGAGGTAGGTTGGCAGGACAGCTCTTTGCTCCATCTTGTGCCCACCATGGCCAAGTGCAGTGTCCTGCAGGGTCCATGCTGCTCTTGTGCTCTGCTGGGCCCTTGGTGACTGGCTTTGTGTAGCAGTTGCTATAACTATATTTGTCCTCTTACAGATGATTGAGACAGAGTGTTTTAAGGAGCTGAATGTCTTTAGCACAGATGGCACAGTGCCTCCAGACCTCGACTGGAAAGGGCAGCCTTCTCCACAGCCCAAAAAGGGGCTACTCCAGCGCTTATTCAGCAGACAGGTAAGTGTTTCCTCTCCAGCAAGTCCTCTAGCAGCACTGACCCCACTCTTGCCTGTGCTGGGCAGATCTGGCAGGGAGGTGGGCATGAGGGGGTAGCAGGCAATCTCCCCTTGTGTTGGCTGGCCAGACCCCAGGGGCAGGGGTCCCGCCCTCACCTGGCTGGCACTCCCTGTGCTGGGGAACTGAGGGGGCTGGGACGGAGTGTCCTGGCTAAACATGCTGCTGTCATTCAGGGAGAGGGATATTGTTGAAGGTACTCAGCTAGCAAGTCTGCTCCCTTTCTACGTTAATAATACCATCCCTAAAGAATACCTTGCTCTTGAAGTGGGCTCCTGGGCTCCCCAGGGCATTTCTGCCACACCTTGAGCAGGCAGCGAGAGCAGAGCTTTCGAGGGATGAGGAGAACGGAAATGTCTTGCAGCTGCTATGGACTTGCTTGCCTGGCTGACTCCTCTGCCCAGAACAGTGTTTGCCTTCTTTCCAGGACTGGCAGTCTGGGCTGCTGCCTCAACAGCTGCTTGCAGCTGCGGGACTCAAGCATGGTTGGCTCTGGACCCACTCTCAGCCACTTGGTGCTGATTTGTGCTTCCCTAGCGAGCTCCAAGTTGTGTTTCAACGTTCAGTGGGCTGCCTGAGCCAGAGCCCGCTCTGGGTTGGGTTACCCAGCCCTTCCTGAGGGAGGCAGGACCTGCCAGAGAATAGGCAGCTGCCTGTAGCAGGGATGGAGCTGTGATTTGCCACATGTTTTCTCTTTCCAGAGGTGAGCAGTCTCTCCTGGCTGCTCTGCTCAGGGAAATACCCGGTGGCCCGTGGACATGGCAAGATCTGGGAAAGAGGAGTGTTGTCCTTCAATGCCTATCCCCTCCCCCCAGCAGAGCACAAGCTGCTTCTTGTTCTAACTGCCCCCTGAGCCACTAATCCTGCTTCCCTGCTCTCGCTGCCTTCATGAGGGAGGCCTTGACCTCAGTTTGAGCCAAAGCTTCCCTTGCCCTGCCGCTGCTGGGAGCTCTGCT
>NW_009953964.1:6661789-6665259 GCF_000747805.2 Chaetura pelagica
GCCGGGGCCAGAGCCCGCTCTGGGTTGGGTTACCCAGCCCTTCCTGAGGCAGGCAGGACCTGCCAGAGAATAGGCAGCTGCCTGTAGCAGGGATGGAGCTGTGATTTGCCACATGTTTTCTCTTTCCAGAGGTGAGCAGTCTCTCCTGGCTGCTCTGCTCAGGGAAATACCCGGTGGCCCGTGGACATGGCAAGATCTGGGAAAGAGGAGTGTTGTCCTTCAATGCCTATCCCCTCCCCCCAGCAGAGCACAAGCTGCTTCTTGTTCTAACTGCCCCCTGAGCCACTAATCCTGCTTCCCTGCTCTCGCTGCCTTCATGAGGGAGGCCTTGACCTCAGTTTGAGCCAAAGCTTCCCTTGCCCTGCCGCTGCTGGGAGCTCTGCTCCCAGGGGGCTTTGGGAAGTTCCGTTCACTCCTCTCCTTGGATGTCCAGGACACACAGAAGGGTTGAGAAACTGTGAAGGGTCTGGCATTTCCCCATGCTCAGGCTCCCTCCCGTTCCAGCAAAAAGGGCTTCAGCTGCTTCTGCAGCTGGCTGAGCCCTGAGCAAAGCCCATCTTCATCCCAGCTTCTGAGCTAGTCAGCAGTGTGCTCACCAGTCTGTCTGCCGGGGGCTGAACCCCCAGCTGCAGCTTGACTGTTTCTCTGCAGACTGAGGGTCTCCTCCAGCTCCTTGTTGCCTCTACGTAGCTTGCCCATGCACAGGCCAGGGGGGCCCCTGGCCCTTCCCTGCCAGAGGGCAGCTGCAAGCTGGGTTGTGTGATCGTGCTCACCCTCTGCTTGCTGTGCTCCTCTCTCCCTCCTCCCTCTCCTTGCCCTTCTGACTTCAGGACTGTTGTGGAAACTGCAGCGACAGTGAGGAAGAGCCCACCCGGCTGTAGAGCACAAGTTGTTCTCCAGCCCCCAGGACCCCCTTGCCTATCCCGGTGCCCAGCAGAACAGCAGCCCAGCCTGAAGGACAAGGTGGCAGTGGCCCCGCAAGGTGGATTTGTTTACAGCTTTACACCTCTATATTTGAAGACTGTGAGGATGGCTCCAGAACTGGCAGCAGCACGTGGCTTGGGCCAAGGTGCCTCTGGCTGGGGACAAGCCCCAGTCCCCAGGGTAGACCTGGACACTTCAGAATCTGCTGCTTGGGGTTGTGCCACTGCTGCTCCCCTCCCAGGCCCAGGGTGGGAGGGGGAGGGATTGCGCCAGCGTGGGCCGAGGCCAGGCTGGAGCAGCTCTGCTGACACATTCCACGGTGCCAAAGCGGCACTGCAGGTTTGGTGTATATTTATATATGTTGATCTGTACATATCACATGTCAGTTTTTAATCTATAGGTGGGGGCCTGCACTGCCCCCATCCTGTCACAGGCACAAATATCCTCCTATGGGGGGAGCGACGGTCCCAGTTTTGTACCAGGGAGTCGTGGGCAGAGGCCTTCTGTGCCTTGAGGTGTCCAAAGCATCTTTCTTGGACCTTTCTGGCCATGCTGGGGTGTCCCTGGCTCCAGCGGAGTCCATAGCTCAGCCCCAAGACACAGGGAAGCAGCGTGCCAAAGCATCTCTCATTGCGTCCTGGCAGCAGAGCCTCTTTCCTGCTTCCCTGTCTGCCGGAGCCTGCTTCCTCCTGCCTCGTCTCACACATGCTGCCAGCTCCAGGGAGCTGATCCCAGCCCCCTCTCCAGACCGCCAGCAGGCTGCCTGCAGCACTGCAGGACACGGCATCTGCTCAGGCAGGTCTGAAGGGTAGGTCCGATCCCTCATGTGGTGCAGGATGGCCCATCACAGCTCTGGACCTGCCATCTGCCTGCTGGGCAGACTCTAGTCCCAGCTTAGGACGTGTAAGGGATCCTGCTCTTGGGGAGCAAAGCTGTGGTAAAGGGAATGTCCCTTCCCAGGGTCATGCTGTGAGCTGTGACCCAAGAGTGAGCAGGGCCAGGGCAAACCTGCACTCCATACCAGCTTGGTGTGCTTTCCCAGGGGTCCTGGGGAGCCAGTGCAGCTCCTGAGCCTGAGGGCCTGGAGCCCTGCATGTCCCTGGGGCACAGTGTGGGGCTCAGCCCACCTCCATCCTGCTTGTTCTGTCCCCTCTTGTGCACACTCATCCCAGCTGTGTCCTGAGCAATAATTCATCTCTGTGTGTGTATGTATGCACACGTGTGTGTGCTGCTGCCTCGTGCTCCTTCTGAGCCAGGCCCCCCGGGGGGGCTGAGCACCCACTTGGACCTGTGGTATCATTTGCTTGCCTTGCACTGAAGTTTGGAAAGTATTTAAATTTTTAACCTTTTGTTAAGCATAAGATTCACTGTGCCTTGTGTTGCTGTTGCGTCACGGGGACCCTGTTCCAGGCTGTGCTGGTTTGGTAGCTGTCAGGACCAGAGGAGCAGGGACCCCTGTTCTGGGCTCTGGTGGGCAATGCTGATGCTGCTGTCTCTTGGTGCCTTCAGCTGGGTGGTTTGGGTCAGTGCAGGGACATGGCAGGTACAAGGCCTTGTGCTGTTTGGCTCCTTGTGGCTGATGTGGGGTTCCGTTTGGGACATGTCTGCCCTCCTGAGCTGTCAGGGGTGTGCTGTGGGGCTGGGGACAGAGTCCTGCTCCCCTCCAGGTGGACCCCCTGCTTTGGGGAACACCTTGCAGAGGGGGATCTTGTGCCACTGTGTGCACTGCCCAAGGGGCAGCCCCTGGGAATCGGGGACATGATGTGAGCGGGATTAGGGTCACGACAGTCACCAAGAGGGGCAGCCTGGTCAGGGTGGGTGCAGGGTGGGTTGGGGGTCTAGGGCCAGCAGCAGCGCCGGCAGCGTGGGGGGGCCGCACACAGCTGCACGGGATGAGAATAGCAAGTGCGGCTGGGTAGCTAAGGGAACAGTTGCTATGGGAGCAGGCTGAGGAGGAGTTCTCACACTCAGAGGGTGCATCTTGGGGTAAAATCCAGGAATTTTCTGCAGCCTTGGTAAGAAGGAAGGCAGAGCTGGGGGGATGGGAATTGCAGGTCCCACTGCACTGGCCAGGGATGCTTGTGCCAGCACTGCCTGGGCTCTGGCACCCCAAGCACTGAGGTCCTGGGGTCACCAACGTGTTAGTGGCGTCTGTCACAGGGTCAATGTGTGTGCAGGCAGGGCCAGGTGTGGGCAGCTCATGGCTGAGCCGTGAGAAGAGTATGGAAGGGGCTCTGCCTGTACCCTACACCCTGCCCAGCATTTTTTAACCCCCAGCATTCAGGGAGTGCTTCAACCCTGTGGTTGTCCTTGCTGGGGGGGGAACACAGGGTGGGTGAGGGGGTGCTGGTGTATGGCCAGAGCTGGAACTGGTGGGTCTGGACCCCACAGACACGGCAAGCTCTGGGTAGGTGCTGGGGGTCCTGGGCACTGCCCTGAGCCATGGGGATGTGGCAGCAGTACACGATTTTCAGGGGTGAAGGATGCTCTCAGCTGTTGCCTGGGCAACGGCTCCTCCTCCAGCCCACCATGTGGCTCGGGGAGCG
>NW_009953964.1:6665336-6665659 GCF_000747805.2 Chaetura pelagica
GAGGCCTGGCTCCCCCTGCCTGCCCTTGCCCTGGCCTGATGATGCCCGTGGGCTCTGCCGTGCCCCCCGCCTCTGCGGTACCCATGCCCCGAGGGAGCACTCGAGCCCCCCTGCATGGCCGCAGCCCCCTCCCCGCCCTGGGTGCTGCTTGGGCACCACCGTCGAGCCAGCCCGGCAGGGCTGCCCTGGCCACGCTGTGAAATCCGATTGCAGGAGACGAGTTCCAGCAAGGTGAGTCAGAGCTGGAGCCGAGGGGGTCGGGGAGATGTGACCACCACAGCCCTGCTCTGAGCGAGGCTTGGCTGGCTGCCGGGCGTGCTCAG
>NW_009953964.1:6665761-6666393 GCF_000747805.2 Chaetura pelagica
GGGATGCCAGCACCCGGCTTCCCCGGGTCACCCCTTGGCTGCGATGGAGGAATTCCTTCCGGCCAGGCCTAGGCAGAACAATGTGCCCTGTGTGCGCCCGCGGTCCTGCCCACGGGGAGGAAGCGGTGGTGGGGTCATGACCCATGTGGGGCACCCGGGCACCCCCAGCAGTGGTGCAGCACAGCCCAGGGCTGGCACAGCTCTGCACAGTAGCCATGGTCCTGCTGCTCCCCTGGCACCAGGGTGCAGCCCAGGGAGAGTGGGTGCTCACACCCCCGGGGTGGATGCGGGCCAGAGGAGCCCTGGGGGGTCTCCCATGGGAATGTTGCCCACCAGCCTTGGGTGCAGCAGAGAACAACTGGTGATGTCCTCCCCAACAGCAAATAGCTGGGGAGCTTGGCAGAGGGGATGAGTGTTTGGGCCAGGCTGGCAAGGGGTCGGTCTGCTGTGGGGCAAGAACAACCAGCCGAGGTGTGAGGTGTGAGGCTCCACCTATGTCACCCAGTGTCCCCTCTGCCCTGGCTGCCTTTGGGGTCAGGCTGGTACCCCAGCCCGGAACAGTCATGTGTGCCACTGCAGTGCCGGGCTTGTGGGCTATGGAGGACTCGCTGGTGTCTGAGCTGCCCTCCCTG
>NW_009953964.1:6671388-6672719 GCF_000747805.2 Chaetura pelagica
AGCCCCCGGGGCTGGGGGTCCTCCCCGCCACCTGCTTCCTCCTCCTCCTCCTGCTCAGCGTCACAGAAGGTGGCAGGGGGCTCAGGCAGCTCATCCAGGCTCAGTAGAGGCCCCTCATCGGGCAGTGCAGCTGGGGGACCCTCAGGGACTGGGGCAGCAGGCAGGGGCCAGGCAGCTGGGGGGGTGGGCTCAGCACTCTGCCACAGGTCGATGAGGCTCTCGGGGTTGGGGGTACCCCCGGGCTGGGGCTCGGCAGCCGCAGGTGACAGGGAGGGCTCAGTGGGCTCCAGGGTCACCAGGTCCCCCAGGGTGTCACCCCCTGATGTCCACTCTGGCCTGGTGCTGGGCTCATTCCCGGAGGGCTCGGTGGCCTTGTCCTCAGGCCCTGGGAAGGGCCAGTGCTGCTCAGGGGTGGCTGAGCTGGCCTCCTGGGCACTGGGGCTGGGGGAGTCTGCAAAGTAGGGGGGATAGCAGTTAGTGGGGACAGACTGCCCCCCTCATTCAGGGCCGAGTGACACCCAGGGATAGGGTTGCAGCTGGTGTGGGGGGGAATGTTTGTCCTTTGAGCTGGTCTGTGGGGTCCTTTGGGAGATGCTTTGGGGATGGGTGGAAGCAGCTGGGCAGGGAGGGACAAATGGCATTCAGGACGGGGAGAGGGGACATGGGGGTGAGGGGCAAAGTGATCCCTTGGGAGGGGGGTGCTAAGCCCTGCTGGGGTGGGAGGCACAGGAGAGGATGGGGAGGGGTGCACTGGGAAAGTACGGAAAGGAAAATTGGGACATACCAGAGGATGCAAAGGGGCCAGTAGGGGATGTAGCAGGGACATATGGGGACTGCAGCAGAGCTGGTTGGGATGTACTGGGGATGCAGTGGGACAGTGGAGATGCACAGAGGGAAGCATCAATGCTGCCAGGGATGTACTGGGGGATGATGCAGGTGGGGCAGAGTCACACTGGGGGATGCAGCAGAGCCAGCAGGGCTGTGCTGGGGTGCTGCTGTGGGGATGGTGGGTGTGCATGGAGCAGAGAATGCACTGGTGATGGAAATGCACCAGCTGGGCCAATGCAATGGGGACGCTGCATGGGGAGGGGGGTGTGCAGCAGAGACAACAGGGATGCGCTGGTGTTAGCAAACGCACTGGGGACAGCAGGGATACAACAATGACAGCATGGTTGCACTGGGGAGGGAAGCAGCAGAGACGGCGAGGAGGCACCGGCGGACACAGCAGAGATGGCGCAGGATACACGGCGGGAAGCAGATGGGACAGCACTGATGCACTGAGCCATGCGAGGGGGGCTGGCAGGGCTGCAGCAGGGGCTGCAGCAGGGGAT
>NW_009953964.1:6673036-6675476 GCF_000747805.2 Chaetura pelagica
ACCATGTCTCACTCTGGGCATCCCCACCGGCCCCACACAGCTGTAGCCCCCACACCTGCTGGGGACTGGGATGGGCAGCCCCACACCTGCCGTGGTGCATGCTGGCCCTGCCCACACATCACCCAGATGGGCCCTGGCACAGCCTCACCTTTGCAGGCACAATCCTGTGTCTTGCTTACCCCAGCTCGGGGATGCACACAGCCCCCCCCATGGCCCCAGGCACTGTCTGTCCCCTTCTGCCCCACAGGCACAGCCCCACATGCTCCTTGACACAGTCTTTTCCAACTTGCACTGCTCCATGAGTGCTGTCCTGCACGGTCCAGGGCACAGTCTGTCCTGTCCCCTTCTGCCTGCAGAGCCTGCCCTGTGTCTCTCTATCCCATGGGCACAGCCAGCTTCATCCCATGGCAGAGAATCACCTCCTTGGGCACAGCTCTGCCCAGTCCCCATCTGTCCCACAGGCACAGCCCACTTCATACCACAGGAGAGCATCACCTCCCTGGCCACAGCTCTGCCCAGTCCCCATCTGTCCCACAGACGCATCCTGCCCAATGTCCCCTCCCTGTACCACAGGCACAACCTGCCCCATGGGCACAGCCTTTTGTATCCCCCCTACCCCAGGGGCAAAGAGCCCACCATGGGGCTGGTCCCAGATGAGGTGTGCAGGGTGCCTGTGGATGCAGGCGCACCCCCTGCCTGGGTGTGCAGCCCCCTCATGGTGCCCACAGGAGGGTCACTGCCTCTGCTGTCGCTCCAGTGTGCCGTGGGGCTGGGGTGGGCTGTGGGGCAGCTGCCCACAGCTCGGCCCCCCAGAGCTGCGTGCCTGGGGGCTCCCAGCTACCTACATGGGAAGAAAGAGGAGAGGTTTGGGGTGCGGTGGCAGGTGATATAGGGGAAGGGGGTCCGTGGGGGGGAGGATGAGGAGGAGGAGGAAGAAGGCGGCCCACTGTCAGCTGTCTTTATGAAAGGACAGTGCAGACGACCTGCCGAGAGAAAGACAGACAGACGGACGGACGGAGAGAGAGAGAGAGATCAAAGAGATGGGTCAGTCCCTGCTCAGCGCAGCCGCGGTGGGACCAGGTCACTGGAGCACGGGGATGGGAGGACAGTGGGACAGGAGGTAACATCGACAGTGGGGCAGGAGGATGGCAGGACAAGAGGATGAAAAGACAACAGGAGAGAAGGATGAGAGGCAATGCTGCCTGGCTAGGTGGGAACATGGCCATGGCACCAACTATCTGCTCAGGCACAGCATGGCCCCACAGCACAACCCACGGCACAGCCCCAACACACAGCCCACAGCACAGCCCTGAGGCACTGCCCCACAGCACAGCCAATGGCACAGCCCATGGCACAACCCATGGCACAACCCCACAGCAACAACAGACATCACAGGTCAGCCCCCAGCACAGACCCACAGCACAGTACCCCTGCACAACTCCCAGCACAGCCCCATGACATGGTTCCACCAGTGGAGGTGCCCACCAGGACAGCCAGCCCTTGTCCTAGAGCTGCAACAAGAGTTCCAGGACTGGATCTCCAAACTGTGGGGCAGACCAACCTGCCCATGGAGCACTCCTACCAGCCAGGTGCCCCACAACTGCCCCAGTCACTCCTGCCTTTTTCAGCTGTCCGGGTGGGATGAGTTTTCTTCCCAAGCCATCCCCAGACCTCCAGGTGCCCAGCCCTGCCACAGTGGCCACGCTGCCTGTGAGGGGCCGGCACGGTGCCATGATGGGTGAGTTGATGATACCCAGCCAGGAGCAGGATGAGAGCCCCCCCCTTGCTGAACACACCCCAGCATCCAGCCCCTGCCAAGCTGCCCCAGCAGTGGGGGCCACATGAGGTTTGTGGTGGCAGTGGTGGTGATGGTGGCATAACATATCAGGACAACTCCCTTGTACCCCCAGCACCCACGGTGCCAGGGAGGGCAGAGAGGACACCCCTTCCCCACAGTACAGCCCTGGCCTTCCCCAGATCTTGCTGTGACCTGCTGAGCTACAGGGAGCCCTGGTGGCACTGCACTCACCTGCTCTGCAGTTCCCCCCCACCCTGCATCTCTCCGTGCCCCCCCAGTGCCCACAGTTCCAGCCCCCCAGCCCCTCACCTGTCCTGTGGCTGCCCGGCGAGATGGCATCGCAGCTGCCCGATGCCACCCGCTCCTGCTGCTTGAAGAAGTCCCGGGGGTTGTCGGGCCGCTGAGCGATGATGGCAGCAGCCTCCTGCTGGGACAGGGGAGGCTGAGACCCACTGCTCTGGTGGTGTGGGGATGCAGGACCACCTTCCAGCTGAGTCCCCATCCAGCTGTAGGCACTGCTGGCTGGGGAGCAAAGACCAGCCCTGGGCATGGCCACTGCCACACTCACCTCCACCTCTGACTCTGATTTCCTGAGCTGCTGCCTGTTGTTCTCCTCTTGCTGATCTCCCTGCAGAGAGATGC
>NW_009953964.1:6675971-6680631 GCF_000747805.2 Chaetura pelagica
GGGGGGAATGAAGGATGTCAGCCCACCAATAGCTCACCCCGCTCCCCAGGGCCACCAGCTGCACCCCCCTGTACCCCACCTTGGCCTGTTCCCAGAACTGCTCCCGGTTGAGCCGCTTCATCTCCACGGTGGCGTCGGTTTTCTGGTAAGTGGTGCCCTGGGACAGAGGAGAGGCAGGGGGGGCAGAGGGGCTGGGATCAGCCAGGGGGAATAACAGTTAAGTGGCACAGGGGGTGATGGGCCGTCCAGGGCCACCAGCTGCACCCCCCTGTACCCCACCTTGGCCTGTTCCCAGAACTGCTCCCGGTTGAGCCGCTTCATCTCCACGGTGGCGTCGGTTTTCTGGTAAGTGGTGCCCTGGGACAGAGGAGAGGCAGGGGGGGCAGAGGGGCTGGGATCAGCCAGGGGGAATAACAGTTAAGTGGCACAGGGGGTGATGGGCCGTGGCAAAGAGGAGCCCTGGATGGGAGGGACGCCCTGCAACCATCGCCACAGCTGCCATGGGGACATTACCACGGGCTCGGCGTTCTCGTCCTCCCGCAGCCGCAGGCGGTGCAGCACTGGGCTGGAGACACGGGCCAGCCCATTGGAGAGCCGCTGCCCAATGGCCCCCGGGTCGATGTCCTCCACACTGCTGGCATTGACAATGACATCCACACCCTGGGGCGAAGGGAGGGCAAGCAGCTGTCAGGGACTGGGGTCAGTGCCTTGGCAGCATTGTCCCCCTCCCCAGCGTCACCCACCTGGAAGAACTCGGCGATCTTGGCCACGTGGCTCGCACAGGCACACTTGCGGGCATCCGGCACGTCCTCGCCCACCTGCGGCAACCCAGGAGGGGCTGAGCCAGGGAGGGGTGGCAGGGTGACTCCCCACCCCACTGGACACCATGAGGCAGCAGGACTCCGGGGCCTCTGCATCCTCCCAGCCACCATGGGACCCTCCCTTGCACCCAACCATGCCCCTGCCAATACAGCAGCCTTGGTGGGCATAGGCACCCACAGCCTGCCCCCTCACTCACCCAGTTGACGAGGACGTATTTGGGGAGCACAGCTTGGGGGTCCTTGACACTGCAGAAGCCATACATCACCTTCTGGATCTCAAAGTGGCCCGACAGTTCCAGCAAACCTCCACCTGGCACAGCACTATCAGCCTACGTCCACCTGGCACCGGGATGGGTGCCAGGGAAAACGCCAGCAGAGCCGAGCTGGCTGTGGGGACAGGGGACCTTACCTCCCGACGCTGCCAGCTTCAGGTCATCAGAGCCATCCTCATATGTGTAGAGGGCCCTGGGGAGACAGCGTGGGTAAGCCATGGCCAGGAGGAGAATGGACTGGCCCCTCATCTTCCCATCCTGCTAACACTGAGGACAGAGCAGGTCCCAGGCCATGTGTCCCCAAGCTGCCACACAGCCTCCCCGACCCCTTGCCCATCACCACTGCAAGAGGCCAGGCTGCCAGGCAGTGCAGACAGGACTGAAGGCACGGCCTATTCCAGTCCTTGCCGGCAGGCAGCTGTGGGGCAGGATCCCAAGGCTGGGGACAGAGGGGCCACCTGGGCACAGGGAACAGCTGGGAGGTATCACCCACAGGCTGCCATGTCGTGCTGCCAGTCACCAAAGCCTCGCAGCTCCTTGTCCATTCATCCCTGTCCCCCCCCGACCCCACCAGTTACTGACCAGCTTTGGGACAGCCCTGGGCCCCCACAGGGAACTCGGGGCTTCTCACGTGCCTGCCTGCGTGAGCCACCAGCCCAGCAGGCACCAGGCTGGGGGAGGACGCCGAAGCACCAGCAGCAGCAAATCAATGTGCCACCAGGGTGTGATGGGGCTGTCATGGAGACTGTTCCTTGGAAACCGTTCCCGGCAGATGGGAAACCCCCTCTCACTCCCACCATGCTCTGGCCAGCCCCCTTGAGGCATCACAGGGCCCCCCACCAGCCTGCACCTCCCCAGGGGCATGCAGCCAGCTACGGGCGGTGGGGGGAAAGGTTGCGTACGGAATTGGTCCAGGGCAAGTGGGCGAGGGGATGGACGTTGCTAGGCAACCGGCATCCTCCGTTGTCATGGTAACCCCCCCATCCCAGCTGGGATGCAGCTCGCCCTGATGATGAGGTGATTAGCAGAGGGGAGCGGGGGAGGCAGGCAGGCAGCGGGGACCTGCGGGGCCTGGCAGGCACCCAAACCTGCCTGCCACCATCACGCACTGTGCCCGGAAAGCTGGGGCCACCCGTGCTGGAGCCCCCTTCTGTGCACCATGGTGGGCAGGCAGCTCTGCCAATCAGCACTGGGCTGGTGGCACCCATGTGGTGCTTGCCAGAGTGCCAAAACCCCTGCGGTGCTGGGCAGAGCCACCCTCACCCCAGATCCCAGCTTCCAGATGGAGACTGAGCTCAGGATGGGAATCAGGGGCCCCTACAGGCAGAGCCACCCCCAAAGCAGGGCTGTGGACCCCAGCAGCTGAAAAACAGGCAGGTAGGTGTCTAACACAGAGGGGGCCTCCCCCCCCTGGCACCCACCGCCCCCTGAATCCCTGGCAGCAGGACACAGATAATTGCACCAACAAGATTTACTTTAATCCGTACATCCCGATCCCGCTAATCAGCTGCACCAGCCGGCGCCAGATTCCAGCCTGGAACCCGGAAAGCAGCTGCAAAGCGCCGGCTGCAATGCCTGTGCTGAGGAAGTCCAGCATACGCAGCCCCTGCCTGCAACCAGAGTCCCGGCCTGGGGGACCTGCTGCAGTCCTCCAGGAATGGGGGGAGATGGCAGCAGTTTGGGGAAGGCACAGGGAGGGGTTGGGGGCTTGCAGGGTGGGATGGAGCTGCCTGCAGACAGGAGGAAATAAGTAGGGCAGAACCATGGCATCACTGCCTGGGAAGCCTGTGAGTGGGTGCTGAGGGCAACCACTGCCTCTGCACTCCCCACCCCAGAACCCTGCCATGCAGGCTGGCACCCGAGCACAGTGCTGCTACCTGCACCCAGGGGTGCTCCCAGGGCAGCCAGGGCTCAGCAGGGTCCCATCATCCCATCACCACAGATACAGAGCCCTGTCCTGCACGCAGCCCGGTGGCACAGGCTGACCCACGCTGGGACGGTGGATCCAGACATTTCCAGTCTGGGGGCCAGCGAGGCTGTGCAGGGATCAGCAGCATCCCTGAGGATGCCCCCAGGGACCCACAGCCCAACAGCATCACCACAAGCTCTGGCAGCCCAGCCCAGCCGTGCCAGAGTGGGTGCAGGCAGCATCATGCATCACTTACCCCCTTCTACAGGCTTTAATCCCTTCATCCAGCCCGTACGACCCCCTTCCGACCCCTCTGTGAATGTGGGTCACCGGAGGGAGCAGGGAGGAGGGCTGCCTGCAGCCAGGGAACTCCAGCAAGGATCCTCCATCACCCTACCAAGGGGATAGCTGCCCTGCTGCCCTTGCATGGCCCCACTGCTCGCCTAAGCAGCGCTCATGGGTGCCAGCACCTGGGGGAACCACAGCTGCATGCTCCCCACACCACAGCTGGGGAGGGGAAGCATTGCCCCAGCCCACCCTCCCCAGCCTGGGCACATATGTTTCCAATGTGGCTGGGAGCTCCAGGGAGTCGGCGTGCTCAGAAAGCAGCACCAAATTCCTTTCCGATCGAGTAATGGGCCCCAGCAGCCTCCGCGGGGCCGGGCAGGGGGAGGGGATGCTCGGACCCTCCAGGACCAGGCTCAAGGCGGGGGGGAATCCCAGACTAAACACAGGGATCCCGGCTGGGCGAAAGAACAGCATCCCTGGGCACCAGCCCAGGGCCGGGCTCCGGTGCAATATCCTTACAGCCCCTGGCTCAGCCAGGCTGGGCCACCGCCAGAGGACGGTTCCTATCATCCCTGCCCGATGCAGCCACTCCCCAGCATCACTCTTTATCCCACACCCAGGCACCGGGTCCTGCAGCAGGGATGCTGCTTCCACTGGCACCAAGTGGCAGGCACACCTGGTGCCCACGGGATGGAGAGGCTGGGGACGACGGGGTGAGCTCAGTCCCATGTATTGGGGTGTAGGAGGGTGCCCACTGCCCAGCCAGGGCTCAATGTTGGAAGGAGGGGTTGGGGGGGAGGCCTGGCCCCAGCACTCGCCTTCCTGAGAACCATTTGTGCTACTCTCAGCAGCTTTGGCAAGAAGGGCTCCTTTGCAGCGGATGCCGGGAAGCGAGATGTGCCCAGGGCTGACAGCTGCCTCCTGGCCGGCAACACGCACCACACTCACCCACAGCGCCCTTAGGAGACCCGGGGCCGGTGGGGAGCAGGACCTGCCGGGGCCTTTGCAGCTCAGGGGGATCCCAGCCCTGCCCCGACAGCAGGGACCTGGCTATAGGTGGTGGGCATCCCGGCTGGGGGGGTGGGTGCACCCTGCCCGGGTGTCCCCCAAGTGGGAGTGGGTGCAGAGCACACACACCCCCCGGACAGAGCAGAATGCACAGCATGCACCCAACACCCCAGCTCTGCCCTGCCAGCTGCACCCCAGGGTGCTGGCAGCACCCCAGGGGGGCGAGGAGGGGCTCCAAGGGAGCAACGGCCCCAGCCAGCCCCACAGCAGCCGGGTGGGACTTGGGAGACGCGGGTGGGCGCTGGTAGAATTGGGGTGTCTGTGGGGAGATGCCCCCTGCGAGCTCCTGTGTCAGCGGCAGC
>NW_009953964.1:6681651-6691293 GCF_000747805.2 Chaetura pelagica
TCGCCCCCGCCCCGGGCTGCCCTCGCTGGTTCGCCCGCGGGGTCCTGCACCCCGAGGACCCGCAGCCCCGGCTCTTCCTCCGCAGCCAGCGCCATCCTCCAGCCCTCAGCCCCGGGGACTGGCACCCTGCGCTGCCCTTGCCAGGGGACCCTGCACCCCGGAGACTGCACGTGCTGGGCCGTTCCCTGCACCCCAGACTCTCCTCTGCTCTAGCACGCGGGGACACGGCCCGCTGACACGCCTGTGCCCTCAGCTCCCCTCCAGCCGGACACTCTGTGTCCTCGGGTTTCCTTTCCAAGGATGAGGCCCCTAAGGCTCCTCCCGACACACCCAGCTGTGCCTTTGCTGTTGTGCAAACTGTTGGTGGGCACAGCCTTTGTGGGGGCCCCCTGGCTGCCTACCCACCCCTCCATCCCTCCAACTGCTGCCTGGCACATCTCCCTGCTTCCAAGCCCCACAGCCCCCTCAGGACCCTGCTAGGCTGTGTATGAGAATGCCTTTACCAGGAGGTTTTACCTCTGTGTGAACCCACTAAGTTTCTTTTACACTGAGCGGTGTAGGGCTCTGTGGGGGCTCCTGGCCTCCCTGGGTGCACCTGGCTCATAGCTGGGTCCACATCTTCCTGCCAGGGCAGGTGGCATCACCCCTACTACCCATACCCCCTGACCAGCGGCACCGCCTGCATTCCAGACAGGATCCGTGCGGAAGGGGTCTGGGTGCTGGAGCAGCAGTGGGGAGTGAAGAGGACCTGATCCCCACTGGCTGAGGCTGCTGCTGCCATAGTCCTTACTGAACCAAGCGCTTCAGAGAAGCTGGTGGATGAGCCCCCCAGGCTCAGTGGGACACAGGGCAGGGCGCTGCAGACCCTGCCTGCTCCCCACACACCTGCACGCCTTCCTTGAACCAACATTTCCAAGCCGGGCCAGAGCCGGAGCCGCCCTAAGATGCTGTGAGCTTTCCAGCAGCTGTGGAGCAGCTGTCGGGGCCAGCACAGGGGCCGGGGCTGTGGCAGAAAACCCATGAGCAGCTCAGCTGGCTTTAGGGGCGGATGTGGTGGGACCCCGCTCAAGGACATGGTGGGAGTTTGGAGCCCGCTGCCGCCAGGCTTTGTTCTCAGAGCAGCAGCTGCAGCCCCTCCCCAGACTCCACCTCCGCAGCCCACCCAAGACCCTCCTTCCTGTGCACAAGCGTCTGAATGGTGTGCAGAGCTGGTGGGCAAGAGTTGCTCTCGGCAAAGCAGAGAAGTACCTTGGGTGGTAGAGATACCATCGGTAGGAACCAGAGGCAACAGGGCACCAAGCAGAAGGAGCCAAGTCCCAGGTGGGCTCAGGACATGGAGCAGGATGGGGCAGGTGCTTGGCTCTTGGTCAGGGAGAGGCAGGGTCGCTGCAGCACCACAGCTCTGCCCTGGCCCTGCTCCAAGGCTGGGTACCCCGAGGCTGAGCCGGCACAACCTGTTCCCAAGCCATGCTACCCCAGCAGGCTCCGTCCCGCACGGCTGCCTTCCCCCCTGCCCCTTCCCTGCCCTCCACTCAGTGGGCTCAGTGGCTGCTTACATGGGAACAGTGGCCTCACCTTCCCATGCTTCCCCTGACCTTGGCTGCTCAACCAGGACTCACGCTCGGGCACTAACCACATCCCTGCTCGTCCTGGTCCTGCCAAGCACGAACCGGCTGCTTCTGTTCCTTTTTGCAGATGTGTCCTGCTACTCCCTGGTGTGACCGCCCTGGCTCCTTCCCATTGCCCATCTGTGCTCCAGCCCAAGTGCCTGGCCCCAGCCTGTCTCTGTCACTCCCACCGTCCCCATTTTTTATAGGGTTTTACACCCCTGCAGCTGGCATGGGGGAGATGTAGCACTGCACAGCAGCCACAGGCCGGCTCTGGGCAATGCCGGGAAGCATTCGACTTCCCACAGCCAGTTCCTGCCCCCAGCAGAACCTTCCAGTAGATGAGCAAGATAATTTTCCTTGCAATTGCTCATCGTGGCAAGAGCTGCAATTATTAATGACCATTCCAGCTGCTGGATCAGAGCAGGAGGAGGGGCTGTTCCCCACGCCCGCTGCCCGAGCCCGTTCAGCCGGAGGTGCCGGCGCGGCCTCGCGCTCGTCCTTGGGGACAGCAGCTGCAGCACATGAGCCAACGCTTGGCTGCTCTGCGCTGGAGCCTGCCCACAGCTGCTGCACGTGGCCCACACGTGCCCCATGACTTCTTGACCCCTGAACAGGACTTGGGGCCAGCAAAATGGGGACTAGGGGGACACCCCCAGTAAAGTGGGGACCCCTCCTGCAAGGTCCAGCACCATTTCCTCTTGCTGCAGCTTAGGCCCCCAGATTAATTGCCGCCTCTGTTAGCAGCCCTGCCTGCTACAAAGACAAAGGGACAACCTCGGTGACACATGGGGTCAAGCCTGGGCTGACACAGACAGCTGAGGAGAAATCTGAGGCAAAGATTTTCCCCAGAAAGCTGGAAGGAGCTGAGTCAAGCCCCAAGGGGGAGCAGGCTGAGGGCTGAGAGTGACCTTCCCAGCCGGCCACACCTCGCTCGGCAAAACCACAGGCCTGGAGGCAGCCGGCACTTGCAGAGAAGTGTTTATTAAAGGCACTAAAAGCACCGTGGCTACAGCAGCAGCAGCCCGACTGGAGAGTGCGGGTTTGGGAGAGGCATTTACAGGCCCGGGACGGCGGTGGCAAAGCGCTCTTTGGTAGGAAGCCGTGCCCGAGGCCGGTGATCGGCACACGCTGCCAGCCCGTGGCTGGGGGGGCCTGGCACACTGCCCTGCTCTCCTGCATGGCAGGGCAAGGAGTGCTGCCACACACCAGCCCCAGGGCAGCGGCAGGCCAGCTAGCTGGGGGGCACATGGCACAGCCCCCCCACCAGCTCACAACTGGGATAGAAAGTCCCCCCTAGCAGTTTGCAGGGAAGCAGGGCTGAGTCTCCAGCCCTAAGCACACAGCAGGGAAGGTGTGGGAGAGATTGGGAAGTGGCTGACCCTCACCCCCTCAGGGATGTGCTAGGAGCACCCCTGCCCCAGCACTGAGCTGCCAGGCAGCTAGGTCCCAGCTCAGCACAGGAACAGCCCTGCTGTGCCAGACCCTCCTGACTCCCACCTCGACACAGCCACAGCCACCACGCTGTGTGGCTTGGGGGCTGCAGATCCATGAAACATCCCCTTCCCAGGGCTCCTAAGGCCAGTTGGGGGGCACACAAGAAGCCATTCAGCTATAAGGGGCTCTGGACCCAGCACCACCTCTAGCTGGAGCCAGGCCAGGAGCTGCCAGTAAAGTGGCAAGAGCAAAAGGAAGGGGTGAGGGGTCAGCCTGACTCTCTGAAGGAAGAAGGGCAGGGAAGAGAGGAGCATGCAGGGCCAGGGGCACGCGTGGGCACAGTAGAACTCCTGCTCCTCACACGTGGGAGAAAGCATGGCTCTTGCAGAGTGGCTTGTCCTTCTTGGAGTAGAAGGTCTTCCCTTCCAGGTTGGTCTGGCAGATCTAGGGAGGAAAGCGCAGCCGGTGAGGTCAAGGGGGCTGAGTCAGCCCCCAAGCGCTCCCCAACAGCTCAGCACAGGTGGCACACAGATGCCAGGGAGCAGGAGGCTCAAAGCAGGGCCCTGAGCCACCAGAACAAAGCCTAGTGGGGCAAACCTTGTGGCAGCTGCAACCCCACACTGCTGGTGTACCCCAAGCAGGGCACGACTACCAGAGAGAGCCATGGCCCCTCCGGCAGCCAGGGAGGGAGGCACAAGACTCACTGCACAGACGAAGCAAGTGTCGTGCCAGCTGAACCCCAGCGCCTCCAGGAACCGGTCCCCAGCGTCAATCTTGAAGTCACAGCCACGGCACTTGGTGCCAAACATCTTCTCATAGTCTGCGAGCAAAGGCAGAGCCCAGGTTAGCATTCTTGTGCACCACAGCCCCTCATCCCCAGGGAGCAGGGCTCCAGCAGAGCCAGGATCCCTCAGGCACAGCCTGGGGACAACTCGCTGCCAGTGCTGGGGGGACTATGCCCAAGACACCCTGATGAGATGCCTGTGTCACACAGGCTGGCCCCAGTGCCACTAGGCCACAGGGAGGAGTGAACATCATCTCCCAGGATGCAGCACTTGGCTTTGATGTACATCCTCCTCATCACCATGGCAACACAGGAGTGATAGTGCCACCCAGCAGTCCGGGAGGCCCAGGATGGAGCGCTCAGGGCTGAGGAAGGGGGGGTCCCTGTGCTCCCCATGGCCCCAGGGGAGCCTTGCAGTGCAGGGCAGCTCAACCCTCCACCCATGTGGGCAGCTGCTGAACCCTAACTGTGCCTGGTGTCCCAGGGCCACGTGGGGTGGTAGATGGGGTCCCTGGATCCTACCTCTCTCGCAGTAGGGCTGTCCCTCCTCCATGTAGAAGGCACGGTTGCGGATGGGAGTTTTGCAGGCAGCACATGTGAAGCACTGCACGTGCCAGGTCATCTTCAGAGCGTGCATTACCTCCTGGAGGGGAACCACTGTCAGCCAGGGGCAGGACCACCCTGTGCTGCAGGGGAACCCCACCCAGGGCAGAAAGGGACAAAGGAACCCATGGGATGGGATCAGGAGAGGAAGGGACAGAACCAGGCACCCATCGATGAGCGAGGAGCAAGGAGAGGAGATGCTTGACAGGCTGAGGGAAACTCACCCCAGTGATCTTCTTCTTGCACTTGGCACAGCTGGGCGCATAGCGCGTGTCATAGCACTTGGGGCAGAAGATGGAGCCTTTCTCCTCAAAGAAGCCACCCTCATCCAGCACCTTCCTGCACTGGCAGCAGGTGAACTCCTCAGGGTGGTAATAATGTCCCAGCGCCACCAGGTATCGTCCCCTGCAGCAGGACAGAGCCACGTCAGCCAGGCTGGGGCCCAGGGCACTGGCGTGGCAGCAGTGGTGGCCAGGGCTCACCTGATGACCTTGTTGCACTTGTAGCAGAGGGGTGTGCGGCCGGGCCCTTCGGGGGCCTGCTGGGCTGCCTGCACGATGGAGCTGCGGTTCTGCATGGGGGTCGGCGTGGCCGGCTGGCTGTGCTTGCTCACCACCGTGCTGGTCTTGTCCGGGGCGTAGCGCTCGGCAAACGAGGGGTCCACAGCCCAGGGTGGGCGGCTGGCAGGGCCAGGGGTGGCAGTGGGGGTCCTGGGGGCTGCAAGCACACGCAAGTCTCCAGGACACTGCTCCTGACCCCTTCTAGTGCCCGTGGCTGGGCAAGCAGCATCCCTGGCAACCGTGCCCTTCTCCCCCCAAGCCCAGAGGAAATGGTTTGCTCACCCAGTCCCGGCTCAGTCTTCATCGCTGCTCCTGGGGATGGGTCCGGCATGGAGACCTGGCTACAGAACCAGCAGTTAATCCACCTGTCCTGCTTTCCCCTGCTGCCCAGAGGGCCTGTGTGTGCAGGCAGGGCCCCCCCATCCCAACAAGCAGGCAGAAGCTGGCCAAGCCCCCCTGTGCCCAGCCAGTAGCTGGTTTGGGGATGGGGTACTGAGCCAAGTGTCTTCAGCCCTGTAAAGACACAGCACCCCTGGGGTCTCTGGTACTCATCACAGTGGTCTGGGGGGCAGCAGGAAGCAGCACAAGCCTGCTAGGGTTCCATGCCCAGCTCTAGGGTCTCACACTCAGCCCTGGGGTGCTCCAGACTGAGCAGGGAACCCAGGGACCACACAGACCCTGACTGCCCGCTCACACACACAGTGCTCTTCCCCATCCTCATTGGGGTGCAGAGGGGCTTGGACCTGACCAGGCACAGGGAGTCCTGGGGTCCAGCCCCAGCAGAGCTGGGCACAGGCAGGATCTGTCATCCCCTGCTGGCTAGGCAGGGCCAGGCTGAGCCCCCCAGCAGGCTGCCAGCTCTGGGCTGGGGACCAGGCAGGGCAAGCTGGGGCCAGAGAAGCATGGCCCACTTGTGATGGGGACTGGGATAGAGGTAGAGCCAGTGGTTCTGTGCCTCTCCAGGGCACAGAAAAGACGAAGACAGCTACAAAACCAGGATCATTTATTTGCAACAGAGCAAACAGGGCAGAGCTGGGTCACAACAGTCAATAGCACCAGGGCAGGAGGCAACAACAAGAGGCAAAGGTGAAAAAAGGGGAGCTGTGCAGCACTCCATGGCCACAAGGGGCAGCAAACAGCCCTGCCCCAGCTCTGGCTCCCTGCCCCACGCAGGGAGAAGCTTGAGATGCTAACCCAGCTCTGCCTGGATGCCCTGCAGCCCCATGCTAGGCTCACAGTGTGCAATAGGTCCAGGTGCTGCCCAGACATCACAATACCCTTTGCCAGTGCCACCAGCCACCCCCAACCCACTGTGTCTGGGACATGGCTGCAGTTTGGCATCCCCAGCTTGGTGCCAGCAATGCCCAGTGGGTCCTGCCTCAGACATGCAGTCTGGTGGCTCCTACTGCTGCCCTGATGAGTGCTCCCCTTACCTCGGCCTTTTAACAAATACATCATCATGATCCTCCACTGAGCGCAGCAGGAGAAAAAGGAGGAGACAGAGTCAGTCTGTGGCAACCAATGCCCAGGGACAGCAGGAAGGGAAAGCAAGGAAAACTGACCTCTCCTCCCACCACCCTCCTGCCCCAGCACACAGCCCTGCCCAGCCATGGACAGGGACACACCAGGAGCCCATGCACAGCCCTGGGCAGCTCTGACACCTCAGCCTGCCTGAGGCGCCACAGGGACCAAAATCAAGCCCCTGGTATCACATTACCTCACAACCTCTAGCAGATTCTGGCTACCCCAGGACCCCTGGGCAGCCAGTGCCAGGCCCCGTGGGAACTTACAGCCATCTGTGCCCGTCATCCGGGCCAGTTTGCGGAAGGAGCGGGACTGGGAGGTCCCAGTGCGGGGCTGCCAGTCCTCAGCATCCTCTATCAGCCGCAACTTCCCAGGGTCACACACAGGGGTGCTGGGGGTCTCCAGCGCCTGGGGGGGCTGCCTGCGAGTGACAGAGGGCAGATGCTCAGCCAGCACTACACGTGCACTCTGCTTTGGCACGGGGTAGGGCTCTCAGAGGTGCCCCCTCACAGCCCGACCCCTCCACTAGATCCTGGCACTCACCACTGCTCCCCTGTGCCCCAGCTGGACCCAGCGGCATCCCTGTGGCATTGGAAAAAATGGCGGCACAGAAGTCAATGGCTAACCCATAGCTCAATGCACTCCTCCTGTACACACCCCCAGCCCCACAGAGCCACAAGCCCCACGAAGATGTCAGCAGCATTCACTCACAAACCAACCTTGCAGCCTCCCAGGACATTGTGCCCCAGCTCCAGGTGCTGCCCAGCACCTCCCAACACCCTGAGCAAGGTGTTCCTAGTGCCAACAGCTGCCCCTACCCACTATGTTCAACACACCATGCTGCAGATTGGTCTCCTCAGCTTGGTGCCAGCAGTGCCCGGTGGGTCCTGCCCAGCACGCTCAACACATGAAGATCCCCCTGTCACAACACTCTGGCTGGTGACAGCCTGCCTGGCAGGTGGGTACCTGGGCAGGACCCTCCCAAGGTGACAGTCAGAGCAGTGGGTGAGCGCTGGTGGTGCCTGTTGTGCAGCTCTGCCAACAGCTTGGCTCTGGGAGGTGGAGAGGACAGAGGAGGAGCAAAGAGAAGAAACAGCAACAGGGCAAAGAGCTTTCTCACAGTCACTGCAAGCAGTGAGAGGGCAAACCAGCCAGGTGGACTGAGCCCCAGGTGGACGCCCCAGTGCAGCCCTGGCACACGCTCCCCTTACCTCGGCTTTTTAACAAGCTCATCTTCACGATCCCCCACTGAGCACAGCAGGAGAGAAAGGAGGAGACAGTCAGTCTGTGGCAACCAAGGCCCAGGGACAATGGGAGGGGAGGGGAGGGAAGGGAAGGACAGGGAAGGGGAAAGGAAGGAAAACTGACCTCTCCTCCCACCACCCTCCTGCCCCAGTACACAGCCCTGCCCGGCCATGGGCAGAGCACAGCCCAGCACAGGGACACACCAGGAGCTCACGCACAGCCCAGGGCAGCTCCAACACCTCAGCCTGCCTGAGGCGCCACAGGGGACAAAACAAACATTCTGGTGCCACAATGCACCACAGACTTCATCCAGCTCCAGCTGCCCAGCTTTGCCCTGCGCCTGGGCCACCAGTACCTGGCCCCATGGGAACTTACAGCCATCTGTGCCCGTCATCCGGGCCAGTTTGCGGAAGGAGCGGGACTGGGAGGTCCCGGTGCGGGGCTGCCAGTCCTCAGCATCCTCCACCAGCCGCAACTTCCCGGGATCACACACGGGGGTGCTGGGGGCCTCCAGCGCCTGGGGGGGCTGCCACTGAGTGACAGAGGGCAGATGCTCAGCCAGCACCACACGTGCACTCTGCTTGGGCACGGGGCAGCGCTCTCAGAGGTGCCCTTGCATGCCCTGACACTTTTGCAAGGCCCTGGCACTCACCACTGCTCCCCTGTGCCCCAGCTGGACCCAGCGGCATCCCTGTGGCATTGGAAAAAATGGCGGCACAGAAGTCAATGGCTAACCCATAGCTCAATGTATCCCTCCCATACACACTCCCAGCCCCATAAAGAACCCTGTGACTATCACCCAGCTCTCCCTAGCCACCCCACAGCCCCATGCTATCTCACAGGGCATTGTGCCCCACATCCAGGCATGACCCAGCACCTCCCAACACCCCCAGAAATGCATCACCAGTGCCACCAGCCTCCTCCAGATCCCATTTGCTCAAGAAGCAACAGTGCAGTTCGGCCTCTCCAGCTCAGTGCCAGCAGTGCCCAGAATCCTGCCTGGCATAGCCAGCATGGGGACATCCCATATAGGGACAGTTTATGTGGCTGTCTGTGCCCAGGCAGGACCCTTCCAAGTTGACAGACAGAGCAGTGAGTGAATGCTGGTGGTGCCCATCCTGAGGTGAGCAGAGGGCGGGCCCTGCGGCTACACCAACAGCTGAGCTCTGAGGAGACGACAGAGAGCGGACGGGAGGTGGAAAGAAGACAAAGCAACAGGGCAGAGAGCTTCCCCAGAGTCACTGCAAGCAGGGAGGTCAAACAAGCTGGTGATAGTTCTGTGCAGCCATCATCTAGCCCCACAAAACATTGCGCCCCAGGTCCAGGTGTTGCCCAGCACCTCTGATCACCCATAGCCAGGTTTTGCTAGTGCCTATAGACTCCCCCAGACTCCATTTGCTCCAGAGGCCATGGTGCAGCTTGGCATTCCCAACTCAGCACCAGCAGTGCCCAGAGTCCAGCCCAGGATGTGCAGCCCTGTAGAAAGCTCCTGCTGCTGCCCTAGCACCCACTCCCCTTACCTGGGCTTTTTATCAAGCTCATCCTCATGATCCTCCACTGAGCATAGCAGGAGAGAAGGGGGAGACAGAGTCAGTCTGTGGCAACCAAGGCCCAGGGACAGCAGGAAGGGAAGGACAGGGAAGAGAAAGGAAGGAAAACCATCTTCTGCCACCACCCTCCTGCCCCAGCACACAGCCCTGCCCAGCCACGGGCAGAGCACAGCCCAGCACAGGGACACACCAGGAGCCCATACACAGCCCAGGGCAGCTCCGACACCTCAGCCCACCTGATGGGGCACAGGGGCCAAAACCAAAGCCCCACTGCCCCATTGTAGCCTTTGTGGGGTTACAGCTGCCCAGGCAAAGCTGGGTACCATCAGGCC
>NW_009953964.1:6692272-6698605 GCF_000747805.2 Chaetura pelagica
CAACTTCCCGGGATCACACACGGGGGTGCTGGGGGTCTCCAGCGCCTGGGGGGGCTGCCTGTGAGTGACAGAGGGCAGATGCTCAGCCAGCACCACACGTGCACTCTGCTTGGGCACGGGGCAGCGCTCTCAGAGGTGCCCTTGCATGCCCTGACACTTTTGCAAGGCCCTGGCACTCACCACTGCTCCCCTGTGCCCCAGCTGGACCCAGCGGCATCCCTGTGGCATTGGAAAAAATGGCGGCACAGAAGTCAATGGCTAACCCATAGCTCAATGTATCCCTCCCATACACACTCCCAGCCCCATAAAGAACCCTGTGACTATCACCCAGCTCTCCCTAGCCACCCCACAGCCCCATGCTATCTCACAGGGCATTGTGCCCCACATCCAGGCATGACCCAGCACCTCCCAACACCCCCAGAAATGCATCACCAGTGCCACCAGCCTCCTCCAGATCCCATTTGCTCAAGAAGCAACAGTGCAGTTCGGCCTCTCCAGCTCAGTGCCAGCAGTGCCCAGAATCCTGCCTGGCATAGCCAGCATGGGGACATCCCATATAGGGACAGTTTATGTGGCTGTCTGTGCCCAGGCAGGACCCTTCCAAGTTGACAGACAGAGCAGTGAGTGAAGTGGTGCCCATTCTGAGGTGAGCAGAGGGCGGGCCCTGCGGCTACACCAACAGCTGAGCTCTGAGGAGACGACAGAGAGCGGACGGGAGGTGGAAAGAAGACAAAGCAACAGGGCAGAGAGCTTCCCCAGAGTCACTGCAAGCAGGGAGGTCAAACAAGCTGGTGATAGTTCTGTGCAGCCATCATCTAGCCCCACAAAACATTGCGCCCCAGGTCCAGGTGTTGCCCAGCACCTCTGATCACCCATAGCCAGGTTTTGCTAGTGCCTATAGACTCCCCCAGACTCCATTTGCTCCAGAGGCCATGGTGCAGCTTGGCATTCCCAACTCAGCACCAGCAGTGCCCAGAGTCCAGCCCAGGATGTGCAGCCCTGTAGAAAGCTCCTGCTGCTGCCCTAGCACCCACTCCCCTTACCTGGGCTTTTTATCAAGCTCATCCTCATGATCCTCCACTGAGCATAGCAGGAGAGAAGGGGGAGACAGAGTCAGTCTGTGGCAACCAAGGCCCAGGGACAGCAGGAAGGGAAGGACAGGGAAGAGAAAGGAAGGAAAACCATCTTCTGCCACCACCCTCCTGCCCCAGCACACAGCCCTGCCCAGCCACGGGCAGAGCACAGCCCAGCACAGGGACACACCAGGAGCCCATACACAGCCCAGGGCAGCTCCGACACCTCAGCCCACCTGATGGGGCACAGGGGCCAAAACCAAAGCCCCACTGCCCCATTGTAGCCTTTGTGGGGTTACAGCTGCCCAGGCAAAGCTGGGTACCCTCAGGCCACCAGCCAGTGCCAGGCCCTATGGAAACTCACTGCTGTCTGCGCCCACCAGCCGGGCCAGTTTGCGGAAGGAGCGGGACTGGGAGGTCCAGGCATTGGGCTTCCAGTCCTCAGCATCCTCTATCAGCCGCAACTTCCCTGGGTCACACACAGGGGTGCTGGGGGACTCCAGAGGCTGCGATGGCTGCCTGCGAGTGACAGAAGGCCAGGGGAACAATCAGCACAATGTCTGGACCCGGCTTTGTCACATGGCAGCACTCCCAAAGGTGCCCTCACACACAGCCACCCCTTTGCCAGAGCCTCACACTCATTGCTGCTCCCCTGTGCCCCAGCCAGACCAAAGAGCATCGCTGTGGCATTGAAAAATATGTCAGTACAACAGTCAGTGGGTGTCCCATGGCTCAGTGTATCATCCTGTATGCACCCCAGCCCCACAGAGGCATGAACCTCACAAAAATATATCGGGAACATTCCCTCCCAACCAGCTTTGCAGCCACCCCACAGCCCTGCAGGACATTGTGTCAAGGAAGGACCCTCCCAAGGTGACAGTCAGAGCAGCGGGTGAGCGCTGGTGGTACCTGTCATGCAGCTCTGCCAACAGCTTGGCTCTGGGAGGTGGAGAGGACAGAGGAGGAGCAAAGAGAAGAAACAGCAACAGGGCAAAGAGCTTTCTCACAGTCACTGCAAGCAGTGAGAGGGCAAACCAGCCAGGTGGGCTGAGCCCCGGTTGGGCACCTCAGTGCAGCCCTGGCACATGCTCCCCTTACCTCGGCTTTTTAACAAATACATCATCATCATCCTCCACTGAGAGCAGCAGGAAATAAAGGAGGATACACAGTCAGTCTGTGGCAACCAATACCCAGGGACAGCAGGAGGGGAAAGGAAGGAAAACTGACCTCTCCTCCCACCACCCTCCTGCCCCAGTACACAGCCCTGCCCGGCCATGGGCAGAGCACAGCCCAGCACAGGGACACACCAGGAGCTCACGCACAGCCCAGGGCAGCTCCAACACCTCAGCCTGCCTGAGGCGCCACAGGGGACAAAACAAACATTCTGGTGCCACAATGCACCACAGACTTCATCCAGCTCCAGCTGCCCAGCTTTGCCCTGGGGCCAGGCCACCAGTACCTGGCCCCATGGGAACTTACAGCCATCTGTGCCCGTCATCTGGGCCAGTTTGCGGAAGGAGCGGGACTGGGAGGTCCCGGTGCGGGGCTGCCAGTGCTCAGCGTCCTCTATCAGCCTCAACTTCATTGGGTCGTATACAGGGGTGCTGGGGGTCTCCAGCGCCTGGGGGGGCTGCCTGCGAGTGACACAGTCATCTGTCAAATCTGACAGACCCCCATGGCATCCCCTCCCTGGCACTGACCCACACCTCCCCAGCACAGAACTGTGGCACATTGGTACGTGACACTACACACTGCCTCACTCCCCACACCTCCTAATCCAGCTCTGCATGGGAAAGACCCATTCAGGACTGACCACCATTCCCAGCAGTCTGAGACTAGCCCCAGGTGCCAGGAGGAGAAAGTACAGGGCAAGAACAAGCCAAAGTAAAAAAAATGATCAGTACAGGAGCTTCACAAGAGCCCAGTGAACACCTACAGTGCCCATGGCAGTGGCAACCACCTGCCTGGCCCCAGGCAGGGTCCCCAGCACAGCCTGGCAGCTCCCACCCAGCCAAGCCAAGTCTTGGGATAGGAACACACAACGAGGACACTCCAGCACCACGGCAGCTGGCAGAGACAGGCAAACCTCGCCCTGCAGGCCAGGGACAGCTTGCTATCCAGGAGTGACCCACCCACAGAGGCAGAGCAGCACAAGCTGCCTGCTCTGGGCTGGCCCTGCCCCGGTGAACGGGGCACTAGCAGGGGAGAGGCATGCAGGGAGGATAGAGAGAGCAGGCAAAAGGCTTACTGACTTGTCCAGGCTCAGCACCTGTAGGAGAGAGAGAAAGAGAAAAGGAAGAGAGAAAGAAAGAAAAAGGAAGGTGAAATTAGACCCACAGCACCCAAGAAGTTTTCAGAGTTCATCTATGGCCTGAACCAGACCCCTTAGCCCCAAGACTCATGCCCAGCTCAGCCAGGGCTGGGAGCACACTGAGATGTGGCAGATGCCAGTTGAACAGACCATGCCTCCCTCAGCTCCCCCAGACAGGCATCCCCCCCCCCTCATTGCCCAGTTTCAGGGCACCATGGCAGCTCTGGGCAGGTGGGGCAGGGACCAGGAGCTGTCAGACACCTGGCAGCCAGGTGGACAGCCTGCAGAGGTGGGAGCTTTTTCCCTGCCAGCATGGTGAGGATGGCATTGCCCAAGGCTCGAGGGCTTCACTTTGCCCAGCCTCTTCTAGCAGCTGTGGGACTGGCAGGAACCTGGGGCCGGCCACTGCCGGTGGGCCACAACCCAGCCACCACTTCCCTGTCACCACACACACCAGTGACTGTCCTGCTACGACTGCCATGTTGTGCCCCGCAGGACTCCCCACAGGCTGGCATGTCCCTGAGCGAGGGACTGACAATGGCCACGTGTCCCCGCACGTGACAGCCCTGTTGTGCCACCTCAGCAACAGCCATCAGGGGATCCCAACAAGGGCACCGTCGCCCACTCCCACCCATGGGTGCCTGGCATGCAAGGCGCAGCAGGGCGGGGCAGCGGGCTCTCCCCAGTTTTTGGGGAGCAGGATGGACAGCAACATACCCATTGTGCTGGGGGGTGCAGGCGGGGGGCAGGGGCGCGTAGGTCACGGGTTTCGTCACCAGCCCGGGCCGTGGGTTCGGAGGAGAGCTGGCCCCAAAGGGCCGAGCGGTTTTGTTGAGGGCGGTGCTGGGAGCGAAGTTATATTTCAGGGGTTCAGAGCAGGGGAGTGAGTCCTGAGCGAGACAAAACACACAGACACGGGCTCACACGTCAAGCAGCATGCAAGGGGCAGCCCCGGGCCAGCCAGCACAGCAGGCAGCCAGGTAGGAAAGCCGGACAGCATGTACTCCTCAGGCACAGGGCTCTGCCAGGCTGGTACCTCTCTCCACAGGGCACCTGGCCCAGCAACAGAAGGTTACAAGCCCAGCCCAAGGGCTGTTGGAGGATTAGTAAGTGTCCTGGACGCTTGCTGCTGCACACATCAAGGCAGTGCATGCACACACCGATCGCAACCATCCCATGGCACAAAGCTGAACACATGCAGGTGGCTTCTGTCCAGGAGCCACCAGTCATTGGCCCCAGCTCTGCCTCCCCATGCCAGGGCACTCCCCAGACCAGCAAACATGGGGCCCCAAGGCCGTGCTGAGGCTGCCCGGCCTCCTCCCCTGCATCAGCCCCTCTGCACCCCTGCCCACATCCAGCACGGGCAGGGACACAGACAGGCAGCAGATCCCATTCTGTGCAATCCCCTGCTGTGCCAGGGGTCAGAGCTGCTCCTCCAGAGAGTCGTTTTGCAGCTCTACAAACACACCCCAGTTCCCCAGAAGCCCGCAGGCCCCAGGAGCAAAGTCTGTTTTGTCCATCTATGCTCAGAGATTCCCCTCCCCTGAGACGAGGTTGAGCTGCCGCTGCAGCACCAGGAACAACACGTACCTTCTGTGGCTTCCCCAGGTGGTTCTGGGCTCTGCAAGAGAGGAGACAGCCGGGCAGGTGCTGGAACTGGCCAAGCCACCACCAGGACACTGGTACCCCAGGGGTGCAGCACCTGCCTGAGGGGAGTATCGCTGGCTGGCACTGTCCCATGGTGAGGGTCAGCAGCCAGGCTAAGCCTAATATAGGCAAGTAGAGCCCTTGGACCCAGCCAGGGACTGCCAGGCTCTGAGCAAGGAGCAGTGATGCTGGGAAATGGTGATGCCTGGAGATGGTCCCAGCTTTGCTCAGACACACCAGGACCCCAGGTTTGCAGGACCCATGAATCCTACCTGCTCAGGGTGAGGCAGAGCCTGTCCCCACAGGCACGGATCCTGTTCTGAGCCTCGATGTGTGTCATGGAGCTGGTGCTCTCCCCGTCGATGTACAGCACCCAGTCGCCCACTCCCACGCCAGCCTGGGCTGCCTTCCCACCCGGAGTCAGCTGCAGGACAGAGTCAGGGAGAGCTGGGCTGGCTGAGCGGCAACGTGGGAACAGAGGGACACTCTTGTCCCCACAGGGACAGGGGTCTGCTGGGGCCCAGGTTCCCTCATGCAAGGCCAAACCTGGCATAAGACACCATACAGACCCGGCCAAGGGGGAAAAGCAGGGACCCCCAGATCACCCCTCATTTCTCAGTGCATTGGGCCAGGGCAGCCTCTTCCCCCCACCGATCAGTGGAGGCTGAGCACTACCCTGGGCACTGCCCAGCCCCTGCTGAGGGCCAGCACTTCAAGGCTCTGTCCCCATGATACTGAATGGTGGAGGCAGTGCTGGCTCAGCCTCGGCAGGATGCCCAGCCACCCCTCGGAGCCATCCCTGCAGTCCCAGGATGGGAGGGGAGCACAGTGAGTCAGGGCAGCCCTGACTCGGGCAGCCCACGTCTCACTGCAAACCACAGGCATGTCCAGCCCTTTGCCTGGGGCAAGGGGGGGACAGGGGAGGCACCCCCCGGGCACTCCCCCCAGCCACCCACACTCCTGTCCCATTCCCCTCCCAGAGCTGGCGGGCACAGACATTACCTCATCCCACTGAGAACTGGGAGCCACCCCGGGCAGGGAGACACCCACCCCCACCCACATTGCTCCCCCAGCCCTCAGCCTGATAGGGCAGCCAGGAGCAAGGTCACAGGTTCCCCTGCCCAACCACGGTGCCAGAGATGTGCCTTGCCCCTGGAATGGCTCTATAGCATGGCTCTACATCAGCCCAGTGCCAGGAAGCACAGGCTCCTGCTGCGGATGCACAGCCAAAGGGGAGCAGGGCCCTGAGTGCCATGCACAGCTCCCAGGCACTGACAGACAGACAGACGTGGGCAGGCTGCA
>NW_009953964.1:6698852-6701788 GCF_000747805.2 Chaetura pelagica
CAGCACGGAAGAACTCCAGGCGCTTGGACCCAGACCAAGTATTTCCTCAAGTCTTGTTCGACATGAACATAAAAGGAGCGAGCCAGATTCCCAACGCCTTCAGAGGGCTGAAAAATCCCTGCTGCAGAGCCCCAGTTCCTCCTTGCCCATGCACAGGGCCTGGCTTGCCCCAGAGCCACACTGTCCTTCCCTGTGCCAGCACTTGCCCTCCATGTCAGGTCAAGCTCCATATCCAGGCTAGATGTGGCCAAGCTCCACCTGCATCCCACTGCCATCCTTGGTCAGACACAGCTACCCCCTCCAGTGCCCACTTCTCCTGCCCAGCACAGGAAGGTGCCTTGGAAGGCAGGTGGTGCTGACCAGCTCCTGGCCATGCTGCTGCAAGCCCCGGCTTGCTGCCCTGGAGGGCTGGGGGAGGTGCGGGGCAGCTGCACGGGCTTGGAGGCAGGAGCTGGGAGAGGTTTTCACACGGCTGCCCGGGAAGGGGAGAGCTCAGCAGGCTGCGTCACCCAGCCCCACCCAGCCCAGCCAGCACCTCCTGCTCCCTGTCCCCCTCCGTGCCCGCACGCCAGGAAATCCCTTCTGCAGGTGCCAACTTAGCCGGGAGCCACGGCAGTGCCAGCCCTCTGGCTTCCCCCACGGCCCTGCTAACCAGGGCTTCCTTCCTACCCTCTCCACCCAGCCAGAACCTTTGTTCCCTGTGTCTCCATCACTGCACCCAGCCAGATGCCCACCAGACACCACCATCCAGGGCCTAGGCACCCTGGGCAGAGTCTCACCCAGCATGGAGGGGAATCAAGTGCCTGCACAAGGGCCCAGGCAGCATCCCCCAGTGCCTTCCCACCTGCGGCACTGAGGGTCTCTCTTACCCAGCTGGCAGATACTGTGATATGCCACACAGCCCACAGCTCCCCACACATGAGCCCTTACCCTGACTGCACTGCAAGCAGCTCAGGACCACAGCCTTTTAGATGTCAGGACCCCAGCAGAGCCCCATGCCGTGACAGGTGGCATCTCTGTTGTGTGATCACCAAGATGAAGCAGCCTTGCAGCTCACTCAGTAGCGCCACAGTGATGGACGCAGCCGAGAGCCAAAGCATGTGCCAGTGATGCTTCCCCTCATGCTCCTCGGCTCCAAAGAGCAGGACCATGCTGCAGCCCCTAATGCCAGGCAGGACACCTCCTTTCAGCCCACTCCGGCAGCCCCAGGCCAGGCAGGACAGCCTGCCCTGCTGGAAGCACCCTTGCTCGAGGGAAACCGTGGCCAAGGACAGCAGGGCAGGAGTTCTAGGGCTGCAGATGCCTCCAGGGTGCAGAGAGCACCTCTTCCCATCAAACAGGACTCACTGCCCCATTATGCAGCTCAGCCTTGTCAAAGAGCCCCCCCAGAGCTGCCTACATCCCCTGGGAATGTCCTCACTGCTCCTGCCTGCCCTGCCCAGGATGGCAGGATGTCCAAGCCCTGAGGGCAGCACTGGCCTGTGTGCACAGCAGGGCCGTGGCTTCATGAGGCCCCTGCCCTGGGAGGTTCCTCCATCCGACCAGACCCTTTGTTAGGCGCTGGCTCACAGCCAAGAGAAACATTTTTTAGAGAATCAACTTGCTGAAGCCGTCTCTCCATACCCAGCAGAGATATGCAGGCTCCAGGACAGTGGTACTGGCAATTCGAACTTTACACAGTGCTCTTGGGATCTGTAGTCCGTGCTGGGGTGCTGCAGAGACCTGCACCCCTTTGAGACAGGCACATGGTGCCGGGGTCAGGCCCCACACAGCACCAGGAGCAAAGCTGTCCTTCGAGAAGCAGTCTGTGTGCCAGCCATCCCAGCGTCAGCAGCACAGGCAATGCAGTCACATTCCAAGGCTTATAAGGCAATTGCGTGGCCAAAGCTGTGGCCAGCACTCACCCAGGGGACTGGGCTGCCCAGGGACGTGCACAGACCCAAGGGCCAGCCTATCACATGGGGAGCAGCTTGCCCCAGGCACCTCAGCCACAAGCAGCCGGCAGCACAACGGCTCTTGCTCATGCTGGAGAAACGGGCTGGTTTTGTAGAGGGAACCACATCCCAGGGCAGGGAGCAGCACAGGCTTCCTCCCCTCCCTGTTCATCCCAGAGCCAGCTTAGGTACTGTGCTGGGAGCCGTGCAGTAGGAGGGAGGGAGGGAGGAAGGGCACAAGCTGTGTCCCAGGATGCTGAGCCCAGTGTTGTGGTGCAGACCGGGAAGCCAGCCTTGCGGCTTGGAGAACATGAGAGGGGCTCCCCTCCCCCTGCAGTGGGTACAATCCGGAAGGGGCCTCCCCTGCCCCCCGCCCCCCAGCAGCCAGAATGACTCTGCAGAGACTCTAAAGCATTTCTCATCTGAGGTTCTCTGCCCGGAACACCCCCCTGCCAGACCACAGCTGATAAGGTTCCAAGGAGGCTACACAGAGCCAGGCAGGGCAGGATGCAGTGCTCCCAGGGCCTTGGGTCATCCACATCCCCCATACAGCTCTGCCTCAGCCACCTGGATGCAGCCATCATGGCTCCCACCCACAGAGGCAGGGGAAAGATGGGTGTCACAGGTCTTGGCTTCTCTTACCCTGGAGATGGAGAGTGGCATGCTGAAATCCTTCCCTCCCTGCAGCCTGAAGCCCCAGGGCGCTGGCCCGTTCAGCATCACCTTGTAGGACTCCATATCACCCATCTCTGCAAGTGAAGAAGGTGTGATCCTGGCATTAGGGTTCATGGGAACAACGGGAAAGCAGACAAGGAGGAGGACCAGCTTCCAGCAGGAAGAGACAGGTCACATTTTTAGCAGTAACTCCACCCTGACCATCCTACACTGCGGTTAGAGACGCACCCCAAATCTATCAGCATCTCCTCCAGCAGCATCGGAGCCAAGGGGCCCAAGCTAACATTGACTAGCACCAGAGCGACAGGCACAGCCACACTAACACCC
>NW_009953964.1:6702853-6704193 GCF_000747805.2 Chaetura pelagica
TGAGCCCAGTGTTGTGGTGCAGCCCGGGAAGCCAGCCTTGCGGCTTGGAGAACATGAGAGGGGCTCCCCTCCCCCTGCAGTGGGTACAATCCGGAAGGGGCCTCCCCTGCCCCCCGCCCCCCAGCAGCCAGAATGACTCTGCAGAGACTCTAAAGCATTTCTCATCTGAGGTTCTCTGCCCGGAACACCCCCCTGCCAGACCACAGCTGATAAGGTTCCAAGGAGGCTACACAGAGCCAGGCAGGGCAGGATGCAGTGCTCCCAGGGCCTTGGGTCATCCACATCCCCCATACAGCTCTGCCTCAGCCACCTGGATGCATCCTTCATGGCTCCCACCCACAGAGGCAGGGGAAAGATGGGTGTCACAGGTCTTGGCTTCTCTTACCCTGGAGATGGAGAGTGGCATGCTGAAATCCTTCCCTCCCTGCAGCCTGAAGCCCCAGGGCGCTGGCCCGTTCAGCATCACCTTGTAGGACTCCATATCACCCATCTCTGCAAGTGAAGAAGGTGTGATCCTGGCATTAGGGTTCATGGGAACAACGGGAAAGCAGACAAGGAGGAGGACCAGCTTCCAGCAGGAAGAGACAGGTCACATTTTTAGCAGTAACTCCACCCTGACCATCCTACACTGCGGTTAGAGACGCACCCCAAATCTATCAGCATCTCCTCCAGCAGCATCGGAGCCAAGGGGCCCAAGCTAACATTGACTAGCACCAGAGCGACAGGCACAGCCACACTACCACCCACAGCAGAGCACCCATAAGCTCTGCTCTCCCACTCCCAAACCAAGGACATGCTCTTCCTTGCAGCACCCCAGAAACTCCCGCTGCTGAAAGCGAAGATCATTTCAGATCACAGAGAAGCAACAGCAGGTACAGAAAGAAGGGAACCAGAAGTAGTTTTGCCGGTGAATTAGCAAGGGCAGCACAGGAGCTAGGAGCTGCACAGTGCCACCCAAGACACCTGGCAGAGCAGCCACACCAGCGCTGCAGCAGCTGGCTGAGCAGATGCTACCTGGGAGCCAGCCCATCTCTGCACACAGAGCTGGGGCTTTGGTGGGGAGGGAATCCCGGCACTGCCCTGCTTGCCAGGGCTGCACTGACAGCTGACAGCCGGCCAAGGCTGCGGGCAGACGGGCCAGCCCCAGCCTTCCAGCCATCCCTCACCTGGAAGGAGCTGCCAGGCCCCTCGTGAAGCCCCTCAGGACCCTACTCCTGCTGCTGCCAGGCTGGGGACAGGGCCAGCTCCGGGACACAGGGCCCTCCCAGACCCGGGCAGGGGCAGCAGGCTCCCGGCTGGGAGGCTGCAGGGCCGGGGGCCAGCGGTGCTCCGACTCTCCC
>NW_009953964.1:6705789-6713179 GCF_000747805.2 Chaetura pelagica
CCCGGGGAGGGAGGGGGGCACCCACCTGATCCTGGCCAAACTTGCGGAGGAAGAGGTAGGGCCAGGTGAGCAGGGAGGAGCGGGTCTGCGGGTCCTTCAGCGTTAGGCTCTGGGGCAGGACCGAGAGCAGGTAGTGCCCGTGCAGGCTGCAGCGGGTGGCTGCATCTGTCCTGACCACCAGCACCAAGAATTCAGTCACTATGGGAGCAGAACAAGGTGGGGGTCAGCACTACGGCACCAAGCCAGAGCCCACCCTGGCCCCATCCACCACTCCTGCACGTACAGTCCTGCCAGGAGGAGTAGAGGGAGTTCTCTTCCATAGGGACAGCAAGGCTGGGCTGGGTCCTGGCATTGCTCTGTGCCATCTCCTTTGCACCCTGAAACAGAGAGATGTGAGTGTGGCCCCAGACTGGGGCAGCACAAGACCCCCTGACTGCCCACACATCCCAAAGACCCCAGCTCATCTGAACCAGGAGCAGCATGAGGGGTCCTGGCTGTGCCAGACCCCACGGTACCTGGAAAGCCAGCTGGCAGAGCTGGGTGATCCACTCGTCCCCCTGCTCAGCTGCCAGCACATAGCTCTTCTCCGTGGTGGTGAGATAGAAGGCAGTGGTGGCTTTGGGGCAGCTCTCTGTGCTGGCCGGGCCCACGGAGACGCAGTCTGAGAGGCGGATCACCCGGCGGGGGCAGCGCCGCAGGGAGGTGTTCTCCAGCACCGCGCCATCATCCCGCACGTCAAACTTCTCCATGCGGGCTACGCCAGAGGGGCTGGCAGCAAAAAGCTGGGCTCTCATCTTCCTCCAGGACCTCTGGGGTACGGAAAGGGCACAGGCAAGGGAAAAAAAGGTCAGCAGAGAGCTCTCTGCTATGTCCTCACAGCCCTGCCCTCCATGCAGGGCCAGCAGTGCCCAGGAAGAGCCATGTGAGGCATGAAAAGGCACAGGGGATCCCTGCCCACACCCATCAGGTGCTGCAGGAGGGCAGATAGCCAGGGACAGTGAAGACCCCTGGGGCTGTGGGACAAGGCTGGGTCAAGGGGAAGCCTTGCCCTGAGCAAGCTCAGCATGGCTCTCTGGGTGAGTCACGCTTGCTCCCAGCTCGCCGAGCACCAGGTCCTGCTCTTTGTTCCCAGCTGCAAGTGCTGGCCTGCCGCTGCTGCAGCTGAGCTCTGAGCTGTTCTCAGGACAGACCCTGATGCAAATTAAAGCCATTTTGAGCTGCTGGGGCTCCTGCTGGCAGCCTCGCATCTGCTGAGCATAGCCAGGCCTTGCAGTTCGCAGCCCGCTTCCTCCCAGGGGAGGCCCTGCAGCACCAGCACCATCCCAGCCATCATGGGATGGAGGGGGCACGGGCCCCCACGCACCTCAACAGCACAGCAGGGCATCCGCCCTGCAGGAACCAGTTGCAGCCAAGCACCAAAAATACCCCCTGCCACCAGCCTCCTACGCACAGGGCATCAGCCCAGCCCTCGCAGGGCCTGCCTGCTTCAGTTCAAGGAGATGGTCCTCACTTGGCAGCCAGGCTGGAGTGTGATGGCAGCCCAGCACACCCAGCAAGCCCCCCACGGGGGCACGGCCACCCTGCCGTGGTGGAGGGGATGCTTCTAAGGCATGGCCAGTGTGCCAGCAGGACCTGCTTCAACAACACCCATCTCACAGCTCTCTAGACCTGGCTCCATGCTGCAGGGACCCCCCCACTGTATCACTCATACTGTGCCCAAAGTGCTGTGGCACTAAGTGCCCACCCTGAGGGCGCAGGACCATGGGCCGCATTACGAGGGGTGCCCCACGGATGGCACTGGTCCCCCAGGGCTGGGTGCAGAGCCCTGTCCCACACGCTACCCCACTCCCACACACACGCTGGAGCTGCTCCTCGTTAACATACATTTATTGTCTCACTGCGAATCCCGCGGTAACCAAGAGAGAAGAGGGACCCTACGCAGGGGTGAGCCCAAGCAGGTGCCTGTACAGAGGAGTCCCCTCGGCTGCAGGCAGAGCCCTGCTCCATGGGCTGCAGAGCCCAGAGACCCCCCCAGGGCAGCTCTCAGGGGTCTGGCTCCAGTGCCCCCTTTCCAGGCTGCTGAGGCCCCAGGCCTGGCATCAAGAAAGATCAGTGTAAACCCTGTACCTGGTCCCAAATTCACCCTTTACCTTTCCAAACTTGGAGTGCTGCACATAGAGGATCCCATCCTTCACAGCTCTCTCCATGTGCCCAGTACAGGGATGGGGGACTGGTGCTGCCAGCCGCCGAGAAAATGTGACTGCTGCAGTTCAAGTAACTGCATGGGGCAGACTTCCTTCCCACAGTGACTTCCCCTTTTTGGTGGGTGGGATGAGGGGCAGAGGCTGGGCCAAGGAGGTGTCTGTCTGTCTGCCCCCCAACTAGCAGAGGGCAGAACAGGAGCAGGCAGAGCTCAGGAAGCACCCAGGGGGCTGCCCACCACACTCTGCCTCGCCCCGGCTGCACTGGAGCACGTTTGGGGGATACAGGAACAGCCACCAGCAGAGGTCCCAGAGGAACAGAGGAGCTTTAGAAAGGAGCAACGCAAGACCCTGGCCATGCCACTGCAGGGCAGCTGTCCACAAACCAGCCATGGCACCTGAGGATTCCTTCTCCCCTCAGGAACTGCTACCTGCTTGCCCAAGTGCTGCTGACGTAAGGGGTTATTGCAGCACAGCTCCACACGTTTCCTCCCAGGGGGAGCTTTGTCAGGCTGAGCTGGCAACAGCCCTGGTGGCCAAATGCCTGGAAAAGGAGCCACAGAGGCACAGCCAGGCCCCTGGGCTTGGGAAAGGCGAGGGCGGCTGCAAGGGAAGCACGGCCTGCGCAGGGGGAAGGGCAGCACCCTCCCTGGGCTAGAAGTCCATGGAGCTGTGGGCCAGGTAGTCCTTGCGGCCAATGTTGCTGACTTGCTTGGTCTGCATGGCCTCCAGCTTGGGGCAGTCGGTGATGCGATGGCCCAGGCCACCGCAGAAGGCGCAGCCCCGCTCATCTGCAAAGGGATGGAGGAGGTCAGGGGGGGCCCTGCCACACAAGGACAGCAGCCCCCCAAGCCCAGCAGAGGGGCTAGGACAGTGTGTCCCCCTGCTGCTGTCTGTGTGATCAGGCAGTGAAAGCCCCCAGGGAGGCAGGATCTGCCCTGGGAGCCTCAAGCAGGGGGAAATGGGGGTCCTGTCTGCAGCCCAGGTCTCTCAATAGCCCCATGAGAGGTCCCTGTGCCAGCCCAGGGTCTCTCACCTCCAATATCCAGCATAGTCTCGTCCCCACAGTGCAGCACCTGGAGCACAGGTGGCACCTTCTGCTTTGCCTCCAGGAGCAGGGCCTTCAGGTCCATCAGCACCGACTCATCTGTAAGCAGAGATGTGGATCAGACACAGCCCCAGCAGCTATGAGGGACACTGCCCCACACCACCATCTCCATTCCACATGCCACTATGACTCCTCCTCACTTGCCCAGGAACACCCCTGTGCCAGGGCAGAGGCAGCACCATTGCCCAGCTGCCCCCTGCAGCTCCCCCAGCATTTCTCACCGCAGGCCTTGTTGATGAAGGTGGTGGCAATGCCTGTGTTGCCTGAACGGCCTGTACGCCCGATACGGTGAACTGTGGAGAAAGAGACAGGATCAGGCCTGGGTGAACACAACGTGACCAACCATCCCTGCCCCCAGCCACTGCAGAGACCAGTGCAGAGCCTCACTGGCCCCCCATGCAGCCCAGTCCTCACCATAGTTCTCAATCTCCTCTGGCATGTCATAGTTGATGACATGCTGGATGGCTGGGAAGTCCAGGCCCTTAGAAGCGACGTCAGTAGCCACCAGGACATCCTTCTTCCCATCCCGGAAAGCCTCAATAGCTTTTGTCCGTTCCTCCTGATCTGCAAAGGCCCCACAGAGAAAATCAGTGAGGGAGGAGCTTCAAGTCCTACCATAGCAGCTTCAGAGCCAAACTCTGCTCAGCTGGGGCTCCTTCAGTGAGGAGGCTATGCAGCCTTTCCCCAGATAAAGGAGCAGGGACCTGCACTCTATTTATGCCTGGAACATAAAACAAGGCATTTGCTCCCAACGCTGCCAGACCCCTTCCTCACCATCACAAACTGCTTCACACTGGGACCTCCCACGGCCACACGCCATCCTAGCAAGAGCAGGATCAGGCAGGGCCTTCCAGAGACCCCCACTGACCTTTCCCTCCATGGATGGCCACAGCTTCCACGCCCTTGAGCAGCAGGTACTCATGGATTGCATCCACATCCGCCTTCTTCTCCGCAAAGATCAGCACCTGCAGCAGCACAGACATGGTGGAAGAGCTGCCTTTCCACGGGCTGGCATCAGCACATTCCCCCCCAGGAAGCCCACTGCCTCATGCCCAGCAGAGCTCTAGGCCCAGAACCTGCTGGTACATGGAGCCGGGCTCACTCCCCCTGCGTGCAGCAGAGCCCTGCAGCCCCACATGTGTCCCCACTGCTCACCCCAGCCATGCCCCGGGGCTGCGGTGCTGCCACAGCAGCCAGAGCCTGTACTCACAGGTGGTGGGGTCTTCTGCAGGCACTCCAGGAGGTACACCATCTTGGCCTCCTCCTTCACATACTCCACCTCCTAGGAACAAGCACAGAGATGGGTCAGGCAAGCAGCAGAAAGATTACGATTGCCTGGTAACTCTTAACCTCTTGGGAAGGAGGGCCACAAACCCCAGCTCTCTGACAAGGGATGCATCAAGTGCTCTTCTGAACGGTACTGGTCTCCCATGCAGGCATGGGACCTCACCTGCACAACATCCAGGCTGGCAGCACCCGCTCGCCCAACGTTAATGGTGATGGGCTTCACTAGGGCACTCTTGGCAAAGTTCTGGATCTTCTTAGGCATCGTGGCACTGAAGAGGAGGGTCTGCCGCTGGCCCTGCGCAGGGAACACAATGTGAGTGGGGATTTAGCACTTGCCCAACCATGTGTGTGCAGGAACTGTTCTTCAGGGTGCTCATGTCGTGCCAGCTCAGTACCTTGAAGTAGGAGAAGATGGTACGTATGTCCCCCTCAAAGCCCATATCAATCATCCTGTCAGCCTCATCCAAGGCCAAGTAACGGCAGATGTCCAGGCTCACCATCTTCTTCTGCAGCAGGTCCATCAGGCGGCCAGGGGTTGCCACCATCATGTGTACACCACTGTGGGAGGAAATAAGGCATTTGGCATCCAGCAACACATCAGGAAGGTAACACTCACTTGGCACGTCACCTTTGCCCCCACACCCTCCTGAAGCCATCCCACCCCTTAAGTTCCCTGCCAAAAAACAGCTCCAGCCCCACAAACCCCCTTCCAGAAGGTCTCACTGTTTGATGGTCTCCATCTGCTCCTTGACAGACATGCCCCCGATGCAGAGGGCACAGCGCAGGGGGGGCAGCCCATCCTCCTGCAGCAGGCGGCAGTAGTACTCGATGATGCCGTGGGTCTGCCGGGCCAGCTCCCGCTGCGGAGACATAACCTGCTGGTTCCTACCCCTGCCTGCAGGGGGGATTGGGGATTGGCACTGACAGTCAATCAAGAATTTGTCCCTGCACCGTCGACACTCACAGAGGGACAGATGATGAGTCCATAAGGTCCTTCTCGCTTGGAAAATGGCAGCCTCTTCTCCTGCTCCAGGCAGAACATGATCACTGGGAGGGTGAACACCAAGGTCTTCCCAGAGCCGGTGAAGGCAATGCCAATCATGTCCCTCCCTGAGAGGCTGGTAGGGACACAGGGCTGATGGTGAGCAGGAGTGTCCTGGAGCAGCCCAGACCTCTGGGGCTGAGCAAGGTGAGGGGGCACAGGGACACCACCCTGGGGTGGGCTCTTGGGAGTCACCACTTCCCCCCAGGATGGGGACAGAGAACTCACATCGTGGGGATGCCCTGGATCTGAATGGGCGTTGGCTGCTGGATCCCCTTCTTTTTCAGGCCCCTTAGGATAGCTACCAAAGAACAAAAGACACACACCTGTGTGTTTTATGACCTGAAATCCTCTCCCTCCTCCTCACATCCCTGCAGCAGCTCTTCCTCCAGCAACAAACACCCTTGGTGACACAGCCACTATCAACAATTTAAGCTGTGAGCCCCCCAACCCTCAGCATTAAAGATCCAACAGCTCCACTTGCTGAGGCACATTTCCCAGGAGAACACTCTGCCAGGCTCCTCTCTCTGCCCACCTGCTGGGAACTTCATCTCCTTGAAGCTCTTGATGGGGGGTGGGATGCCTTCCCCCTCCACCAGGATGTGGTACTTCTTGCGCACGCGATCGTGCCGGGCCTCCGACATTCCCAGGATGTAACGAGGGGCCTTCCAGCTGCAAAGGAGACACAGAAACACCAAGTTGCAGGATGAGGCTGTGGCTCCCGAGGCAGCAGCACCCACAGGAACTCCAGCTTAGTCACCTCCAAGATCTGAAGATCCACCTCAAGCCTTCATGTTTAACATAAATGTGCTCTAGCAAACCTCACTATATGTGAAACAACATCAGGGGTGACTCAACAGTCTTTGATCTGAGCAGCACAAGGAGTCAGAAGAAGGCAGCAGCTGCAGAGCAGCTCCCCCTGCGAGGCTGCACGACTTCTAGATCTCTTCAGCCCTAAGGAAGTGATGCTTTCAGGCAGACAACCTCTGTATTGCAACACGCACCTGGTTTTAATGGGGTCATCATAGGTGATGCCCTTGGCCATCTCCTTCACTGACATCAGAGCTGCAAGAACCAAGACGACAAGATCAGCACATGCTCGGCTTCTGCAGACACATGTAACCCTGAGGTTAGCCCAGGGAACTACTTGGGCAATTTGGGAGACGGTGCGCAGAGCCAGAGAAGGAAAAGCAGCACCCTGACAGCCCCCCGGGGTGCAGGAACACTCCGTGCTCCAGCACCACCTCAGGTGAGCCAGCCTGACTGAAGGATTGCATGGTGACCTCTTGCCCCAGCCCAGGTGTGAACACCCCGGGTGCTGCAAGGCAGGTGATACCCCCACTTCTGCCCTGACAGCTCTAGAGACAGGTCTGGGAGGAATGGAGCTCCCACCACTCACCTCGGCCCTCCGCTACGCTCTCCAGGATCTTCTCTTCCTCCTTCAGCTGCTTCTCCTTGGCTGACTCCTTCCGTGCTGGGGGCAGAGTTGGGAACACAGTGAGAAGGTTTTGGTTCCTCCAGAAAACCACCCAGCCCTGCCACCAGCAGCTCCTCTACCTTCTGCCTTTTCCTTGAGGTGCTGGTGCTGGTCCAGGAGGCTGATGTTGGACTGGGGCCCCAGGGGGATGTCATCCTCGTCCCCGCGCAGCTCGCTCCCGCTGTCCCGCTGCTCCTCCTCCGACACCACCTTCCGCCGCATCTGCAGCAGCTTCTGCAGCTGGAGGGAACTGCTGGAGGTGCAGTGAGAGGCCC
>NW_009953964.1:6714083-6714548 GCF_000747805.2 Chaetura pelagica
GGTGAAGTTGGTCCAATTCACCGACACCTTCTGCCGAGTCTGCTTGGCCGAGTCCAGGCAGAACCTGGTGGGGAGAGCACAGCCCCTGTCACCCACCGGCCCCTTTTCCCTCCCAGCTCCCCAGGGCTGCTCCCTCACCTCTTGAAATACTCCACTTCTCGGTCAGTCTCGTCCATCTCCGCCCCGTCCAGGTCCTTGGGCAGGAACACGTCATCTGGCAGGGGCACAGAGAGGGTCAGGGCTGCTGGGGGGATGGGATGGGCCAGGCAGCAGACAGGGGTGACAGGCAGGGAGAGGATGGGGGGCACGGCCAGGAGGGCAGCGCTCCCAGCACTCACCGATCGAGGTATTGGATTTCTCCACCTTGTTCCGGCTCTTCCTGCTCTTGCCCTTGGGCTGGGGGGAGCCCCCCCGGGTAGGGGGGGCAGGCAGCTGCCGGTCCCCCGCGGCCAAGGGCGGGGGGCG
>NW_009953964.1:6714731-6719407 GCF_000747805.2 Chaetura pelagica
CCGCCTCGGGCGGCTCGGCCAGCCCCTTGGGCTGCGGTCCATCCTTGGGCTCTGGGCTCAGCCCGCTGCCCTCAGCAGCAGAGTCCGCAGCCTTGGACTGCACCCAGATCATGCGGGACAGGCTGGGCACGGCGCTGAGGCGCTTCACCACCCCGTTCTCGGCCGGCGGTGGCTCTCCCGGCCCCTCACCCCATCGGGGGCCCAGCTCCCCCCGCAGCAGCTTGTGGCTCTTGGTGGGGCCCAGGCTGAGGGGAGCCAGGGCCAGGTCTATGTCCTGCAGGTCAGAGGAGCCATTCAGGTGGGAGAGCAGATTCTTCTGCTCCAGGACAGCTGCCTTCTTGGGGAAGTCATTGACATCCAAGTTGAGGTCATAGACGCTGAAGCTGGCCCGGATGGAGTCCTTGATGGTGTTCTTGATCTCCTGCAGCCGGCTGCTGAGGAAGCTGTTCACTCGCTCCAGCTCCAGCTCTGGCCACTCCAGCAGCTTCTCCTCAGACAGCTCCCTGGCCTGGCTGGCAGCAGGGGCACGCTCTGCCCGCTTCTGGGCCTCTGCTTCCAACTGGGCTTTCTCCTTTTCCTGCAACACATGAACCATGAGGACTGGGTGGCTTAGGCCACTGAGCCGCAGAGCTGGCCATGAACCAGCTTGGGCAGACAGCAAACGCCAGGGCAAGCATGCAGTACTGGCCACCCCACATCCTCCACAGCCCCAAACTTCCACGTGTCCTCTGCTCTCACCTCAGGGGACACCAAAGAGGACACCAAAGGACAGAGAGTTCAAGAAACCAAAAGGATGCGAGGGGGAGAAGGCAAAAAGCTCTGCAATGGGCACAGTCTTGCTCTAACCCCTCCCTCCTGCCCCAGGCAGCAGTTCCCTCTGCCCAGCCTCACCTTCTTCTTCTGCTTGTGCCGTGCCCGCTTGGCTGCCTTGGCACTGTTCAAGGGCTTGGGCTCTGTGCTGTTGATGTAGTCCAGCAGCTCATCCACATTGCGATGATCCACAGCAGGCTCTCCTGAGCTGCTGTTGTGCCCTAGTTTCTGTGGCAGCTCCTCTTTCCTCTTGGTGAGACGTGAACGCAGCTTCTCCCGGATCTCGGCGTAGTTGCGGCTCGTGGGAGCGGCTGGGGGCTGCAGGAGCTCAGCTCCATCAGCCAGGCAGGCACATGAAGCCAGCGTGACACACAGGCAGCCCCAGCACCCCCAGTGCTCCCCCCAACCCCTCCCTTCCCTGAGGTCTCTGCGAGACAAGTCTGGACAGCCCCACTGAACTCGTTTCCACCCAGAAGCCACAGGGTTTGGCCAGCTGCATGAAGCCCCAGGGCTGGGCAGGCAGCTGCGCGTCGGGAGCAAGGGGACCAGCAGGGTGATGAGGCAGGAGGGGAATGAAGGGGAAGGATGCACAGGCTGGCAGGGAACAGCCCCAGCCACCTCAGCTGTGTCCTGTCTTGCCCGCAGAGCGCAGTGGGAGGACCAGGGGTGGCTGGGGAGCAGCCCCTCACTCACCGCGTTGTGGCCGAAGAACTCACAGTAGCAGCAGTCGCAGAATTTCCCGTCTTTCTGGTTGGTGGAGGAGGAGGTGCAGGAACTGCGCTCCGAGCTGCTGTCCTCGTCCTCCCCAAGCCCCTCATCTGCCTCGCATGGCTGCAGCGGGTGGCAGCTGGTACCGTTTGGGAATTTGTGCCCTTTGCAAGAAGGGTCCCTGAGGAGAGAGGGGAAGGGCGAGAGGTGAGAAGGAGCCAGGGGGGCTCAAGAATTGTCCCACACTACGCATGTAGGAACACCCCTCCCAGGGCAGCCTGGGCCCAAGCAGAAGTATTTGCAGGGCAAACGAACCCCTTCCCCTGCATCCTCCTCCTCCAGAGGAGCCCACAGCAGAAGACATCGGTAGCTCCTCGCCTCCCAGGGCCTCTGGCAGGCAGGAGGCTGGCACACCAAAGCTGCAGTGTCCCCTGCCAGGCCACAAGCTGATGCAGGGCAGGGAGCAGTACTCACTGGGGCAGCAGGTAGCACAGGTGAGAAACGCTGGAACTGCATGCAGCTGCCAGACATCCCCACGTGCAGGCAGGCCCGGCTCCCACAGGCACAGACCACCCGGCTCAGGGACAGGGAGGCCAGGGCATGGCCCACAGCGCCATTCCTCCAGCTCCAGCTCGGGACCTGGCCTGTCCCTCCGCAGGGAGCACTAATCAGTGGAGAGGAACCAGCACCCGCAACTCAGCGTGCTCTCTCTCGTCCAGGGCACAGGCAACCCAAAGAGGGCCAGGGGAGCAGGTGAGTAGAACCAAAAGTCCACAGGCTTCATCTTCTTGAGGACCTTTGCTCAGTGCCACAGCTGCCCGACGGGTCTCACTGACAAAGGTCCTGTTGGCCAACAGCAGGTTGACCAGGTGGTTCCTTTGCGTCTATTAGCTGGAGGAGGAGCAAGCACAGTCTCTTCTGCACCACAGTACTAAAGGACAACCACAAGGAGAAGACATGTGGGGAGAGAAAGAGCTCAACCCTCAGAGACCCTGGGTCTGCAGCAGCGGAATGGGCCCACAAACACAGCGGCTCTCTGCACCACCAGGCCAGGGCAGCTGGTCCTTCCGCGGGAAAAAGTGCATCCATGGGCAAGGGTGGAAGGGAGAAAGGGCATGTGGCCCAGCGAGGAGAGGCTGGAAGCAGGCAGGGCTCCTCTACTCACCTGTTCGTGCTGGGCAGCTGGTGGGAGGCAGGAGGGATGAGCGACGTACTGCAGTGCCCGTTGCAGGGGTGAGTGCAGCCCGACAGCGGCGGTGGCATCTTCAGCAGCGGCACATTGGCAGGAGGCAGGTGGGGGCTCTTACAGGACCCTGGGCTGTGTGAGACCGTGCCGGTGGGAGGGGACTCGGATGCCGGTTTCGGGGCTGCTGCCTGTGTGCTGGGCGCTGGGAAGAGCGCGGCCTGCGGGGAGGTGCCCAGGGGGAGGTGGGGGGGCGAGCCAAAGGGGCCCGCGTGGGCAGGCGTCTGCTTGGAGGGGATCAGCGCTGGCGGCTGAGAGGGGAGGCCAGTGGGACTGTTGGGAGGAGCAGTGAGGTCCGAGTGCTGATGATGCTCTGAGGAGTGGAAGGCCTCACCTGCAGAGGGGCAGGAGCAGAGACAGTTAGACACTGGCCAGAGTCAGGTTCAGAGCCCCCCACCACCTCTGCACGGCCACCTCTCCGTCAGACAAACCCTGCCTCCCCACAGACAGCAGGGCACTTTGGCTAGAAGTCATCCTATTGTCCTGGCTTGACAAGGACCCCAGTGGCACCCCACTCCCTGCAGGACTGAGTCCTGCCCTAGGGAGAGCCGAGCAAGAGAGGAAGGAGCTGGGGCAGCCAGGGCTGCGTGGAGCAGCGGGCTGGGAGGAGAAGGCCATCCCTGCCCCTGGGCACACACCTGGCGGGGCGGCCCTCCGGCACATGCTTTTGAACTGCTTCGGCAGCGTCTTGCAGAAGTCGAGTGAGGTAGGCAGAGGGGAGCCTGGGGTGGTGCTGCTGGAGGTGGGGGAGGCTGCGTGGCTGTAGGGACAGGCCTTGAGCCCTGGCGCCACGGCGGGCGCCGGGCTGCCGCACTCCGGAGACACCACGAGGCCAGGGTGCTTGTCACCTGGAAGGAAAGCAGAGCTAGGCCTGGCTCCTAGCACTCTCCACCTTTGCCAAGGGAGTCCTGATGGCACCAGTGTGCCTAGAAGGAAACCAATTAAGACCAGGACTGGGCAGAAGGCTCTGCTCAACCCCACAGCTGGCTTCAACTCACCTAGTGCAGCTGGGGGAGCCCCGAGGGGGCTGCCCTGCGCAGCCCCATTGGTGTGTTGCGAGTTCCAGAGGCCAGAGAGCTTGTGAGCAGACAAGAAAGAGCTGGGGTCCCAGTCCCCTGAGTTCCCATGGCACGAGGAGGAAGAAGAGGAAGAGGAGGAGGAAGAGGAGTGGGAGCCACCCCCACAAGACTGCGACTTGCAGGATGTGTGGGATAACGAGACCTGGCAAGGAAAACACTGAGTGAAGCAGCAGCAGGCTGGGAAGGGAGGCCTGGCCCACGGGCACTGGCACCAATGCTCCCTCCACTACCCTGAGATAGGGGCTCAGCACACATGAAACACTCCTGGGTGGCAAACAGCCCATCCATTCAACAGGAACACAGCCTGGCTCTCAGGGCCCCCACCAGCACAGCCAGGCTGTGCCAAGGGCCACACACCTGCTCTGGTGCCACTCAAGTTGGGCCAGGATTAAATAAAGCCAAGCAGGAGGGAGCTTCTGAGCTCCATACACAGGCAGGCCCTTGCACTGGCACACGCTGCCACTCTGGAGAGAGCCAGGGCAGTCTTAGGGCCAGGGGAGATGTGGCAAAAATTCAGAGTGGAGTGGGGCTAGAGGAGAAGTAGTGGCACTGCCAGCCTGACAGGCAGCTCCAGCCCAACAGAGGCTGCCAGACAAGCCTCCAAACCACTGCACTCTGCCCCACTGTTGTGTCTCCCTAAGGAACCAGTGTGGCTGCAGGAAGCAGTGAGGATGGGATGTCTGAGGGACTCAGCTCTGAGCAAGGAGGGGACCCACACACCCAGCCAGCACAGTGGGGTCAGTACCACGGTCCCAGGAGCTACAGCCCTGGCCTTTCCAACCCCAGCTCTGTCACCACTTTCCGCCAGGGCCTGCTCCTGCACCGCCCGCCGCTCT
>NW_009953964.1:6719429-6720202 GCF_000747805.2 Chaetura pelagica
CAGATCCACAGTGGCATTTCTCCCAGGAGTTTCTGCACGAGCGTTGGCACGAAGTCCGGTGGCAGCCTCTCACCCGGGGAAACCAGCCCATTGTGGGACTGCCCTCCCCAGTCCTTGCGCTCCCGGTGACAGAGCAGGCAGCATGTCTGCACTGACTGGTTGGTGGTGGGCAGCACCTGCAGGACACACAGACCACAAGTCAGCCCAGGTGTGAGCTGCTGCACGGCAGGGCCCCAGGTCGGCACAGATGAGGCAGGAAATAGGACCCTGGGATGCTGTTACCAAACAGGGAATTTCTTGTAAGCTACACATCTGACTATGGCTTTTCCCACTGGAGAAGAGCAGCCTGAGGCTGCCTAGCTGCTTCCAGCCTGCCATGTGCTAGCTGGAAGTTCTGGACCCTTGGGAAGACCACACCACACTAAAGAGACATCCCCACCACCAAGCAAGGCTGGGAGGTCACCAGCAACTCCCACTATCACCTCTGATACAGCAGGACCAAGGGGACTCACAGGGCCAAACAAGACCCACAGAAATCACCACACAGGAATACAACGAGGGGGGTCTGGTAGCCACAACCCCCCTCCTTGCCCATCACAGACCACCCCCCACATTATCCAAGAGCCCCGGGGCCCTCCCTCCTGTCTCTTTGTTCCACACAGCCGGTTGTGCAGATGCACCAGGGTGGGGTGTAGCCCCCAGCACAGCTTCATGGCTCTCCCTGCTGGGGGTGGCCAGGCTGGGCCTTCCTTCCCTCCCGGCGCTGCGGCAGG
>NW_009953964.1:6720384-6721251 GCF_000747805.2 Chaetura pelagica
TGGGCGGGGGGACCCGGGCCACCCCATGTCTCAGCGGGGGCAGGCACGGCCAGCGCCGCGCACAGCAAGTGAGAGGATGGATCTCTGCAACCCACCCATGGCATCCGGACCTGACGCCCACCCCCGGGTTAGCGCTGTCAGGCAGGCAGGGCGCGGGAGCCACCGCAGCCTGCTTGCCAGATGCTCGAGCCACCTGCCATGGCCCCGCGTCAGGGCTGGACCCTCCCGCAGGAAGGAGCTGTGGGAACACCCTTCTAAGCACGCCACGCTGCCCGTGCTTGTCCCTGAGCACAGGGCTCTGCCCTCCTGAGCACACATGGATCTCTGGAGCAGAACTGTGAGAGCTCTCCACGCTCAGGGATGGGGCAAGGGGCGTGCAGACTCTGGGGCTGGAAGAGCTTTTGCTCTCCTGTTGCTGGTCCTGCCAAGGGGGAGCAGGGTGCAATGGTGTGGGACAGGCTGGACGGTTGATCCACCCTCCCCAGCGAGGGCTGAAATCCACATTCCCTGACTGCCAGGTGTGACGAGCCCCCAGGATGCCACACGGAAGTGTGAACACCCCCAGCACACCACCCATCCGCCAGACACATCCCACAGCTCAGCACATCCGCATCCCAAGGCCACCCGGCTCCACCACCCAGCCCAGCAGAGCCCAGGGCAGGCCCTGCCCGCTCGCCCATCCCAGACCCGCGACGCTCCAAAAAGTGGCTCCCGCATCCCAGATTCCCCCGAGAGAAGGACTTGGGCTTCACCTCCCTCCTTCCCCGCTCACTCAGCCCGGGGCTCCCCCTCCCGCCCCGAGGGGCGCCCGCCGGGGGGCTGTGCGGGCCCCCCAGCACCATTTCCCGAGGGGGGCGGGGAGCCCCG
>NW_009953964.1:6722356-6723748 GCF_000747805.2 Chaetura pelagica
TCAGGGGCGGGTTGGATGGGGCTTGGAGCAACCTGGTCTGGTGGGAGGTGTCCTTGCCCATGGAATTAGATGATCTTTAAGGTCCCTTCCAACTCAAATCATTCTGTATCATTCTGTGATCTCCTGGTACCTTGCTCAGCACCACGGCATCCTCGAAGCTGCTTGACCCCATTCCTGAACACTGCACCCCACACCTTGGATGCGGTGAGGGGCTCTCCCACTCCCCCGGTGCAGTGCCCTCATGGCCCCAGCATCCCTGCTGCTGCCTGATCCCAAAGCTGTCCATGAGGATCTACTGTCTCTGTGCAGTCCCAGGGCACCTGGTCCCACAGCACCCCGGGGTGCCCCTGCAGGAGACCTGGGGGCCAGCTCAGGCCTCACCTCCCTGCCGGCCTGGGTGCCACCCTGCAGTGCATCTCAGTGCCATGTGTCACCCCAAAACCCCCCATGGTGGTGCTGGTCTAGGTGAGGCAAGGCCTCACTCTGTACCAAGTCTTGTCTCCCCAGAGCCACTCTCCTGCAGTGGGGCAGAGGATTGTGCTGGTGGCACAGGGACAAGTGGAGCCCCCTGTTCTTGGTCACCAAGAAAAGCCCTCTGTGACACCCAAAATGTGTGGGCAGCACTGCTGGCAGCTGTGGGACATGTGGGGCTCCAGAGTCACTGTGTGCACAGGGCCCTCCAGCCAGAGCCAGAGCCTGCAGGGACATGGGGACAGAAGCTGGTCCCACACCACACCTGGCCAGCTCAGCCTCCTTGTTGTGGGGCCACCATGACTCAGAGACTTCCTCAACCCGATGTGCTGCTGCCGTGTTTGTTTAATTGTCCCCAGATTTTTTACCTGTGAATCCACCCCATTAGGCTTTCAGCCACCCAAATTATCTTCACCCACATCCTGTGGCCAGAAGTGCCACTCCTGACGTGGTGCAGAAACAAGACAATTCCTCGGGCACTGCTGGAGCAGTTTACTGTACTCACCACCCCAAGCAGCCCCCGGGACTCCTCAGGCTCTCAGCCCCTTCTACTGCTGTCGAGGGGCTGCTTTTCCCCGTCCCAGAGCAGCACCACGCGTGCACAGCCCATGCGGCAGACAGCGGTGCCTGCAGGAGCCCACCAAGTGGGGATGCTCGTGGCCAGGAGGGCTGCAGGGCAGCATGTCTGGGGTATTCCCTGTCACCAGAAGGCATTATCTGGGCCTCGGGGAGCTGCAGGGAAAGGGGAACTGGGAGGGAAGAGACAGGGAACTCAGAGGCGGGGAACTTCGGGCACCGCGAGGGGAGAACCTGGACTCGAGGGGGGGCAGTCGGGAATAGGAGCAAGGAACCAAGAACGGGGCGCGGCACCGGGGCGGGGAAGCGGGGGCAGCCGGAGGGGAACCCTGCCCGCCCCTCGGG
>NW_009953964.1:6724522-6727406 GCF_000747805.2 Chaetura pelagica
GGGGTCCCACGTACCTGCCTTAGTGGGTATTCATGGATCAGAAGCTGCTCCATGGAGCAAACCCCAGCAGTCCCTACCCCGCCTGGCTGCAGGACACGGGAGACGCCCCTGGCCCGGGCCCCACCATGATCCCTCCCCTCTCTCCGCAGCGCTCCGACCCCCGCCTGCTCTCCCAGTTCTTCTTTGCTGATGAGAGGGTGACGCGGGTGGTGGCCGAGATCAACGGGCTGGATGCCGAGCTGGACCCACAGCAGTACCTGGTGCTCCTCAACCAGCTCCACCTCAGCCAGGTACAGGGGTGGCCTCGGCCATGCTGTGACCTCAGTCAGCACAGACTTCCTTGGGTGACATCCCTGCCCTCCCCAGGCGCACCTGCTGGCCATCCTGGAGCGCATCATGGAGGAGTGCATCCCCACACAGCGGCACAGCCGGGACTACCTAGTCAAGTTCCCCGAGGAGCTCTTGGTGGACAACCTGGGGAACCACATGCTTTTTGCTGCCGAGGTGGGCCCAGGGATGCTGGCCCAGGGTGGGCTTGGGGCCTGACTCCCTCAGGCTATGGATGCCAACCAGGATGGCACATCCCTCCACGGGCTGGCTCTGGGGGTAGGGGCTGCTCTGCCATGGGTACAGATCCTGACAGCCTCTTGGTTCCCACAGTGCCTCCTGGCTGGGACCTTCCTGGAGGTGGAGGAGGCAGACGGGGCGCAGCTGCGTCCCCAGGCCAGGAACCTGCTGTGCAGCCTGGAGCTGGTGCGGACGGTGCTGCGGGAGCAGAGCCTGAGCCAGCCCAGCTCCTACCCAGAGCCTGTTCGGGCTGTGCTCATCCAATTCGACCGGCTCTTTGCAGAGTTTGAACTGAGGTGGGGGCCAGGCTGGGGGTGCTGCAGTGGGGGGGGGGGGCTGTGCCAGGGCTGGAGGAACCTCATGGTTCCCCTGGCTCTCCAGCTATGTGTCCTCACTGGTGGCGGTGAAGTCTCCTGAGGAGATCTACAGGCAGCAGGAGATCATCGTGCTCTTTTGTGAGACAGTAGAAAGGTGAGGGGCACTGCACACCAGGCAAGAGGCAGCAGGGACCCCAGCCCCAGGGATAGGGCAGCATCCTGGGGCTTAGCCCTGCTGTAAGGCTGTGTTTCCCCCAGAGCCCTGCACATGGGTTACCTGACCCAGGAGATGATCGATGGCTACGAACCGCTACTGATGTTCACCATCCCTCGCCTGGCCATTATCAGGTGGGTGCAGCCTCCAGGTGATGGGGGAGACTGGGGGCAGGTGGCTGCTTCTCACCCTGTAGCAGCCCCTTCACCCCTTGGGGAGTTGGGGTCCTGGGCAGCCCCCCCTGTACAAGTCAGGCTCTATCCCCTTGCAGTGGCCTCCTTATCTACCCTGATGGTCCCCTCAGCCTGGAGCAGAGCCCTGAGCAGATGTCCCAGGTGTTCAGCCCTTTTTACAACCTCCTAAAGAAGATCAGGTATGCAGGGGGAGGTGGGGGGTGATGGACACCCGCAGGTGGGGTCGTGGGCAGCAGGGAGGCTGTGATGTGGGGCTGACACTGTCACCTCTCTGCAGGGACCTGCTGCGGGTGCTGTCAGCAGAGGAGCTCTGCCTGCTGGAGAGGAGCCTCTGCACAGCAGAATCAGAGGACTCCTGCAGTCGGGCCACCCCCCCAGCTTGGGAGGCAGCTGTACCCAGAGCAGAGCCCTCTGCTCCCTGGACTGTCCTAGAGGTCCCCCATCCCACCTCACCGCCCTCCACCTGCATGGTGCAGCTGGGACCCCCTGGTGCTGTGGATGACCTGGGCAGTGCCTGGCAGTGGGGGTGTGTGGAGGGGAAGGAGCGAGGCTGGGATAGAAGATCCCTGCCTGCTGGGATGAGGACTGTTCATGCCACCCCCAGGGTAACTGTCACCTCTCCCTCTGTGCAGTCCCCAGTCCCTCGGGAGCAGCCCAGGGCTCGATGCCACCCTAAGTGCTCACTGCTGGGAGCTGCGCTCCCGCTACAGCAGCACCAAGGACATGCTGCACACCCTCTTCGTCTGCATTTCAGGTAAGTGGCCCCCTTGTTGCCCCTTGCAGCACCCTGACCACCCAACACCCTGACTCCCCTCCCTTCTGGCACAGGGGTGGCTGACCAACTCCAGACCAACTTTGCCAGTGACCTGAGGAGCATCTTGAAAACTGTCTTCAAGATTGTCGCCTCACAGGTGGAGCCCTCAGAGGAGACAGGTGCCAGCCGTGAGTAACCCTTGGGGACATGGGACGTGGGGCAAGGCTCCTCTCTGCCCTGCTCAGTGAGATGGGGACATGGCACCAGGCAAAGAGATGGTGCTCAGCCAGGATTGCTGGCATTCCCTGGCCAGGGGCTGCCCACACCCTGGCCATGGAGGTGTTCGCCATGGGGCTGACTCCAAGCACATTTTGGCTGAAGAACCACAGCTCTTGTTCCTACAGAGGAAGAGGATGGTGACCTGTGTGCGGTGGATGCTCCTCGCGTGGCCGACTGCCCCCTGTGCCCCACGGAGGCTGCAGGTCTCCGGAGGGCAGGTAAGGGACTGCCCAGGGTGCTGGTGGCATCAGAGCAGGCTGCAAGGCTGTGGCTGGACAGAGGAAGAGGATGGTGACCTGTGTGCGGTGGATGCTCCTCGCGTGGCCGACTGCCCCCTGTGCCCCACGGAGGCTGCAGGTCTCCGGAGGGCAGGTAAGGGACTGCCCAGGGTGCTGGTGGCATCAGAGCAGGCTGCGAGCCTGTGGCTGAATCTGGGGTCCAGCACAGGCGCTGGCAACATTCCTGGAGCTGGGGTGGTGAGGGGCACAGGGTGAAGGGGAGCCCCATGACTTTTACTGCTGTTTCGCCCAGCAGGTGCCCGCCGCCTGCCCGAGTGGGT
>NW_009953964.1:6729645-6731626 GCF_000747805.2 Chaetura pelagica
GGGGGGGGGGAGGGGCCCTGCCATGGCCACCTCACTGCTGGGCTGCTGAGCCACAGCGCTGGCATGACACTGTGGCACCTGCTGTGCTGGGGCTTCCAGGGGCTGGAAGAAGGCCCAGCCATTATGGGGACACCCTCCCACCTCCCCCTGGGCAGGCTGGGGGCTGCCTGCCACAGGGGTGGGGAAGCCCAGCCCCCAACAAATATGGCTACAGGAGGGCTCTGCCACCCCTGGGAAGCCAGGAAGGGGAAATGAATGCATTAAGCTGCCTGCCTTCACACTTCCACAGCTCCCCCCCTCTCTTGTACATATCTGACACTGTGTTAGTAAAAGCACTTGGTGAAACCCCTGCCTGTGTCCTGGCTGTGAGCCCTCAGCAGTGGGCGGGACCCCCAGAGCAGAGGGCAGTGCCAGGCTCTGCTCTACCCAGGCCAGTCCCAGCCGAGTCAGAGGTGGGAGTAGATTTTTTAATGATAATTACATCTCAGAAAGGGTCTAACAGCAGCTGATTGTCAGACTTGTACAGTTTAAAAATATAAAACCTAAGGAGGCTCCTATCTGTTCCGGTGCAGCCAGTGCCCGGCTCTGCCTGGCCCCTCACACGTACTGCTTCTTCTTGGTGGCTGCCTTGCTCGCCAGGTCCTTGGCTTTCTCTGTAGCAGCCAGAGCTGTCTCCTTGGCTTTCTCAGTTGCTTCCTTGGCAGTCTCCACCAGAGTTTTGGACGGAGCTTCTCCTGTAAGATAGAAGTCATTAAACCCAGCTGCACCCGGCCCCTGTCCCAAAGGTGATTTCCCTACGCAAGGGGAAGCTGAGCCTGGTGTTCCTGCCCAGTGTGTGTCAGGGCCTGTGGCAAACGGGAACTGCAGGCACGTGACACATTAAGTTCTACTCCTGCCTGCACTCCACCCCTGCCCGGCCCTGTGACAGCTGCCTGGCTGCTCTGCTCAGGAAGAGCCAGCCCTGCCCAGATGTGAGGGCAAAGGCAAAGGACAAGGATTTCACAGTTGGACTGGTTCAAGCCAGGACCTGCCCATGGACTGGAGTGTTCCCAGTGTGAACTGTAACTCCCAGAGACCCGTCTTGGCCAGCCCCAGCCTGCCCCTGGGTGCTCACCTTGCATTCTTGCTAGCACATATTCAAATCCCTTAGTGCTCTTGGTCACGTTGCTTTTGAACCTGGCCAGACCAAACTCCTGTAAGGAAAGAAAATCAGTGAAGGTGCAAGTTCCCCGGTTACACACAGCCCCTGGAGCTTTGTCTCTGCTTGACCTGTCCCAACCATGGGATGCAGAGATGATTCTGCGTGCCCCAGGAGCTCACGAAGATGAGGGGAAAAAAGCAACAGGGAAGCAGTGGAGAGCAACTTTGGGGCACTTCTGAAGAGAGGGTGCACAGTGCTGCATGAGCAGTTGGCAGCGCTCACCTGGATAGCCCGTGAGACACCAAACAGGCTGGAAGAGACCCAGGCTTCCCGCTTGACCTCGGTCCAGTTGCTGTTCTCTGGGTTCACCCGGTACACGCAGCGCTCCTCCACCACCTGCACGAGGCACAGACTGGCTGTGGGCACTGCCTGGTGCCTGCCAACCTGCCACATGCCCGCCCGTAGGCACCTACCATGAGACGTGCGTGGTTGATGTTCCAGGTGAATGTGGTCATGGTTCGGTTCTTGGGGTCCACGATAGAGTCCTCTAGGATGTAGACAGAGTGGGCGACGTTGGCCGGGAAGAAGCGCTCTGCCCAGCGGGGCATCCGGTTAGTCTTGGTCAGGAGCCGCCGGGACAGCAGCTTGTGGTCGGCAGTCACCTCCCGGTGCACAATGTCTTCGGTCAGGACATGTTTGCTAAACGGGGGAAGAAAACATCAAGCCCCGCTCGCGGCCAACAGGCCCTCGGGTGGGGCTGGGAACCACCAGGCATCGAGTCGGGGGAGCGTCCCCGCGGGGCGGCCAGGGAAAGGGCTGGGCAGGGGGGACACGGGCCCG
>NW_009953964.1:6732812-6742530 GCF_000747805.2 Chaetura pelagica
GGGGGGGCCCCGGGGGGGGCAGCAGAGCCTTGTTGGAGGGGGAGATGCCAGATCCCCCTCCCCGCTGCCCGTGTCTGCTGCAGGGCTGCCGGATCTACCCGTGCGGCACCAAGAGGAAGAGGGACCTGCTGGAGGAGGACAGGAGGAAGCGGGGGGTTGACTTCCATGATGTGCAGGACTACGTGGACGGTAGGGCCGGGTGCTGCGCGGGGCTGGGGCAGAGCCGGCCCTTCCCAGGCTCCTGCAGCACCGAGCGGGTGGGGGACAAAGGGAAGGCTGGAGGCGTGAGGGGCTCTGCCCTTGCTCTGGGCCTGTGGCAGATCCGATGGCTCCAGGCACCTCCCTGGGCACGGCATGTCCTGACAGGAGGCCAGTTGGGTCAAGGGGACGGGATGGTGGAGCCCTGCCCTGGGTCCCTGCCAGCCTGCTGTCAGCAGCCCTGCCCCAGGGGTGACTCGGGGGCAGCTGGGCCATGTCCTGCACTCACAGCTGCTAATGCAGGCCCTGGTTTCAGAGATCAAGGCAGAGCATTTTGAGACCTCCAGTAAGACAGGCCAGAGTGTGGGTGAGTACCCCCTTGCTGCCAGCTGTGTCCCCCCAGGGCAGGGCCAGGAGGACTCTGCCTGGTGGTTGGGCTGCCCACACCAACCCTGCCTGCTGTCCCCCCAGATGAGCTGTTCCAGAAGGTGGCTGAGGACTATGTCAACTTCACCTCCTTCCAGATGATGACAGGTGAGGGGGTAGGATCTGTTCCCCTCCCCACCCCAACACCTTCTCCTGTGCTGACAGGTGCACATGCCTCCCCAAGCAAGGGGGGCAGGGGGCTGGCAGAGCCCTTCTTTGATCCTCGGGGCTGCTGTGGCTCAATGCTAGGGGTTGTCTCATGGCCCTGTGGTGGTCTTCCCATACCTGCTCAGCACATCTGCCCAGCTGGGCTGTGGGTGGCCTGTCGCAAACAGGCAGCCAGGGGCTCTTGCCACTGATTGCCAGTCCTGCAACACTGGTGCTCAGCTCTGCACCAGGCCTGTCCAGACATGTACAGATGGGCTGTGCCTCCAGCCCTGGGCCATGCTGTGACCCTGGGCCAGGCTGCTTCACTTGGGGGGGCACCACACCTCTTCCTGAGGACCTGCTGGGGCCCAGACCTAGTATTTGGCAGCCTTTGGTCTCCACCTGGCATCATGGTGCAGACATGCCAGCAGCTGCTTGCCCCATCTCTTTTCCAGAGGAGAAAGGCGTTGACCTGAGCCAGAGGAGCAGCACCTACTTCTACAGCTGCCGGCACCACCAGAGATCAAGGCAGAGCATTTTGAGACCTCCAGTAAGACAGGCCAGAGTGTGGGTGAGTACCCCCTTGCTGCCAGCTGTGTCCCCCCAGGGCAGGGCCAGGAGGACTCTGCCTGGTGGTTGGGCTGCCCACACCAACCCTGCCTGCTGTCCCCCCAGATGAGCTGTTCCAGAAGGTGGCTGAGGACTATGTCAACTTCACCTCCTTCCAGATGATGACAGGTGAGGGGGTAGGATCTGTTCCCCTCCCCACCCCAACACCTTCTCCTGTGCTGACGGGTGCACATGCCTCCCCAAGCAAGGGGGGCAGGGGGCTGGCAGAGCCCTTCTTTGATCCTCGGGGCTGCTGTGGCTCAATGCTAGGGGTTGTCTCATGGCCCTGTGGTGGTCTTCCCATACCTGCTCAGCACATCTGCCCAGCTGGGCTGTGGGTGGCCTGTCGCAAACAGGCAGCCAGGGGCTCTTGCCACTGATTGCCAGTCCTGCAACACTGGTGCTCAGCTCTGCACCAGGCCTGTCCAGACATGTACAGATGGGCTGTGCCTCCAGCCCTGGGCCATGCTGTGACCCTGGGCCAGGCTGCTTCACTTGGGGGGGCACCACACCTCTTCCTGAGGACCTGCTGGGGCCCAGACCTAGTATTTGGCAGCCTTTGGTCTCCACCTGGCATCATGGTGCAGACATGCCAGCAGCTGCTTGCCCCATCTCTTTTCCAGAGGAGAAAGGCGTTGACCTGAGCCAGAGGAGCAGCACCTACTTCTACAGCTGCTGCCACCACTGAGACCTCCTGCCAAAAGGGAACCACTGCTGCTGGCCAGGCAGCTGGTGGGTGCCAGACCCCTGGTGTTTTTTACCTGCTGTGTTTTAGCTGTACAGGCCGGTCCGCGACGTGGCCTTGTGGACTGTTCCCTCCCTGCGTGCGGAGCGCGGCTGTGCCGGGAGCCTCCTTCGCCACCGGGAGCTGTGGGTGGGCTGTCACCCCTAGGGACCCTCTCCCTGCCACCCGGCCTTTGTGGGAGCTGCTTCCCTGAGTCACTGCTGTGGCCCAGCAGCGACCATTAACTTATTATCTTGGAGATGCTGCCTGATTCTTTGCAGATTTATTTAAGCATCTTCTCTCCAGGTGTACAATGTAAATAAAATGCATCATGGTCTGAGCTGTCCCTCTGCCTGTGCTGCTGCCACATGCCTGAGCTGTCTGGGCACATCTTCTCTCCCCCACATCCTCCCCAGCCCAACACTCAGCAAGACAAACCACAAGAGGACATCGAGAGTAAAGTTAAACTTTACTTTACAGTAATTTTTCTTCTATATACAAAGAATTACAGTACATGTTCTGGGAGCACCTGGGTGGGGCAACCCTCTTTTCATTATAAGTTTCACATACACAGCCAACAGTCTAAGGGGAGCAAAATGAAAGTAATCAATGGTCCAAGACTCTCCCCTCTCCCTCTTCTAAAAATAATATACATGCTGGAAATATGTAAGTTTCTCTCACCTGCTCTGGCATCCCTGCTGAGAACTGACAAGTCCTGGCCAGGGCTGAGCACCCACACACGTCTCCCAGCCCTAACATGTGCCCACAGCTCTGGCTGGCCCCCGCCTGGGCTGGGCACTCCAACTCCTGCCATGTCTCCCCCCGAGGGGAGGACTCCACCACCACCCCACGGGCTGCAGACCTCGGTGGGGGAGGAATGCAGCACAGGGCTGCTCACACCAAGGCTCCCCCTCCTCTCCAAGCAAACTTCCCACTCATCGCTTCAGCACAACTTTAGCTGCTGCTTGAGCACGGGTGGCCCCCCCGTGTGTGCCCTCCCCAGGCAGTGAGGAAGGGGGAGCAGGCAGCCAGGGCCACCCTCCCCAGGACCTCCAGCCAAGAGCACAGGGCACCAGAGGGTGGCAGGGGACATTCAAAGCCAGACGTGCTATTGGACACGTTTGGTGTCTCAGGGGCAGGCAGGCTGGTGGGGCAGTGAGCACAGGGGAACTGCAGTAAAGCAGGGCTGTGAGCACGGCTGCTGAAAGGCTTCTGCCATGGCAGGGAGAGCAGCTCCCTGTCCCACTCCCTGCCTGCCCAAACCAGCTGCTGCCAACACATCCGACCTCCCACCCATGTCAGCTGGGGCCACCCTTGGCTACAGCCATGCTGACCTGGAGCCTCCTGGGGCTGCTGCTTTTCCTTTTAACAAGTTCCCAGTGTCTAAAAAAAAAATACACAAAACCCAGTTCCTTGAAGTCAACATCTCGGAAATATGGGGGGTGGGGGAAAGAGGGGCAGGGGGAGAACAAAACACAAAAAAAACCCAAAACCAAAACTGAAACCAGCTCAGTACCAAACGGACACAAAGAACATGCAGTTAGCAGACGCCTGTCTTGCTTCACGTGGCTGCACTGGCTCCCTATGCCCACGGGGCCCACTGGCACGCTGGTTTGAGTCAAAACCACCACAAATCGAAGGAACCGAGTCACGCCTCGCTCCGTTTCCATCACACACGCCGAAGCCCAGCCCCAGCTATCAGGGGGTGGGATTCAGCCAGCAAGGAAACCTCCAGCCCCCGGGCTACGAGCCGTGAGTCCAGCCCTACTGTGCTAAGCTGCCAAACGGTTTACAATAGCACCACAATAGCCCAAGTGCTTCGCCAAGGGCAAACTGATTAAAACTTTACCTTGAAATAGGACATAGCAACACCCATTTCTCAGATTTCCCTAGGAGGTAGATTCAGTGCTGTAGGGACTGTCCCACACTGCCACTAATCTAGCCCAAGCTCACACATGCTGCCCCCCGCACCAGACTTGGCTTAGGTCGCTTTTAAGAGGACCTGGAGCAGAAATCTTGCCTTTTCCCACCTCCTGCTAAGCAAGGGCACCGCTTGCCCGCAGGCGAGACTCCAACTGAAGCCAGGCAAGCAGCGGAGGGGCCCCCAGGCTCCTGCATCCCATCTCCCAGGCCCTGGGAGTCCCAAGCACGCATCAGCCTGGCTGTGCTGCTGCAGGAGGCTCAACCCGGCAGCAAATGCTGCCATTGGCGTTATCACCATCACAGGGGAGTAATCAGCGCAGACAAAGCCCAGGCAATTAAACACGGAGTGAGCCCTGTACTCTTGAGAGAAGCTGCACAGTTGCTACTTTGCTTTAACACTCACTGGCTGGCAAAGGCTGAAAGCCTCATCAGTAATTTAGGGCAAAGCACATTACAAACAGGTTACAATGACGGTTATTTCCAAACATCAAGCAAAATCAGAAGTTAAGGCTGAAATTAAAAATAAAAGGAAGGTGTAGAAGGTCTGAGGTTTCTCCAACAAACTCCCCCTGCCCTGTCACAACGCTGAGTGGAGGGCCCAGGCAGGAGCAGTGCTCGTTCACAGAGCACTCAGGTTAAGCTGCTGCCAAGATGCATCAGGGTTAGGGCTGCCTTTTTTTTTTTTTTTTCCTGTGAAACTGAGCCGAAGCTGGTCTAGCACCTCGATCCGTGTTGTCTCTCACCTTAGTTCCCGACCTTTTGATTCAATCATCTCTTATCTCCTGAACTTTTAACAACAGCCACACCTTCAAAGCCAAGCCTGTGCCTGCGGGGGCGGGGTTCAACCCTGTATCCCAACGTGTGGTCCCAGTGTCACCTGGATACTTCGTGCATGGAAGTGAATCTGGTTCTGGTGGGGTTTTTTATTAAATAGGGCAAGTTTTAACTCGAGAACAGCAATAAAGCAAGCTACTGCGGGCTAGTCAGTATCTAAAGATGTGCTGTGGGGGATTCTCCTACAGTGGTCACTTTTCTGCTAGATTCACCAGAGCCCTGGCTGACAGTGGGTGCAAGCCCAGAGAGATGGTGCAATGGGACAAGCCACGCAGGGTGACAGTCAGTGCCTGCTCCCCTCCTGCCCACACCTCCTGCAGTGGCTCCTCCCCTGCAGACCTTCTCCCCTGCCTGGGCAGGCAGACCAAGTCCCCAGCCACACTGTCACCCCTCATCAGAGCTCCTCTGTCACCAAAGATCAACTGGGAATCTCCTGCCCACCATGGAAACCTACCACTGAAGTGGGTCATGCTGTGAGACAGAGGCCACAGCCAGTGACTTCAGCTCTAAGCAGGGCAGCAAGACCATTCTTAACAGCAAGGATGCTGACCAGCAAAGCATCTGCATGGGAACAAATCCTTCATCTCCTCCGGAATGGGAATGGGCTCATGACTGTGGGAGGTTCTTGTGAGCCTCCCTGGGACAGCAGGGAAGGGGACACAGCTCTGAGCAGAAATAATTATACCATTGATTCTGCTTCTACAACTCTCCACAACAGTGAATCAACACAAGAGTCACCACTTACCCACCTTGGATGCAATTATGCCTGACTCAAGACAGGCAGTGGCCAGGTATCGGATCCCTTCAATACAGTGAAAAAGCAGCATGGCCTCAGCCACAGCAGAGCTGGCCTTGCTCCATCCAGCCCAGCACAGGGGCTTGGGAAGGCAGGAGCAGAGCTGCAGCAGCCTCTCTCCTGCAGGAGCAGTCTGCTGGGCTACTTAAAAAATTCAAGTGATTCAAACTGGCTGAAGTCTGCAGGCAGCAATGGACTGCAGAAAATTAACCCAACAACATCAATATAGACACCTTCCTCTCCTCCTCCAAGGCAGTGTTACCAGGTGCCAAAAACAGCCAGAGACTCCTCAAGTGCTGAATAAGCCCCCATTTCCTTCGTGAGGGGTGTGTAGCCCAGAGCTGTATCCCACTCACCGCCGACGAAGGCAGGCTGGGCAGGGCTGCCAGGACCCATCTCCACACCTGGTCAGGCCCTTCCTGCCTTACTGAGGTGACCCAGCACAGCCAGCCACTCCTAACCGCACCACGACTCCCTCTGCAAGCCCTACATATTTCTGAAAAGCCCTCCTGGTCTGACAGAGCACAGACCAAGGGCCCAAGGAGGGAAGAGCAGCGCTGCTTCCGCTAGGCTGAAAGTCAACTTCCCAGCATACAGCTGGAAGGCAGCAAGCCAGAAACCCTGGATCCTCATGAAAAAGGCATGAGGGGAGACAAAAGAAGAGAGGTGGGGTATGGTCAGATGCAAGGAATAAGGCTGTGGGTTTGAAATGCCATGCAATGCTTCAATCCACGTTCACTGTTCAAAACAAGCTCTTGGCTAAAAGTCTGCTGCACAAAAGGCTGCTGCCACAAACCTCAACTTACTACTCGAGCACAAAATTTAGGAGTGATTTTTTTTTTTTTCCAAACCTGCACTTGCGAGAATTCATTGAGAACTTCTCCATTTTACAGATTTTAAAAAGCCTGCACCAAAAATATTCACAGTTTATTTTTCATGAAACACGTAACTAGTTAACACGTGACAATGCGAAGCGGAGGTGGACAGAGCAGTGCAGATACCTTTCTGGTTACAGCTGTAGCTGGCTGGGTGACTGGCACGGAGGTAACCCTACTTACACAATCTACATGACTAAGTCCAGCTCATGGGAAGGCCTATAAATGTAAATTCACGATTTTATTTTTTTTCTCCTTCTCACACTTGATAAATACTTAATATACTGAACCTCATTACCATTTTTCTTTATTTTGTTTTAAAAAGTTAATGAATGCCCTTAGATTATCTTCTCTCTCAATGGCTCTGAGGAGTTGTCCTGATTCCCTTTGTGCAGGAGTCATGCAGAAACACAAGCTGCTTGCATTTCCTAGTTTCAGCAGCAAGCAGGAACTGACCTGCCAGTCTTCCTGGAAAAAAAACCCAACACATTAAAGAATAAGTTTCCATAAGCCATAAAGCTTTTTGAAGTCACTAGCTATTCTACATGGGATCTGAAATGATTCGGACTAGGTAAGAGATGCACCATAGCACTGGTAACATCTTCTCATGCCCAGCACACCCAGCCCTTAGAGCAGGATGTGGTGTTGAGGTGCATCATCCACGGGGAAAGGAGAACGGATTGGGGCTAAGAGTTTCAGTACAAGTGTCTGCCTCCCTTCATAGAAAACTGCAAGGCTCATGACTATCTTGCTCTCGGAGCAGCAGGCACTTGCAAGCTGGTGGGCATAATGACCTGCTCCCACGTTGGGAGGGAGAGGGTCAGCCTGGAGCTGAACACTCTCTTTCCAGGGAGGGACCCATAGATTTGCCTGGAAGGAGAAGGATACACTGGAGCTGCGCAAGGGTCTGGTGGCGGGCATGGAGATCCAAGGCTGCGGCACCTGGATCAGCAGAGCTTAGGCAAACCACAGAGGTAATGTGTTGTGACAGTGGGAGAGTGTGCTGGTCAGCAGGGCTTCCTTGGCAGGACACCGACCCCACCCAGCCCGGGCAGTGCCATCCAGGGACACCCATCCTCCTTCTCCTGCCTGCAAGGGTACCGGCGTACACAAGATGCCACTCTGCAGGTCCCTGGGAATCTACTGTTTGCCTCAGGAGTATCATGGCCAAGCAAACTTCTGCCTCAACACTTGAGTAAACAACTTCCAACAGGTCTTCCAACAATCTGGACACCAGCCTGATGACCACCAGGTACTAAACATCTCCTTAACCATAAAAGGGAGAAGAAGGGGGGAAAAAAAGCCAGCCAGCTGCTGGAGCCCACCGTGTTCCAGTGTGAGAACTACTATTCAGTTGGAAGGACACACGCGCGCGCGCACACACACATGCACACCAACACAGTCCAGTTAATTCAAGTCTCCTTTGGTTGTAGAAGAGTTAAGCCAGAAGCTACCCGAGGGGAAGGTGTCGTGGTGGGTCCCGATACAGCTATGACACCCTTGCCTCCACGCTGCCAATGGTACCGGCGTCACTCGCAGCTCGTCCCGCTGCTGGGAAGACCAGGCATGATGCGAACACATCCTGAACATGTCTGAGGCAAGGGGAGAAAAGACTGCTCAGTCTACTGGCTCATGGTGACAACAGAAGAAGAGACTGGATGGAAATTCGAAAGGGAGTACCACCCTGCCAGGGTGGTGCTCAGCACCTTGGGGAAATCCACTCTGCCTTACTCTGCTATTGCTGCTTTATAGGTCACAATGTTTTCGAGTGCAGGAAACACTCTACATGTCCTGTGCTACAGGATTAAGACACAAGAATGAAAAACAAGCCAGATGGCTTCTTCCAAGTTCTCTTTTTTTCCTGACCTCCTTCAGATTCCCCGTTTCTCAGGCCTGGCCAGTTGCAGCCTTGTACACAGGAGCCTGAATGGGTATTACCTATTGCTGGAGAAAACTGCACTGAGCAAGTGCAGGGGGCTCCTCTCACAGCTTGGCTGGAGACGATACCTGTTCTTCCATGAACCACACGCACAGCACGTCCCAGTAAATGCACGGACAAACCTGGCAAAGCAACACCCTGCAGACACAGAGACCTGGGCAGGTGACAGATAAACCCCTTCCCTGCTTCCACAGAGCCCCGCAAGGGCATACACCTGACCGCTCACCGCCTGACCCCAGGAACACCTCCAGTCCCAGGGCAGCCTGACTGATCTGCTCCCTCTAAATACAGTAGGAAGAGCGAGACCTCTAGCTGCACCTGGGAACCTGCCTACTAGTCAGACCTGGAGCTCAAACATGCTGGATCAGTAATGTGACCATTTCAATGGAATTGGGGATTTTTACCCAGAGTGGACTCTTTATTTCAGCTTTACCATCTGTATAAGGAAGAGGAAAAGGTCACAGATGCTCTCTCCCTTTGACTGGGCCACACTCAGGTTTAAGTGAATGTCCTCACTCATGGTCACGAGAGAATATGGATGGGTTGTGCATGGGTTAGGGGCTGGGCTCAGGGAAGTGAATTAAAAAAAAACCAAAACAAAGATTCCCCCTCCCTAAACATTAAAAGACTGAAACCTGCCTCCCATGTGCACCAACCTCACTTTGGCTCTGAGTCAGCCAACTCACGACAGACAGAATCCTGGTTACAGGCTAGCACTGCATTTTGTTCAGGCAAAGGGTCCTGCCCCTGAGGAGTCTGTGCTTTTCCACTCAGCCAAGAAATTGGGTCAATTGTCTGAATGTTCGTGATAATCCACTCCACCCTCTCTGTGGACACCGGCGCTTCCCTGGCTGGCCGGGGGGTCTGCTCAAATGCACACAGTCTCTCTGATGCCCAAGGGGTTTGCTCCGTGGGCGCTGAGGCCACTTCCCAGCTGGGCTGAAGGGTCGGCTCTGGTAGTTTCTCTGCTGTCCGGGGAGGCTGCTCTGCAGGTGTCAGGGCTTTTGCAGTGGGCCAGTGGGTTTGCTCGTGCATCTGCAGTTTCTCTGTAGGCCAAGGTACCTGTCCGACATGTGTCACTGCCCTCCCTGCAGACCAAGAGATTTGCTCACCAGCTAACATGGTCCTCTCTTTCTGCTGGGGACTCAGCTCCACAGCCGGGGCTCCTCTCTCCTTCGGCTGAGCATTCTGGTCGACGGGCCTCAGCGCCTTCTCTGACAGCAACAGCCACAGAGCAGCTGCAGCCA
>NW_009953964.1:6742997-6744181 GCF_000747805.2 Chaetura pelagica
GGTGCGCCCCAGAGCCCAGAGCCTTCTCTGGAGGCAGGACCCGCAGGGCCCCGGTGTCAGCAGCCTTCTCTGGAGGCAGGGGCCGCAGCACCCCGGGGGGCAGTGACTTCTGCATAAGGGGGATCCGCAGGGCTCCTGAGCCAAGAGCCTTCTCCGTGGGCAGGATGTGCGGTGACCGCGAGCCAGGGGCTTTCTCTGGAGGCAGGGCCCACGGTGCCCCTAAGCTGGGAGCCTTCTCTGTAGGCAGGATCTGTGGCATCCCCGAGGCAGGAGCTTTCTCCGGAGGTAGGGGATGGGGTGCCCCAGAGCTGGGAGCCTTCTCTGAATATGGGAGCCATGACACAGCGGATCCAGGAGCCTTCTCCGTGGACAGGATCCGTGAGACTGGGGAGTCAGGGACATTTTCAATGGGCAAAGGCCACAGCACCCCAGGGCCAGGAGACATCTCCAATGCTGGGACCTGTGGCACCACGGAGCTGGGAGCCTTTTCCACAGACTGAAGCTGTGGAGGGCTTTGGGGAGAAGCTCTGTCCAATAGCGCAGACTGATCGTCCTCAGGAGACTCATCCACCAGCTGGGACTGCAGGGTCCCTGCTGTGGTGAGAAGTCTGTCTGACAGTGGAGGATGCAGACATTTCACGGAGAACTCATCCAGCAGCTCGGGCTGCTGGGTCCTGGTGTCAATGAGAGACTTGTCCAATAACTCCAGCACCCCAGGGGCAGCAGAAGGCTCGTCCGACAGCTGGAGCTGCAGGGCACCAGCAGGGACAAGCGACTCGTCTGATGACTGCGGAGTTCCTGGAGGAGATTTGCTCGGCAGGTCGGGCTGTGAGGCATCACCGGAGGACTCATCCAGCGGCCACAGCACCGCATTGGTGGGAGGTTTGTCGGGTTGCTGAGGCCTCACTGCTACGATGATGGGTTGCTTCTCTGACTGCAGCCTCAGGGACAGGGCAGCTTGGGGCTTGTCGGATGGCTCCAGGCGGAGCGAGAGGGTGGTGGGGGGTTTGTCCGAAGGCTGCAGCCGGAGCGAGAGGGTGGTGGGGGGTTTGCTGGATGGCTTCAGCCTCAGTGACAAAGTGGTGGGGGGTTTATTTGATGGTGGCAGTCTCAGTGCCAAGGTTGCAGGTGGTTTGTCTGGTGAAGGCAGCCTGAGGGCCAGAGTGGTGGGGGGCTTGTTTGAT
>NW_009953964.1:6744282-6752167 GCF_000747805.2 Chaetura pelagica
GGTAGTGGGGGGCTTTTCTGGTGACTCCAGTTTGAGGGGCACAGGCTGAGGTAGGCTGTCCAGAGGCTGAATGCTCAGGTCTGTGTCTGCAGGTGGCTGCTCTGGTGGCTGGGTGTCATCATCGCTACCCAGGGATCCTATGGGAGGCACATACTCACGGATTTCTCCTGGCTCTAAAGGGTTAGGCCCGCAGGGATCATGTTCTGTGCAGGATAAACGTCCGTCCAGCTTGGAGATGAAGAGCATGCCTTCCCGGTGCTGCTTGCAGAAGGATCTGGGGCACATCTCACAGAAGGAAGCTGCTTCCTTACTACACACATCACATTGATGCCATGGGCACTCCCATTTTCCTGCAACAGACACAGGAGAAAAGACAAACCTTAGGAGTGGTACAAAGGGATGAGACAAGGCCTGCTGCAACAGGAGTTCAAGGGAGAGTGGGAACACCCCTGTAATACTCCCAAACAATTTTATTTGTCCTCAGTTTCTGCCATAGCTCCCAGGCTTGACAGGCAGTTAAGAACCACCTGCATTCTTGGAAGCAACAAGGGAAATGATAATCCTGACAAACACAAGCCACACAAGCCCATCTGGCTCAAGCATGACACTAACTGATACAGGTGCCCAGAGAAGAGCTGACACCCCCAGCTTGCACATCTCTGTGGCCCTGATTTCCACAGACAACAATAGTGGTATCTGTGTATAATACACCCAATAGACTTTTTAAGTAGATGCTCCAGGTTCATCTAAGTCTTTGCTAGTTCTGGGCCAACAACCTCCCTTCCTGTTTATCCGAAAGAAGAAGTGAGAGCACAGTGATCACGAGGGTGTAAGTTTCTATTGTCTCTGTATTCAAAAGCATCTTCCTTAACCCTGTGTATGACCATGATAAAAATACTGCTCATCACAAAACCAGGATGCTCCTCAAGAAGCTCTGTGTCCACAATGAATCCATTCACCATCAGTGTCAAGAGCATGATGGAGGAAATAAAAACAACATTACAATTCAGATTGTTGTTTTTTTCACTTGTAAATGATGTCACTGGTTCAGATCCTTGCTCCCCCAGGTTGCTGCATGTCTACCAAACACTTCTCAGCAGTTCATGAACACCAGAAGAGTGAGACTGTTTGCACCCAGGGAACACAATGCTGAGTCCCTGACCTCTCACTACAGGACCAGATGGGCTGCCTTTCCAAATACATCTCCTGCCTCTGGGTTCCCCAACACCACATACCTCCAGCACCCCACAAAGAGCAGCCCTGGCATAAGCCCTGGCCAGCCTGTGCTCGGAGCACAAGCCATGACAGAGGGCAGCCCCGGACACCAGCCTGGTCAGAGCCCTTCTCAGCCTCCCTGAACCAAGCCCACACATCTGTGGCTTTGGTTACCAGCTCTTCTCCAGGGAGGCTGGAATGGAGCAGCTGTGGGCATTTCTCCATCTACTTGTGCAACATCAGCTTTCCACTCCCCTCTTCTCTCATGCTGCTTTTCCCCTGGGGTTGAAAACAACATGTTTTTCTCCTGCTTTGAAGCCAGTTCAAGGCTTCTGTTCTGGTCTCAAAACATGTGCACCGCTTCTCTGCTTCGCCAATTTTTTAGCTCACTTTCAGAGCAGGGATGTTTGAACACTACATGTTGTGTCCCAGGCTCTCAGCACTGCAGCAGAGGCTGTTGTGGGGCTGCTACCCCCACACTGTCAGCTACACCCAGAGAGCCACACTCAACACTCGCTTTGGCCACTGGAAAGGCTCTGGGACTATTACTATAGAGGTCATTTGTACAGATGAAAAATAACATTAAGCCAAAACCTGCCAGTTTTGCTGCAGGAAGGATACATCCTATCAAACCAGTCTAATGGTCTTTGACAGGATAAAAGGCCTAATGAATAAGCAGCCTCTCCAGAGACAGCTCAGAGCAGAGGAGCTCTACAACGTAAGATCACACAATTAGTAACATGCAAACAAGCAGGAAATTCCAATTACTCGACAGCAATGCCCATGGCAGGAAGAAAACATCTGAAGTAAAAAGTGCTGAACCCTTAATGTCCTGTATGATACTCTAAGGAGTGAGCCACAAAAATAACAAGTAAGAAGAGTAAAATGGCCACAACTGGCAGAAAATAATTCTCAAAAAACAGCTACTAATGGTCTTCTGGCAAACTGAGGAAGCATTTCCAATTACATCCTTCAGAAGTCTATTTTAGTCTGTATTTGAATATAAATTTCTGGAAGCAGAATAGCAAATACACTTACAGAAACAGGAAGATAACAACAAGGCTGTGAGGAACTGCAAAAATCTGGTTGGACAGGCTCAGAATTTCAACTGGACAGATGCTCTTGCACCAACAAGGTGCAATTAAATAAAGACCTCTGCAAAGCAGGACTGCAGGAAAAAAATAAGTATGTGAAAAGGATCAAGATGAGACTCAGCTATGATAGAGCAAATCACAAATACCATACAAACTTAAGTTAGTTTTCTAAAACAAGTCAGATCTCATACCCTGAGAGATTTTATGTAAAATACAAAATATAATTACTCTGTTCAGTTGGTGTTAACAAGGCCTCAGCTGCAACACTGTTAAAATGCTGTTATCACACTTTTAAATGTGTGTAGGCAAGTGGGACAGAGTCCAGAGCAGACCAAGAATAATAATTTTAGACAGTAAGAGCTCCAAGAGGCTACATTTGTTTAAGCTAGAAAAGGACTATGGAGATAACAGTCTCCCAGTGTGTAAAAAAATGGGCATCAGAAAGATCCTTTGTTTTTTCCAAGTCAGGCTGTTAAGACAAACTTTTCCAATGGAAAGCAGAGGAACAGGCGAAATACTGAATTCTCCTTTATTGGAGACTTTAAAGCATGGGAAAAGCTGCCAGGAGTGCCCTGACACTCTCACCCTGAATGATGAAAATGTTCTGAAAATACTCTGAGCTGAATGGAGAATTTCTTGTTATTTTAATCTTACAGTATTAAACGATTTACAGTCCCCTAAACAATTTAAGCAGTTGTTTTTATTAACCAAATTTATTATCTTAGCAAAACCCCCTAAATTAGGCTTGAGGAATTATCCTACCTAAAAACTCATAATCTAGTACTGCTGATCTTCTTATGATTTTATTCTTTAGGCTCTTGATCCCACATCAGCTTTTTCACCCTCCTGGCCTGGCACACCAGGCTAACTGGCCTACCAAGACTCAGGTCAAACTTCTTTCCTTTCTGAGCATTGGTTAAACCTGAAAACTTGGTAAAGGTCCCAGGAACTCCTTTACTTACCACGTCAAACTGAAACAACACAGGAAACACTCCCCTCAACCACGTCCTTCAAGGTTTTCTAACTCAACTTAAATATTTTCCCCTAACAGATATTACTTCACACCTCTTGAGCTACTAACGAACTAGAAATTGTTTTATCACTGAATACAAATAGTCTATTTCTTTCTCTGCACACAATTAAAAGTACTTTTAAAATATTTTCTCTTCTTACTTCAAATTTCTGCCCTCATTTCATCAGACTAAGATATGCTCTGATGCCATTCTCTTCCCTGTGAGCACATGGCTATTCAGACATCTAACACATCCTTCTCTAACTCCTATTTCCCATCAGTGTTTTTCCTCACCATTCAACTCACTCAACTGTCTCCAATTTTGGGAAACCTGCCAATCTGAGGAACCAATACCCCAACTATTATTGGTACTGTCCTCTGCCAGGCCCCAAGGATGGGGTCAGCCCACAAGCACCATTTCTTGAGCAAGGATCAGCTCCCCCTTCAGAAATCAATTCAACTTTTGGCAGTCACAGTGGGGTACAAACCAGGGTTGTGTTGTGTGGGCCACAAAGTCTGTTCCAAGTGAGAGAGAAGCATCTAAATGTTAAGATGCTATGGACTGAGAGGTGGTGGGACACCTGAGGCCAACTCCGTGACCCAAGCAGCACCCAGCTGTAAAGGGCACTGACCTGCAGGTCTCTTGGTCAGGTTGAGGCAGTCTGCATGGTACACCTTGGGGCAGCCTGGCTTCTTACAAGAAACCAGCTGCCCTCCATCCCCACAGCTGAAACACTCGTCCTCTCGCTCCTTCATCACCTCTGCCTGCGACCGGCGCTTCATCTGCGGCCGCCTCTTCAGCTTCTTGGACTTCTCCTCCGAGAGGGGGGGTTGACTCTGCAGGTGAGACAACATCAGTTACTGCAGGTCTCTGCCCCTTCCATCTATACCCTTCCTGCTACAGAGGAGATAACTACAAACCCTACAATTAAAAATCCCGCTGTCAGTAATACCTACCTGAGACACATGCAGCATCTCTACAGTGGTTCTGAGGGCTTGGCAGTGAATTACTATGGCAAATAGTTGTACTTTTTTATGTTCCTCACACTTCTCTCCATTTTCAGTCTGAATTTACCTGTGATCAGTTTAGACCTATTTGTTCTTATGTTAATGTTGCTCTTGTTCTAGTTTTCCTCTCTCTAAGAAGTAACCACTGGGACACATTCTTTGCACAAATCAAACACTTTCAGGATCTGCACCTTCAAACTTCCTAAAGGTTTTTCTCTGCTCCTACTGTTTACTTCTCCTAAGCACACATTACAGAATTATACATGCTACTTCAGATGAGGCCTCACAGGCTGTGTACAGTGACATTAATACTTCTCCAAAAGAATGTGAAATCTTTCTGAAAGCACTTCCCACATTTGCCTTTTTCACAGCTGTATCACCACAGCAGCTCAGTCCTGCAGCAGCTGAACTGCACAACAGCTCCTTCTCCATCATGACTGCTCACTGATGACTCTCCTTTCATGGCAGATTTGCTTCTGCTGCTACCCTCCAGGTGTGTACTCTGCTGTACTGAACGACTGAACTTCAGCCCCTTCCAACTTATACTCAGTTATTCCTTTGCTATGGCCCCAACCCCTCCTCCTCCTGCACCGATGGCATCTGTCATCCATGTCATCAGCACAGTTAAATGAGCTGCTACAGACAGTAGGGAAATAATCACAACTGGTCCCTGGGTTGGCATCTAAGTGGAATAAGTGCTCTCAGGCCTAAGGCTTCCTCCAACGCTGTCCCCTCCCCTTCACACCAGGTCCTCAGACTGACCCCCACTCCCAACCCCCCCTCACCGCCCCTCCCCCAGGGATCCTTTCCAGACTAAGCCTCCCATTGTACCAAACATTCAACTCCACAAAGCTGATGCTTCCTGTCCCCAGTCAGTGACCTTATCAAAGCACTATCAGTTTAGTTCATCTAAACCGATGTGAGCTACATTTTATGCCATTTTCCACGTATATTTGGGTCCAAATATGCCTTTTCCATGCAGCACATTTCTGTGTGCTGAGACGATGCCCACGAGGCAATTTTTGCACCCTTTGCTGTGCACAACTTCATGACTCTCCTGTGAAGACTGAAAACAAAACGACCAACAACATTTGAAACCTCCTTTTTCCAGACACACAATTTCAGGATTCAGCAGAGGTTGCCATCCAGCTGTCCTGCCACCAGGGAATTACATTTCCTGATTGTTTCCTTCCCTTTCACATGTGGAAATTTGTTTTCATACCAGCATTCCCCTTCACAATGGGGACAACTCAGGCTTTTCTTATCTCTGAAAATGCAGGCAGTGAATCACTCCACTCAAAACTATTCCACCTATTCTCAGTCTAGTACCTCAGCCACCTAATTACAAAGAACAAGAAAAACCTTTCACAGGTAATTTGAATGTCTAAGCAAGGTCTAACAGCTGGACTAAGATATTCCCACTTGCTCACAGCAGTACAAAAGACTCCTGAGCATTCTTCCACACTCTCATTTAGAAAGGTCACTTTATAAGAGTGAACTTGGGTATAACCAGGCAAGTTTCGACTTGCTGTATCTTCAGCAAGCTTAAAATTGTGGGATTAATTTGAAAAACAAACAAAAACCAACCCAAAACCAAAGTACTGTTTTCTTGGATATTGTTTCTTAGCCCATCTCATCAGGATGGAATGAGTTGCCTCAGGCAGCACAAAGGAACATTAATGCCAAACTAAAGGGCACCCTTCTCTGACTTCCATCATGCAACCTGCAATTTCAGGGCAAAAACGACAGTCAGGCCACATATAACACAGGAGCAGCACAAAATCAATTGACTTTTCAATTGCAACCCAAAAAAGAACCAAATACATCAGATGTGTAAATTCACCTCCATCTGTCTACTTTTGAAAACATCCATTTTTTATTTTATTTTAAGTTATTTTTTCTGTAGAACTAAGCTCTCTGGAGAATTCACAAAACCTTTCCTATGTATTGATGGGGTTTAACTGGTGCTGCTGGAGCTTTTAACCCTTAACTGTGGGTAAGCAAGCCTGCAGAATTCACATGCCAGAGCAGAGGCATTACAGACTGATTTGGTGAAGCTCTGGAAAGAAACCAACAGCTGAGACATAGATTTAGCTGGCAACAGCTGGGAACTCGGCCAACTGCTCCTGTTATTTCCTTTACCAGTGAGAACCAGCTCACACACGGAGGTAAATGAAATCAATTCCTGTTACTGCCACATTACAGTTAGAAAAATAAGCTCTCCAAGTTGGTGAGGTCTAAAAACTAGTGATTTTTCTACTACATACATGGCAGATTTCATATTATTGATGTGTAAACTTCAGTCGCTTAACTGAAGAAGGAAAAAATCAGGAACTTTCTTATTGCAGCAAAGATGGTGATGCAGAAGCCTTTTGGCTCTAAAGCAACTCCAGTCTGAAGGAATCCAAGTTTGATGGCCTTACACACACACACACATTGGAAAACGGGCTGTGGTTTCTTGGTATCCGATGGAAATCATTCCCATACTTGTCCTTTGCACCTCTAGTGCAATGGAAATTGCCATAATAAGCAGAAATTCTGAAAAAAAAATCTTTAATTTACTCTTTTGGTGTAAAATACAATTTCCTGTCATTATTTATAGCAACCCAAATAATTCAGGCCTGAGATCTGCTCTCTCAGAACAAAAACTTGAGCGTTCAGCCCATTTCAATCAGTGTTCTCATGGCCACACTGAAACCTGATTACACTTTCTGAGATCTCTGCAACAAATTATAAACATCTCTGGCAAAGAGTCTCTGCAACAAATTATACACATCTATGAAGAGGTGATTTGGAAGAACAAAAGCTGAAAGAGGCATCATACCTTTGGCCGTACTCCTAGGAAGCCACTGCAATTTGGGGCACCACATTTACAAACAGTCTTTCCATTTCCCAAACACTCCAGATTGTAGTTGAAAGTCAGCTCAGTCCCTGGCACAAAAGCAGACCAAAACCAAGCAAGTTGTAACTGTGGAGCAGAACTTCTTACTGCTGAAGCAAAAGCACTTTAGAAATAAAATGACACAAATAATGTCACCACTACACCAGGATGCCACTTATTAATCTTCCCATAGATCCGTGTAGATTGGAAATGCAGTGCAACCCCAAACTCCCACTGGGACAACACCAACACATACTACAGCCAGAAAGGGCACCCAACCCCACGCTGCAGAACACTTAGTTCCATTCCTTGGCCTTGTCAATTACAACTCTGAACCTCCATTTATCCCATGGATGTATGTGTTTCATTAGACAGAGCTGCTGTTAAGTCTCATGAATGCTTATGTAAAAACAAACATCTTCCCAGGGGAGCTACAAGCCTCCCCCCTTTCCTTACAGAAACACTCCCATGCTTTGCAGGGCAGGTGCTGCCAGAGGGGGGTTCCTTACCAGCTTTGATATTTACAATTGCGAAGAGCCCGACGCGGGTGTCGCCGTTCACGCACCACTTCTGGGTCTCACAGTTGGGCTGGCAGCAGTGGTTCATGAACCGAGCGTAGTTGCCCTTGGGCCCAGCATCGATGATGCGGTCCTGGGGTGGAAAAAGTTGGGGGGG
>NW_009953964.1:6752362-6760300 GCF_000747805.2 Chaetura pelagica
AGAGGTGGGGGGGGGGGGAGAAAAAGGCAGATAATGACATTTAATAAACTCACGCTCAAGCCGCTGCAGCTCAGGTAGCAGTTTGGCAGGGAAAGCATGAAAAAGGGGGAGTCTGGTGTCTCTTGTGCAACAGCACCTTCCTCTTCAAAGATACACGTGCTCCTCCAGAGCCAGGAGAGCACTGCTGCTGTGCTCTGGGAAGTTAGTTCTGCTGTGGTGTCAGCACTGAATAAACACTACACCAACACACTTCCCAGGCAGCACTTGTGGTTCCAGACCCTGACTTCTGCTTAAAAGCAAAATACCAGTTCCTATTTCTTGTATGTCAATGTATAGAGGTAAAACAGGAACAGTATGTAAGATGTGAGGCACACGTCTGTACAGCACACCACTGCTTGTCAGACCATGTTGGAGAGGAGAGGGCAGCTGCAACTGAGATTTGGTTTTGTAACAACAACGGAGACAATAACACTGGGTTTTGGCCCTGCTCCCACCCATCAGCCAGCCAAGGAGAATGAGGTATGGTCAGCGTGAACTTCCAGCAAGCAGAGGGGAGACACAGAGCAACCTCATTGTCATCCTGTCCTGTGCTCAACAGCTTCTTCCCATGATGGCTTTCATGGTTTCCTTCTAACCTTTCCAAGGCTAAGTGTAAAAAGCATCTGGAAAAACTACTTACCTCTGAAAGCCAGGAGCTCACACCAACAACCTGACTTCCAGGACCTCCTGAGGAGTCTGTGGGAGTAACAAACCCCACGCCTGTACCCGGATGTGCAAGACCTGTGATCTGAACTTAAAAAAAAGGTCTCGCTGTGCCTGATACTTGTACGTCTGAGGGTCAATGCTTTCTTTTTACTTGATGGGTAAGACTACAGTCATGCCTTCCTTGCAATCATTTTACTTCTAGCTAGGATCCTGGCAAGAGAAATTCCTTCCACACACCTTATCCAGTGTCAACATGTAGAAATTGGTAATGTCGTGCTCCTGAGCATAACGTATTCGGGCTCGGCACTCCTCTTCATCAATTAGCTCCCCAACATATTCATTAACAAATTCACCCTGCCAGAGAGGAAACAACAAGCTGGTAAGACAAATTCCCTTCAGGGTGGAGGGTCATCCACCTTTGTGCCTGGCTATGCGAAAATGGGGGGAAGGTATAATCACTGCTCCCCATCTGGAAATCCTGAGCACCATCTTCAGGCTAGCGTTCTGGGGTACTCATGAAGCCCACTGTCCAGACAAGCAGACAGATCAAGCAACCATCTTTCTTATCCTGTGGGACATCAACACTCAAACCATTTTCCTGGTTAGCTGAGCCAAAACATTATTTTCAGGACTGGAAAAGCTAAATTAATCCTTTTCTTTCATACATGGAATTCTACAGCAGCAAGTCTTTAAATTATGGAAGACAGTAATTTTTCAGATCTAATTGAAACCAACACTGACCAAGAGAGATGCAGCAAGAGAAAAGGACATGCAGAAAGAGCAGGTACCTTTCTGATGTCTGTCTTGGCTTGCAAGCCCCAGCCTCGTGCCAGCGTGCGGAAGATCTGTACCTCGGGGTACTGGCGCTTGGAGAAGCACTGGTTCTGGCAGCGCTCGCCAGCCGGGCACACCAGGGGGTGGCACTCATAGAGCAACATGCGGTTGATGCACTCGGAGTCCAGGCCACATGGGTTTTCATCTGTTGGTTTGCAGTTGCAACGTGGTATCTCGGACAGGTCTGCAGTGAAGATCTGCACCTTACCCACCGGCCGGTTCACCTTGAAGGCACATGAAAGATATTAGTTCTTAAGAACAACAGGTTATGCAAATGGTCACTTCTACGCTCAATCCCTGCCTAGGAGCTGACAGGCTGTTGGTGCACATTAGTTACACCAAGGGGCAGAAGGACACAGGTAGATAGACATACGTACTTCTAGGCACACTATTTCAAGAGGTAGACTGTTAGAGGAAAGAGGCAGGGAGGATGTAGATCCCCCATCAGCATCACTTGGTGCAGTGTGTGTCTGGTGACCCTGGAATGGGGAGAAGCTGCCAAGTGTTCCCCTCCCATCACCAACGTGCCAACATCCAGCCCAGGTGGCCCAGAGATCTTGCTGGGTGTACACCATACCTGTGACTGACACCAAACCATTTTCTGTATGAAACAGCATCTTCTCCTGTCTCTGAGTGTCAGGTCTTTTTCCTTACAGACCTGTTTTTTGAATCTGTTACCTTCTAGCTGTTTTGTGCTCTCAGCTGTCACTACAAGAACCAGGCTGGCGTGCCCCTGAGAAAGTACACACAGCTTAGCTACAAAACAGGCCACAAGCAGTTAGCTCCCTACCCAACTGTCCTGCAGATATAAATGAAAGAAAAACCAGACAAGGCTGGGGTTGGAAGGCCCAAGGAAGAGCTCAGAGTTAAGCCAAGGAGCTCTCTGAAAACTGCTCCAGGAGAAGGCAGAGCGCAGCACCAGGTGGAGAAGCAATTGGCATGTCTGTGGCACAAGCAGGGTCCTTTGGTTTTGGTTAAAGGCAGTGAACGCTGAAAGGCAGGCAACACAGAGTCAGGATTTTGGAGACAGACACTGAAAAGCAGCTCCTTGCTGTTCTTTGCCCCAGTGAGCAATACCATTGGCTTCCTTTCATCTCCAGAACAAGAAATGAGGGAATCATTTAGCAAAACTATTTCAGCCCCCACACAACTTATCTAGTCCCACCCTCAGAGCAAAGCTTCCATGCTGGCAGCCTGCCTGAGGCTGGCCCAGCACTCCTCCTGCAAAGCCTGCAGAAACCCCTGATTAATCTCTTCAGCACAGTCCCCCTTTTTGTCTCCCACCTGCAAACCCTCTTTGTCACTTTTCTCCTCTATTACTTCCCATCTCTTACTCTGAGCTGTGGCTGTTAGTTTATCACCTCATTAAGAGTGACAAGACTCACAGGATTGGGTCCCATCTGCCACTCGGCACACAGAGGTGCCCTTGCTGGCTCTGGCACTGCCACTCCAAGCAACCACAGTGTCTGAGCATGCAAAGCTGTCCTATTCTCTGAGGCATTTCCAGTACAAAACCAGCTCCAAAACACTGATTACTGGGCTAGCCACAACCCTGATGTGATGAAGGATGCAAAGTGTATTTTGCAGCAGCATCTCGCCTTGGTGCTCCTTGGGATGGGCCAGAGGTGCTGATCTCCTTAGAAAGCCAGAACAGGTGTGGACACAGCCAGGTTCAGCCATTCCACCCGGAAGCCTTCTCCAGTTCACTGTATGCTCCTGCAAATTGCTTTGCCTTCACAGAGACAAACAGCTTGAACACAGACCTCAAAAGAACTGCCATGGCTAACGATCATGACTAATAATATTTATATTTAAAAGGGTATTTCAAAGGCTCCAAACTGCTTCCAAAGTTCTTTCATGTTGTGGCCAGAGATAGGCTTAAAAGAAAGGATACTGAAGCTGCTTGGCCCATACTGGTGCCACAGCATTCAGCTGAGCTCTTTACACAGTACAGTAACTCACACAGGATATACCTGCTTGCCTGGAAACCCCTGCTAGAAACAAAGTGCCAACAATCAGTTACGCTTTCATGGTTTGCCACATAAAAAAGGGAAGGAGTGACAGAGACAATGAAAAAAGTACAGAGTCCCTGAGTCACTGGGTTTCTGATGAATCTGGACCACATCTCAAGCACATGCACCTGCATCCTGTAGGCCTCGTGCTGCTGCTCCAGTTCTATCTCAAAATTCAGTCCTAAACATGAAGAGTTTCCCAAAACTCTGCAAAATGCCTGATATTTCAGCATGTACATCTGCTTTAGTATTTCTGTTCAGTTATCAGCTGATACAGAAAGAGATGTAAAACAATAGCAGAGATGAAACAAGATGGGTTCCCATCCTCCTCACAGTTCTGCTCCACTACACCCTGACCACCCGGGATCAGTACTTGAGCACATTGTGTATTACCAGCACACTCCTCTAAGTTCCCAAGGTAGAGAGAGACTTCCTTCAGACCACACAACTGACATGGAACAGCTCAGAGATGTTCTGATCTGTTCCAGTAAATCCAAGTACCTCTCTTACTGGTGTTCAGCTTCTGTACAGCTCTGTGCACACATGAATCCTTTCTGTGGGGACGACTGAAGATGCCAAGAGGAGCAAAGTAACTTTCAAATGCAGCCAAACATCCAAACAGTAGAAACGTTTCTGTATACCTGTAAGTCACCTGCCCTGACAGCTCAACACTTCTCTTCTGCACTTGTCCCCTCCCACCTGCCCTCACCTTGATGTGTTTGTAGGGAGGAGGTTTCTTGTCATTCTTTTTGTCTTCCTGAAGCTGTCTCAGTTCCTTCTGTGCCTTCAACTCTTCAAACCGTACTGCAGCTTCCTGAAGAGCTAAGTGAGAGAACAGAGTGTGTTACAAGCAACTCCCTCTGCTCAGTTGGAGCTGGGCTGCTAGGGTCCACCCAGTGCTCAGGGCTCCAAAAGACTTCCCTGGCCACGTACTCCAGAGGCAGAGGTTCACCAGAGGGGGGTGAAGAAAAGGACAATGCAGCAGGGAAGTCACAAAGAATTGCAGTAAGGGACCTGCTCGTGGGTGAAGCATCCAAACTGTCAGCTAGTTTTGCCCACTTTTGGGTAAAGGTGTCAGGCAGCTGCATTCATAACTCTCAAGTGTGTTTTTACATACAGATTAAGACTATATTAGGCACAGGGAAGCTAACAAAGCAGTAGCTCACTCAGTTTTAGAGTGGCTAGGTCAGAGCTGGAGAAGCATTCAAGATCTGCACATTCTTTTCCCTCTCTGCAAGCCCAGACCAATGAACATTATGGGTGCACTGGATGACAAACAAGCAGCAGCTCATTCTGCAAACTTACTTCACTTTAGGTCTCAGAAAAAGTATTTTCTCCTAATGGTAACAAAGAGAAACAGAACATACACCTCTGGATGAAGACAAGTTACCTTTCTTGTAGATGCCATCCACACCCTTCCCCATCTTGTCTTTGCTGCTGACATCACCTTCCATGTAAGGGAACACACGGGCCTGGTGGGTCCACAGATAATCCTTGGAGCCGAAGAACAGCACAGGGAACTCGCCAATGTCGTGTTTCATTTTCTGGATGTTGACCGGAATAGTCCTAGGATGGCAAATCTCAGCTGGCCACCACCTGCAACACAGGGAAGGGCAGATGAAGCTTTCAGCTTCCCAGCTTCCAACCACCTCAGAAGCATGCTACTGCATGGAGCCATGGGGGAGAGTGTGTCAGGGCTACGAGAAAGGCTGGTGGGGAGACAAGTGGCTACTGGAGGAGGGAAGCACTCATTTTACCCACTACATGCATGCAAAACAGTCAGAGGCTGCTGCATGGCACTCTGCAGAGAGGAGTAGCTTCTCAACTCCATCACCATGAGCACAGTGTGAAAAAGGGGTGGGGACAAGTCTGCTCTACCTTCACCTACCTGTAGCGCCCAACTTTCACCCAGACTACTTCCTTGTAGTGTGGCTTTTTGCCTGCCTTGCAATCATTACAATACCAGCTTCCCTCTGGCATCTCAATGTTTAGACACTCCCGGTGAAACGCAGCCGGGCACGACTCGCAGCATAAAAGGCTGCCCCCTGCAAAGAAAAGGAGGAGGAATCTATCAGCGTCACTGTGCAGAAGCCCTGGACTCCACATGTTCAGACAGAGGCTGAGAAAAGGGTATGATGCACTTCTGCAAACCCTTTTAAACAGCTCAGGCCCTTCTAAGGATCCAGAAAAACTCCCAGCCTGGATTGAAGCAGGGATGGATATGAACTGTTCTCTGCAGTTCTCACGGGCACACTCCAGACAGCCAAAGCTTTCGCATGCTCTAGTGGCTTCTTGCCAGGGCCCAGCTCGGTGGCAGGGGATGCAGCACAGACCACCTTACCTTCTGAGCAGACAAAGCACCAGCTGACGTTGACGTGCTCATGGTTGCGGCAGCCCCTCCGAGCTGTGAAGTGGTTGGGGCAGATTATGCTGTTGGAGGCCAGGACCACGGAGCCAGCAGCAAGGCAGAAGTCGTTGGAGTGGTAGGCGACAGGACACCGCACGCAGCGCATCAGGCGACCTAGCAGCAGAACAGGCCAGAAACACAGTCAGCCTCTGAAGGAGGACAACCTTCTGTTTCATCCCCAAACTGGCCTTTATTGCTATCTAAGCTCAAAACAAGCCACTATAGGTGATCTATGGAAATAGAAAACTGACCTTAAATTTTTGTAGGTCATTCATGACATACTCAATTCCTATCAAATTACTTAATAAGGTTGGACCAGATGATTCTTGCAGGTCCCTTCCAACCTGGCATTCTATGATTCTAGGAATATGACAAAAATATATAAAATTGCAAATACATGTATGTAACATACACAAAATTACAATATTTAGAAGTGAAAAAACCTCCTGCATGCTACAGAGAACCAGTTCAAGAGTTTAAAGACTGGGACTGCTCCCTGTCATGCAAAAATAATCAGCAAATCACCTCAGAGAATAATCACAGAGGGGGTGTTCCAAGTGCTTAGATGCACAGAATGAAACCAACTTGTGCAGCTTCTGAAAACATCAGCACTTGCCTCTCTTCTTTATCTAATTTTACCCTAGAATTGCAGAACACAGACTTCAGATTTGCCTACAGGCCTAATTCACCCAAGGTTCCTAAGAGCCTGTTTTCAGTTCCTCACAGGAGTGTACACACAGAGAGTAGAGGTGGGAAGAAAGGGGTAAACCTGACCACTAAAAAGCAGCAGCCAGAACACAACACAAAAGTTCCATGGGGAATTGGTCAGCTGTGGACCTTAGTGTTGTCTTCTACAAGAAATACTGGAATGTCTTAAAAAGAAACAACTTTAAGACCAGCTCTATTTTTATCTTCAGGGTTTGTGTTATCGTTACTTGTCTTAAGACACCAAAGATTTAAAGGCAGGCAGCTTCAGAAGCCAATGTGCAAGGCTACCATGTAAAAGCTTTAAGTTTAATCATGTGAGATAAAGGTCAAGGTATTGCTGCAAACAGCTCAAACAAACGTCTGCCTGAGAAGCCTGAGGGTATCACTACTACAAGATGAGTTTGCATTATAAAAAAAACGAACTAGAACAATATCATGGTTTTGACTGTGCTGCTTTCCATATCCTTATCTCGCTGCTGAGCAGGCACTGTCTGCAGCTCTGTCACAGGGAAATGTACGCAGGAGAGACCTGAGAGTGTCTGCACAGCTCCAGAGACTTATTAAAAAACCTGGAGAGGCATGTGGCATCGCTGGACATGCAGGAACCCAAGTGGCTGGACAGACGGGAACATGTTAGCTGCAGTGTCTGACCATCAGGAGTGCTGACGAGCAGCAACTTCGCACACGGACACCGCCCCTTCCACACCCTGGGAGGGGCTATTCCTCAGCACCCCCCAGCAAGCACTGTGGCCTGGACAGAAAATCAACAGAAAGAACGAGTGGACCACCTAACTTCAGAGCGGACACGAAACAAAAGAAACCGCTTCAAACAGCATTCCCCAGAAGGTCTCAGTACCTTTAGACGCAGAGATGTTTGCTGGGTTAGCAGCGTGGCAAGTCATGCAGATGTGCAGGGAGCATCGGAAGCCCTTGTTCTGCATGACTGTGGGCGGGTACTTCTGGATGCAGGCTTCGTGGTAATACTTCCCACAGAGGGGCAGCAAGCACCGTTTGACATCTTCCCCACAGCTCTTGCACACAAAGCAGGTATGTACCCCTGGAGAAGGAAGATGAGACATAAGAGTTCTACAGAAGGGCTAAATGAAGATATGACACTTCTACCAGGCTGCATATCAACACAGAACAACTTTCCAACCTGCTGTACCTATCCCAAAGCACAGGTCCCTACAGCTGGCTGCTTTTGCTCATGGCTGCAATATAACTCTGCATTAAAAAAAAAAAAAAAAAAAACATTATTATAGTTGGGATTTC
>NW_009953964.1:6760729-6774141 GCF_000747805.2 Chaetura pelagica
AAAAACAAGATCTGAGAATTCTACTTAGACATTTCCCCACTTCCAGCCTGCTCCAGATTCTTCCTATCAGCCCCCTCTCCCTATTATCCCTCTCTCTCTAGCTCCAGATAAGAATGTCTCTTTCTCCCACCAGATCCTGGACACTCACTTCTTCTCACCCCACATGCCTGAATCAACAGTAAGACCAGATAATTAGCGACTCATTATCAAACATAAAATCAATAATCAGAGGAGTGAGAGCCAGTTGGCAGCCCTACTGCAGGCCCATCCCTCCAGCAAACGAAGCACCACGTAAGCATGCAGCAAGTGCCCCGTCCTGTGCTGACAGAAGTTGCCTACCTGTGGAACACTCATTGCAGATGAATTTGCCCTTTGGCATCTCGGAGAGCCCAAGGCACTGCAGGTGGAAAGCACCACAGCACTGAGCCTCACACAGCAACAATTCCCCTGGCTTCTCACAGATCTGTGGGGAAAGAAGCACAATGTCAGCTCTGAGCAACCTCCTTCCCCAACAATCCACATGCTGGCCAGGACTGCCAACGGAGACCATTGTGGAAAAATGCTACGTTATCCTTATGTCAGCAAATTCAGGTGGTTTGTGCATCTCCACTGCCACTTGCCACCCAGTCCCTGCTGCCATGCATCAGCTAAAATGAATCCTATGTTGGTGACATCTCTCTAACACCTGTGGACTTTATCAGGAGTACAGGTAATCAGAGAAAAGGCTCAATTCAGACCACAAAAAGCTGGTTAATTTGACAATAAGCATCTTGAGGCTACCTGGACTTTGCTGGCACCTTAGTGCATGCCAGAACCTACACAAAAAACTTCACAGCAGCAAAATTTCAAAGACATCTCTTCAAGGACACTACCTGACACACATTCTCCTTGAGAGCTGCTCCTCCTCCGCGCTCCCCCTGAATCTTCTTGGACGAAGGCACTCCATGGTCATTCTCTGACCCCTCTTCATTACCCTCTTTAGGGCTTGCAGCAGTCCTGTGAACCAATGCCTCCCCCTTTAAAAAGAAATCCAGAATTAGGGCTGTCAGTAAGTCCTGGGTTGAGTTGGAAACTACAAATCCAGCCACTGAGTTCATAACAGGTTTGACAATCCAGTCTGTGTGCTACCCACCCTGGGGAGAACACCCCCTATACAGTTCCACCAAAAGACTTGTAAGAAAGGAAAGAGCTCTTAGTTTACAAGACCACCAAAAACCCAACACACTCAACACAACTATTTTTCTGTGCATAAACCCTCTTTGAGGAACGAAAGTCATGGCCGAGGAAGAAAACTATCACCCTGCACAGAAACAAATCAGGTAGGCTGGAACAGTCTGAAGCATCCTGCATGCTGATGTCTGCTTGCACTGAAAATGCAAATGCAAAACTTCAAATTATCTTTATTGCAGTTTTCACCCAGCAAATGGGAGACTCTTGTCTCAGCTTGTCCTAAGCCATGTAAGATACAGGAACACAGATATTCGAGGCCTGCACTACTATGTGTCCACGGGACCTGCCCAGATGCTGCTAGAGGGAAGAGCAGCAGGTGTCCTAGAGATGCTCATTTCTACCGTAAGATACTGCTGTCCTAGAGCCTCACATGGCAGCACTGCCTTTGCTTTTGCCAGGACCAGCAACTAAGAGGTAGGAAATGCCATCCTGCCACTTCCAGGTAGAGTCTGGGCAATGCTTCAGCAGTCTCATCAGCCCCATCTGCCATTTCCAAGTGGATGCACCTTAACAGCCATTAATGCTGCACACCACAGTGATGTCCTAAGGAACCAGCTAAGTGCTTTGGAGCAAGAACATTTTCCGGGGTCTGTCCTTTTTCAATACCCCAGCTCACTGCAGTTAGCCGAGTGATATCAGTGTGCAGCTGCCAGTTCCTCCTTGGGTCACCAAGCCATACCCAGTCACAAACTACACCTGAAAGACCTTGTGAGGAATTCAAACTCATACCTTCAGGTCTGCTCAGTGCCAGGTGTCCAGCTAACCATCATGACAGGGAGCTTTGCACCACTTTCTGCATAGAAGAATATCAGTCTGAGCTGTGGTGAGCCTAAAGCTTGTAAGCTGAACTGAATATTCTCTGAACAAATTATTAGTCTGGACAAAACAAGGATATAAAGATTTCCCAAAGTTAAAAGTTGGAAGAACCTAAAGCTGGTATTTTAGTCAGATAAGAAAGGTTCCTTTGCCCATTTTGGTTTTCATTCCTTGAATGTATGCTTCTATTTGGGTACATTTCAAAGCCACATGAGTTCCACGGAGCAATGATGCACAGGTGCATTACCAGCAAAGCACATAATACAGAGATTAATAGTCTAAATCTCCCTTATTTTGCACAAAAAAGCAAAGTCTCAGCTACAAACTACTGCCAGTCCAACACCTCATCACAGCCCTACAGACCATCATCACAGCCTTGCTGGCAGTGATGCAGCCTGCAGGAATAACTGACACCCAGCATGAAAGCTGCTGCCACCCTACCACACAGGCCTGGCAGAGGGAAGGGTCTCTATGGCATTGTCAAAAAGACCATCTAAGAATACAACAGCCACCTTTGCCTCTATATGCAATAGCAAGGCACTGCAGAACTAAATACCTCCTACAGAGGGGGCAAGTTTCTCCTCCTGGGTCTTCTTCCAGAGCTATCTCTACTGCTGTATCTGGCACATCCTCAAAAGCCTGGCCTGTTCTTCGGCACAGTCTGACCTCAGATCACGACCTTGACAACCATTTTGACAGCATTTTCCTTCCCCTTCTCTCAGTCTCTTGCTGCCCTGATATTATGAACTGGCACTCATCTCCACAGACAGACAAGGACAGAGAAAGCTGCTTACTGCAGCCCAGGAAGACAAGCTTTCCTCTGCTCCCTTTTCCTCTTAAAGCAGCCAGATCCAAGGCTTCACTGCACGGTATCATCAGACCATCTATTTCTCCTAGCATGATTCTGCAGACAGTGAAGTTCCTTGCCTGGTGTGGGGGAGTTTGCTTAGGGATCAGCATGGTCTGAAATACATGTGGAAGCACAATTACATGTCCACAGCTCTGCAATACTCACCAATCCCATGCACTCACCTGAGTCACTCTCATCACAGCAGCTCAAGAGACACAGTCACAGGAATGGATGCTGGCAAGAGGTGCCAAGCACTGGCATTGTTTGGGGGGCATGGTTTACCATACCTAGCTTCAGGTACTCAAGACAAATGCCTAAGGCTGGGGCAAGTAAGCCTCCCTGGGCAAAGACTCCCTGCAAAGCCATGGTCTAGTGAGTTTGCTGCTATGAAGCGCCCATTTTTTCTTTCCTATAAAGAATCACAGTGAATTTGCTGGCTCAGAGCTGAGCCGGTCTTAGTGGGTGCCCTGCAGCAGACAGTGTTACCTAACACCCCAGCACTGGCACAGACATCTGTACAGGTTTCTTTGAAACACAATTCCAGATGAGCACACTTCCAAAGGAGCACTAACAACAATACAGGAAGGTTTGCAAGGCCCAGGGGTAGTTACCTCACTTTACCACCCCCACCAGAAATGCCCTTTTTAAGAAGCAGCAGCAGAAGGGTGGCTGGCACTGCTCAGCCAAGTGATGCTTGTGCTCGGCTGGAAGTGTATAGCAATAACAAATACAACAATGTATGTCTGTAATTAGCTCCTGAAATACATACTGACTATCCTGACAGAACAGCCTGCTCCTGAACCTGGGTCACTGGAAGTGAGAGGTGATGGTGAGAGGCTCAAGAGGCGTCCTGCCTCTCCCAGGAAGTCTTGCTTCCCCTACACTTGGTGATACCTGGCTCATTCCTAAAAGGCAAAATGTGCTTGTCAGAGATAATTGTATGCTGGTTCTGCTGGGATGCAGTAGAAGGGAGTTGCCCCAATTATTTCTGCTGGGTGGCAGAACATAATCAGAGGCTCCTGTGAGCAGTCACACACAGTTCCCCCATCCCCTCCAATGTGGTTCTGAGCTCACCCTGGCATGCAGGGGGCAAGTGGAAGAAGGGGTTGAAATTCACAGTTTAGTGGTTGTGATTCATACCGGTACACAAAAGGGCAAGATTACAACCACCACCAGCAAAGACCTTTATAGCAGTTGGTCATTCTGAGGTGCAAAGCAAGATGCCAGGCAAAACCTCGTTCCATCAGATCAGAACAGCCTCTCCCCTGGAGAATTTGCCAAGTAGCTTAAAAACTGATCCCACGTTACACAGTCATCAAAAACAGCTACTAAATCAAGATGACACCTTCAGCTTCAACCCCAGCTCATGCAACTACATCAGTGGGACAAAGTCCCGACTGACACACAGGCCGGCCAAAGAAGACCTGGCCAAGGCTCTGAACAGTGCCCTAGGAAGTAGCAGGCAGGTTAGAGGGGTGACAGCATGTAGGAAGTCCCAACAGTACCTCAGAGTGTGGGGTCTCCCCTAGCCCCTCCTCACTTCTCTCCTTCTTGGAATGCACTGCAGCAGAGGCATGGCGCTGTCTCTTCCGCTTCCGCTGCTTCTCCAAGAGCTTTTCAGAAGCTGGGATGCAACACAAAGACCACTCAAGAAAAATGCAGAAATAATTCCCTTGCTACAGGTGCCACCAGTAAGTCCTATACCCTTTCTGAGAGCTTCAGGCTGGGTCCTACTGTATTTGAGGGCATGAGGGCTGGGGCAATACCAGTCCAGTCTCCAGGCAGGCTGTCCTGCGACCATCAGAAGACAACTGATTCAGAGGGGGTTAAGCCTATTTGCTGGGCTGCTGAACAGTATCACTGATAGCTATGAATAACAACTGAACACCTCCTTGTGGAAATATAAACCCACCATCTCCATTTTCCATAGGGAAAACCAAAAACATAACAGTACCTTTTATAAATACACAATCTCAATATCTATTTCTTCTGCCACTGCCTCAGCTGAGGAGAGATCAGGACATGTAAGCCCTTTCACACACAAAGCCACAGGCACTGATCCAACTGTCACCAACAGTCCCCCTCCCCAGCCTTACCTTCCTTACCTTCGCCCAGGTCTGGGAAGCGGGCTGATGAGAAGACCTCCGAGCTCTCAGTTTTCAAAGAGCCAGTGACCTACAAAGACACAATGAAGTAAAGTCACCAGATGCAAAGCAGAGAAGCACGTTCCTTAGCTACTCAGAGCTTTTCTCAATGCCTGCAATATGTTAACTTACAGTTCAGGTCAGGAATTCATCAGTGATTAGAGACATCACAAGAAAACACTTGTTTTGGGTGGACACTAGATCCCACATTGAAAGGCCAGCCTCTGGGCAGGGCAGAATGCTGAGTCTCCTGTGCCTTGTGCTCACCAGCATCACCTGCAGTTTCTTGAGCTCTCCCCAAAAGGTCTCTAGCACCCTGTAATCTGCTGGGAATGAGCACTCTCTTCTAACTTTATGGTTAAGACTGAAAACACACTAGTCTCTGCATTACTGCAACCATGATAACTATATTAAGACTGTACCACACAGGGAGAGAAAAAGGGAAGTAGAAAAACTATTTTTAAGCAACCTTAGAAACAGTGGCAGCAAGTCTCATGCAGGTACACCACCTGAAATAATTCTGTACAAGATGCTTTTTTCCAAACTATGTCACTGGGTACTGAGTATTTAGCAGAGAGGAGCAGCATTTGCCTAAAGAATCTGCACCAAGTACTGCACACTGCGTGTGGTGCAATCCAAGCCTCCACCCTGCTAAAAACTCTGCACTTATGTACCATTCACCAGCCCACTTGGGAAGGTAACAAAGGAAACACTGCTCAGAGGAAATCTGACAAAAGAGGACAAAGCCTTAGGCTGAAGTTACACTGCAACATAACAGTAACAGAAAGCCTCTGCCCAGACAATTTCTGCTCACACCTTCCCAGCCAGCATCCAGATGACTCCTTTTCCATAAAAATCCATGAAGAGAGGAGATTTTACAGCCAAAACTACTCAATTCCCATTACAAGTGGGGAGGGGTGGAGAAGAGATCTGTATTCAGCAGATTTCTTCATCCCAACACAGCAACCAGCACCTTTGGGAAGGGTGGACCTTGGCTCCTGGGTCACAGCCAACAAGAAAACCACAGTTCATTGCATCGTGTCTCATTCAGCAGAGTCTGCTGTCTGGGTTCACTTTATATCTGGCTTTCAAAAGAACTAGGAGGAGAGTACCTTCTTTGGGGGAGTCCACTCTTCCTTCTTTGGCATAAAGGCAGTGTCCAAATCATTGGATTCCAAGAGCTTTTTAGTGGGCTTCCGTTGACGCTTCCTTTCGAAGTTTCCTGCAATGAAACTCTTCACATCAGATAAATGGGGGTCTTCTACTCTTCATCAGACTAAGACCACTAAGCAAATATCAGCCAACATCTCAAGACAATCTGCTCCATCCTGTCTTATGGATCATAAGGGCAGAGATGCCAGTTACCTTTTTCTGCACAGCTTCAGCAAAAACTGGACCTCAGCCTGTCATGACCTTCAGGCATACCTCAATACATCATACAAAAATCCACCCACAGAAGATAGACTATGAAGTCAACTCCAGCTGGTACCACATCCTGGCAGTGCAATTCAGATCATAATTTCTAAATCACTTTGTTCTGGCATAAGCCAGTCCTACCACAGACAAACACAGCCCTGCTTCTACTCCCACACCACTCACACCAGCGTTCATGCTGCATGTAACAAACAGGTTAAAGGGCTGGTTAAAACTTCCCAAACAAACCAGCTGTAACCTGCATCGTTTCCTGCTCAAGCTTTTTGCTGGCACTTGGGAGACAAGTTGCTATACCTAAGCTCACCCACACTGACTGTAGCAACAGTTATAAGTTTGAAATGTCCAGAAAGTTGTGATGCTATGAGTGCACTTAACAGAAACAGCCTGCTGCCCATCCTACCCTCTTCACCTGCTTGCTTTATCAGCCTTGGCCTTGTCCTTTATGTGACACACACCTCTGTGTGCACTGCTTATGCATCAGGCATCCTCCCTAATGGAGGGACACACTACATCATTTCCAAGGCAAGGCTCTGCCCACAATCTGGGCTCTGTGTGCTTCAGCAAGTGGTGAGTTTTCTCTGTAGGGGGAACAGCAATACAACCTCTGAATACCAGATGCTTCTTCCCACTGCTGCACCCTGTACTGTTCCCCTGCATCTCTACCTTCAGATTCCCACTGCCAGTTGTTCTTCCTTTAATCCTCTCCAATTTTCCATTTCCATCTGACAAACACAAGCCCCCAAAGGCAATCCCCCTGCTCCAGGCTAATTGACCTCCCAGTGACCGTACCTCTGTTTGGATTAGTTTTCTTGACTACAGCACAACCAGAACACTCGGGCTTTAACCCTGGACATGTCTTTAGATGCTACCAGAGAATGAACATGCTGCAAAGAAGACCCTGATACTGACTCTGTTGGAAAGGGTGGAAGTTTGTCAGACCACACTGGCTTGTCGCATACTGTGCCCCACTGAGAGCTCAGGCCCTTGCCTGTTGCTAGTACAAGCCTCTGACAATTTCTACAGATGCTTAGAATCTCTCAGAAAAAAAGTTTTTCCAGAGAAATTTCTGTGCTACAACTGCCTGAGCTGTCTTGGAAAGCAAAAGGTCATCCCGTGATCTGTGGAGGTCAGGCTTTGCATATCAACTGTAGTATAGCAATGCTCATCCAAGGGGTTTTAACAGCTGTGAGAGACCTTCAAGATAAAAGAATGCTACTGTTTGCCAAGCACAGATGGCAAGGACTCGGAGAAGTTGTGATTGTCTTCATTTGGATAAAGAGGCATTCTGTGCCAGGACCTAAGGAAGACGATCGTATCCTACAGAAAGCTAAAACCATTTGTGTAATCATCCAGCTCTCTGGGTCACCCACAGCACCCGCCCTCACTTCCTGGCTCCAGTAATGGTCCCTGAATGATGCAAAGCAAAAAAAAAAAGATAAGAGGTCAACACCTACTAACCTTCTCACTCTGACTGAATCAACAATTTCCACTGAACCTGTGACACATTCACTTACGTGAAGAGAATCACACAAGCTCTCACTCACCTGATTTCAGGAATCTCTCTTCTGCATCTGGAGAAGCAGAAACTTCAGAAACATCTGAGGAAGACAGCACCACTTCTGTAAAGTCTGAAGGTCCTTCTGGAAGTTGATCATTAGGATCAGTGGAATGGGATCCTAGTTCTGAGAAGGAGCACTCTGCTTCAAGGATGGGAGGGGACTCTTTGGTTGAAGATGGAGTTAAAACCAAAGGATTCTGTCCCTGCTGGGCATCTCTGTCAGGACTGCACTGTGCAGGAAGACCTCCTTCAAATTCAGACCTCACCACAGAATTCACCTAGCACAGTGAAACATGCTGGTGAATACATTCATCCTGCATAACACCGCACACAACAACAGTCAGCCAGCAGGAACACATCAAAAGCACAGAGCCCCAGAGTAATGGTCATGAAGAAGACAAAAGCCTTCACTCACCTTTTGCAACTGCTCCTGGCCTTTCTTTGATTTTTTCTTGGGTGCAAATAAGTGATCATATTCTTCTGCATATTCCAGAAGCCGTTTACTTGGTTTTCTAAGGCGCTTCCTCTCTGAATGTACTAAGAAAAAGGAAAGCAGATTCAAGACTATGTTTGAGACAATCACAAGAGAAAATTCTCTTCATCACCTCTAGAGAATAGTTGTTCCTGCATTCTCTTCCAGAGGGATTCCACGTGGGAAGAGCCCTGATATTTCTTCCTCTTTCATATGGCCTTATAATTTTTGAGCTTCCTATTTTCCACAATCCTGACATGGCAGGTGGGATTTCTAAGGGCCTAAGGGACTTCAAGCAGTTTAGACAGGAAATAAAAAAACAGTAGATATCTGACTGAGAGCATCCTGAATTTCACCCAACATCTCCCTAGACAAACTACATCTAACCTTCTTACAGTACTTCTACAAAGCCTAAGAACATTAGCAACTCAGACTCATCGTGCTACTTTTGCTGTTAAACTCCTTTGTTGTCAGGCAGGGCACAGGAAAACACTGTTTTCCCATAACCCGTTTCAGTCACTAGTTTCATTAGAAACACAAGCCCAACTCCTTCCCTTCCCCTCCTCCCTGGCATAATTTTATATATACAAGAGCCTTGTATTCCCCATCTGCTGCTGCAAGCCCATTTATTGCCTTTGCTTCCCAACAATAGATTCCACAATGAGATCAGGGAGCAAACAGTCCTCAACAGCGACTGTGAGCTCTTCAGGGCTCATGTCTTTGTGTCTGCACGATGCTGCACCCCAGCAAGGGAAACCCAATCACAAGTATTTCCTCCATACAAACCTAACTACCCTGTGCTGCACCACCTCAACACCCCCCTCAGTGCACAGTAAGCTCCCAAAAAGGAGCCTTGACACTCTACCACCATCTCCACTCAGCAAGCTGCAAAAGCAAGATAACACAAGTTTACGTATTCTTCTCATTTCCTGCAATACCTCTGACTTTTCTCCCTTTTTTTTTTCAGCTTTCAAAATTATTCAGCAATATTGTCAAAAGATTTATCCCCATCACAAAAACATTTGTGGTCTCCTGGAAGTTTAGGAACAAACACTAAATATTTTCTTTGCTTCTTTTCATGCGTAGGAGGTGTGTTTTTTTCTTTTTAAAACAAACACTTTATAAAAAAGCATTCCAGTGCAAAGCTTCAGAACAGGGATGTTGGACAAGATTGCTACACTTTATTGTGGCTTTGTGGTTAAACAAGCATGAAAACGTCAAACTTGGCATAAAGAGAAGAAAGGAAAACCTTTCTCAAACACAGCTATTTTCAGCCTCTATTAATGCTCTGCACAGGTGTCTCGGTGAAATACACATTTCAGCACATAACCAGGTATAGGATGAATATCCTCACTGGGCAACTATTTAGAGCCCCAAAGCTGTGCAGCAGAGCACACAGCACTGTGCCAGAATGGCTGGCTTAACTACATATTTTTCCCCCAAACCAAATCCCGTACAAGAATCCCAAATGGAGTCTGATTGGCACCGGTAAATAACGTACCTGACAACCCTATTCTGTATGAAAACATTTTATATCAGCAAATTCCACCAATCTTCACCTCTGCCTATTCTCTAAATATCACCATAGTTTGTACCAGGAACATGCCAAATGTTGTCATTCAACTATGATGAAGACTTCACACAGTTTGAGTTCAGTGGAAGTAACTCAGCTGTGACTACAGTCTGTTGTGCTCTCTTACACTGATACTCTGCCTGCTGCAGACACAGATTCGCCACAGCTTCACAAAGCACTTGCAAAGAGAAGAAACTCCTTCTCTTCTATAAGCTGCAGTGAGTAGCTCTAGCTCCTCTCCAGCAATGCCACCTCACCCAGGAGCCTGCTGCCTTTCACTGCTGCCTCTCTTCCAACATTGCTACCTCTTAGCAGCTGCTCCTCTCTGTCTACTTGAATCTTCATCTCCCATAGCAGCATTACAGGGACACTTCAATTGCAAAGCCATCATGAAATAACGAGAACCTCCGTTGTATCTTAATGTAAACGAGGAAGGAGGCTCCTCAGGCAAGGATCTCACTCCCCCCTCAGGCTGCAGCAGCCCAAACAGCCCCAGGATACCTGCTTTGTCAAGACTTAAGTCCTCAGAAACATGTGGCCACAGCTAGAGGAGCCGGTGAATGATTAAGCTTGTCATGATTTTAAACCAGAACTTTTACCCCGTGTGTTACACGCTATGGGCTTGTTTTCTGTGCCTGCTGGGACTTGACTAGGGCAGGTCCTATGACCACTAAGCCAGGAGTTGCCTGTTCCTCTTTCAGTGTGGAAAAGGCAACCTCCAGCAACCACTAATAGCAAAATACACACACCAAATGTGCACTGAGGGAACCCATAAGTGACAAAATGCACAGTGGTTCAATATTCTGTCAAGTTATCATAATTCACGATAGTGCAAATAGATCAGAGCAATTTTGTTTGGTGAAATCTATGTAAAAATTTAATTTTGTTGTTTTCATTAAGGTTTGCTCCCCCAGATTCTGTGCAGAAGCCTGAGGATGGTATGTGTTGAATGCAGCTCTGCAGGACCTACTCCCTCCACGCACACCCCTTTGTTTTTGTTTTGCTTTAACCACATGTCTCCATCTCCATGGGCAGGGCTGTCTGACCTTGTGTTCTTCAGAAGCCTGCTCCTTCCTGGGTTATTTTGCATCCAGTGACGCTGCCATACTTCTGCCTGCCATTCCAAGACCCACCCCTGGCCCAGCCTCCCTGGCAGATGCCCCCTCTTCTGTTCTTACCTCCAACCCTCAGGCAGCCACAACAAAGCTGTAAATTAGGAAATCTGTGGGGCTCCCCAGTTCATCATTAGCAGCTAACAATATTCCATGCTAAAATGCAAAAAAACCCCAAACAACCTAGCACCTCTCAGTGAAAACCTTCAGAACAAACCAAAGATAGACTGTCAAACAGCACTATGGAAAAAAAAACCAACAAAAAAAGAGCAGTCACTGAGACTCAGTTTCCCACATCTTTCTAATGCTGATCTATCCAGCTAACACCAAGCACATGGCTCCAAGAAATACATTATGAAGGTGTAGGTTTAAATAAAAAAAAAACACTTCCCCATCTCAGAAGGATGCTTATTTTACATTTTACTGTGGAGGAACTAATAGATTTGTAATGTATTTGAACTTTCTGACCAAAAAGCAAAGCAAAATCCCATAATCGCTCTGCCTTCTTTGTTCTCCATGCTTCCAGAGAACCCAAAACCAACATCACCACACCTTCTTCAGCTCAGATGTACACATCTCCATGGTGTCAAACAGCCCCAAGTTCCATAACTTAAGCTTTAAATGAAAAAGTATAAAATGTATACAAATACACACTCTGGCGCAAGTCCAGCTCCCTTACCTTGTGCAGAGAATTCAGACTGGGGAGCAAAGTTGCCAAGCTCTGTTTCTGAGTCCATCACACTGTTGTTTGGCTTACCACATACATTCAAACGTTTCTTAACTAAGTCTAAATGATTCTCATAGTCCTGATCTGTTAGGTCTCCCTCAAGCACCTTTGAATGAGGGGAATGCCTACGTCCCAAGCACTCATTTCCCTTCAGTGAAAAGCCACGAGAATTCAGGCCACAGGCACTTGCCAAGTTTCCTTGTTCCCTAGATCTACTGATGTGCTTATTAGATCTAGCACTGCTTTGGTTAAAACGCTGCCATCGCTTTTTGGGTGCTACGTGATTTATGTCATTAGACTCATCACCAAGAGAACTCTCACTATTTGCCTCTGAATCCAAGTCTGGACTCTCCCCATTTTCAGCAGAAGTGCAGCTCTCAATATTTCTACCAGCTTCAGGTCTCCTTCCAATACGATCTAAATTGTCATCAGATAAACAGGCAGAGTCTTCATCAGTTGAATGTTGTGTTAAATCAATAGACTCTTTCCTCTCAGTATCTTCTGCTTCATTATCTAGAGGACTGGTAACCGAACTGTGAACACGGAATGTATGTTCTCCTGAATCTCTGGATAACAGACTTAGCAACTTACTTGGCCCTCCTGGTTTTAAGTCCTTTCTGTTTGAAACTGTTTTATCTCCAAGCTTTGATGACTGCTTAGATTTTGAACAGTTGCGTTTGGAGATGCAATTTGTGCCGTTTGTCCCAGAAACAGCAGCACTCGCAGGCTCCCTTTTACTAGTACCAATCCCCGTCAACTTGGTTGGAGGATTGCGAGAAAATGAGGAGTTGCTTACAGCTGAGTTCAGATTCACTGTTTCCTGGACACGATCTCCATTTTTTTCTATTTTATATGGGGGACCTACAATAGACAAGGACTTCAGACCACTTGCAGAATTGCTTCCAGAACCATCAGCTGTGCTGGTATTTCGAAATGGAACTATATTTTGACCAGTCATCAGTTGCTGCTCTTTTGTCTTACTGTCATGCATATCCTTCAACATCATTAACAAGGTGCTGAATTTGTAATCTGGCTCGATAGGCAAACGACCATGACCAGAGGCAGAAGAGAAAAGTAAGGGCACCGTAGCCTTGGGAGTGCCAGAGTCATTAGCATCGTCATTCATGGACCGGTAAGAGAGCTCCTTCAGCTCTGACAAGACATGATTCACCACAGCTGTTTCTATTTCAGAAGAATCCCTGGTTTTCTCATGCATGTTGTTTAACAGTTTCTGACCATCAGCTTTCCCACTTCTCTGAAGAGAATCTCTCTGGAGGCCAGAGAAACCTTTGGTATCAGAAGAGCAGCGATTCACATCACCTTCCTCTTCTGCAAGAGAAGACTCCAACCCAGCAACTTTATGTTTGCATTTTATACTTCTGATTTGGGGCAATTTCACACTTTTCGGCTTCAAGATTGCTTGATTTGCAACACCAGGCCAGGAGCTGTCCTTGGAAACACTTTGGGTAGTAGTGTGCTTGTTTGCTAGGGGAAGA
>NW_009953964.1:6774156-6796082 GCF_000747805.2 Chaetura pelagica
AGGGAAAGATTGTCATTTCTCACATCTGAAGAGCACTCAAGAGCTGTCAAGGACATCTCAGCATCAGAGAAGCCTATTTCAAGCTCCCCATCTGCAAATTCAGCATCATGTCTGCTGGTTAGTGAACTTCCCAGAGATTTGCGATCTCTGCATGACTTCTTCCTGGCCCTTCTGTTGCTCTTCTGAGAAAGGTACATGGAAAGCTTAATGTTGCCACTTGACGTCATAGGAAATTCCTTCTCCACTTTATCTGAAGAATCACTAACTTCAAGAGCACTAGAGGCTCTCTCTGAACTTTGGTCCATGGTATCTACATCACTGTTCCCGCCATCTGAGAGGGAAGAGGATGAATCCGACTCAGTTTGCTTTTTCTCAATACTAGTATCAGATGCAGAATAGTGTATTTGTAACTTGGAACTGCACATGAGGCCCAGGGAACCCTTCTCTCTCTCCAAAGATGCACTGGAAAACAAATCCCCTTGGAGCGTGTTCTTCAGGGCATCACTTTTACGATTCTCATAGCCTGGTTTCAAAGTTGTCTTTTCAAAACGTCTTACTCCAAAGGAGGAGAGCAAATGGTGGTTTTCCCTGGTGCTACTGGATGCTGTTAGGCTATTAGCAATCCGGCGAAGTTCATGAGATGCATGTTTTTCTGGTAGGTCCCCAATCATCATGTTTCTAACTATGCTCTCTGGCGTTTTTTCTTTGATTTCCCCCCTAGAAGCTTCCCCTCTTGCACCATTCTTTTTTACTCTAGTCCTTTTTCTGCTGTCAGAGCTCTTTCTGACATGTGGGTTAATGTGCAATTTTCCTTTTTCACTGGACAGGTGTCTGGAGTCAAAAGCCAAGGATTTTAAACAGCCATTCAGCTGCCTGTCCCTTTCTGCTCCAGGGCCATTGGCATAACATTCTGACTGCATTTCCTTCTCGCTGTCCAGCTCACTGGAGTTCTGGCTGCACTTCTGATCCTCTGGCTCGCCAAGAAGAATGTCTTCTGCCTGTCCAACACTGTCTTCCCATTTAGCCATAAATCTCTGAGGAACCTTAAAGTTGGGGGAGACAAAAAAAAAAAAGAAGAAAGAAAAAAAAATGACAGGTTAAGCAACAAGAGTGAAACAGAGACACACAAGGCATGGAAGAGAGTGTCAGTCCTGCATTTTGCATCTTAAAGGTAATCACCTAAATTCCCAGAAACTGTGCCTAGTGGACTCAGAAAATACTCCTCCTGGCTAAGTACCTTGCCCTCCTCCTGAGCCTAATAAAAATCCCTGTGTGTTCCCAAAACAGAAAAAAGGTCCCTGCATGCAGGTCTCAGGAACCAAACGTCCTGGCACCCCAGCACACCCTCAACACAACAGCTAGTAAAGGGGAAGCATATGGGATGGATCCTTGGCACAGGAATGCAAAGCAACAGCCAATAAGCATCTCAAGGTAAATACAGTGTAATTTTCCTCACGTAGACACGTTTGCTTTACTCATTGTTGGTTCTTCCTGCATCCCTTGAACTGAGCATGATTCAGTCTTCTCTCTCCATCAACTCACCTTGGTACAAACTCTTGATCCACTCATCTAAAATGTACTCTCTCAAATTCAAGATATGCATTACCTAGAAGACTCACAGCTTTCACTCTGTACCTTTAATATAAACCTAAAACTGCTCTCCATACAGGACAGGAATCTCTGCTAACATCTAAAACCAGCAAGAAACTTGTTTCTTATCCATGTGTGTTGTTCTTGGCTGCACAACAGCAAGTCAAAGGCTTCACAACTGTTTCTAAAATCAAAACCATTTCCAAGGCAGAAGGAGCAACTCCAATTTTCTGACACTTTTTCTTGAAAAAAAAAAAAAAACACAAACCCACAACAACTAAATCTCATTTCAGTAGATTAAAGAAGTTTTATGGAGCCTGGTAGCAGAGCAGACAAAGACTCCCAGCTTCACATCAGATCTTGGCTTCCATGGATATAAACTTGAGTATCTTTGCAAGTAACAAACATTTGATTCTCTCTACTGCAGCTTCACTGGCATTTCTATTTACATATAGGATGAGGTTCTAGCCATGCAGCACTTTTAGGACCAGAACAGTTATTTGGGAGAATGTTATCAGTTTCTGGATGGGGGAGACGCTAGGAGCAGAAGGACAAAAGTCCTTAGAGAAGATACTGAGCATGTTCCTGGAAAAGGAAAACCAAATAAAAGCATTACACCTGGGGACTCCCATCTGCAAGAGCACATTTAATCTGATGGTTCTACATTAACATGGATTAAGTACTTAACTGCTAATAAACCGCTTGGAAAAAGAGAAGAAATAACAACAAAAGTGCCTAGCATCACTACCTGCTCCCTTGCAGTAACACAGTAGCCTCTCTACTTCTCCACTTCAGCAATTCTAAAAAGTTCATTTCTCCAGTCACCTTCCCAAAGACACAGACCAGACCCCTGTGTGACATTACATTACACTGGCTACAACTGCTCGGGGTTGTTATCATTGGAAAAGGAGATGATGCAATGAGCCACAAAACTCATTCCCACAGGCTCATCGACAAAGTGGTTTCCAAGTCAAATTGTAAGTCCTAACACGTTTTTATACAGAGAATTACTGAAGCAGGGCTAAAAACCCCACTGCTTTATCTGAGTCAGTGATCTAGTGAAGTGTGCAACTCCACTTCTGCTTCAGATCAGCCAAAAGAAGCTGCCAGAGAGCACAGGAAATCATTTGGAAGAGACTGTAACAGAGACTGGGAGAGGGCTGTGCTGCTGAGCAGCCTGAACAGATCTCACACTGACAGACACCCACTCTTGTGACTCCCCGAGCTGTCCAGGGCAAAAAAAGCAACAGGCCACACCCCAACATAAAAGAGAGCCTAGAAACTCCTGGCACCTTATAAACTATGCCCATTGTACAGATGTGGAGGATCATTCCCCTGGCTGTGTTGCTGCAGTCACTGCCACAGGAGAAAGCTGTCAAAGTGCTATTCCAGGCACAGAGGAATGCTTTATACTGTGCAGACTCCAGGAATCAGAAACATATTAGAGAAAACTGATCTTTCACCTTATGTTTGTAGCCTTTTTCCTTCTGCTTCCCTCTTCTCCGAAGAACAGGCAGCTCTTCAAACTGATGTCTTCCTTCAAAGAGGACAATCGCTTTCCCAGCAACCCAGGTCTTCTCTGAAGGTTCTCCTAAGGCCTCCACATAGTACTCTCTGTATGGTCGCTGATTGGAAACTATGTTGAGAAATGTAACACAGTAAACTTTCCATAGAATGAAGGCAAAGAAAATCACAGAAAGTGTTAACAATCTACCAGTTAATTTTAAACTGATTTTTACATAGCAACATTCCCAAAGGTATAACAGTTCTAAGGATTTCTAGTCAGAACCAGGGAGACTTGATCTCTGGAATATGTTGCTGTGCTCTCTATTTCTGAATATAATGTTTTTTTCTTACAGACAGTTGACTAACAGGTCTAAGATGGGTCATCTCCCTAAAGCAAGGACTACATTTTGGCTGCAAAAAAAAATGTGAAAATATCAACTTTATTTTTTTTCTCTTAAGACACACAACACACTCAGCAGGACATTTCTTTTTTTGCTACTCCCTGATTAATGATTAAACAGTCCAGTCCACTTGACTGTTAGGAAAAGGCAACAGTGTGCTGACAACACCCAGAAATTACATCCTTCTCTACAGAATTTACCCATACAGGTTGAACCTCCCCCACCACAGTACAGCCCATTTTGTTCAATGCTTTCTTACCAAACAAACTCTTGTTTAGGACATAGAATATTAACAGAGGAAAAGGCAACAGTGTGCTGACAACACCCAGAAATTACATCCTTCTCTACAGAATTTACCCATACAGGTTGAACCTCCCCCACCACAGTACAGCCCATTTTGTTCAATGCTTTCTTACCAAACAAACTCTTGTTTAGGACATAGAATATTAACAGGATTTAAGTAAGCACACACAAACACCATACAAGGAGCAGTGTAACAGAACAAAATGTTAGCTGCAGTGGGTATCTCCATACTTTGGGCATGAGGCTGTAGAGCAAGAGAAGAAACTCAAATCATAAGGGTACAATAAAAGATTTTCCAAAGGTTTTTTCTGTGCAAGAATGCTGAACAGACATAGTACGATTAAGAACTGAACCGGTACTGCATGTGCTGGTAAAAAAGGCCATGTTACAGACATTGTGGCAAACAAGGCTTGAACAAGTGATATAAGCCTCTCCCTGCATGTAGCTGTGACGTGTGCTTCACGTTCTCCTGGGAGCACCTTCAGTCTTCAAACAGGTATCCTAGACTTGGCAGCCCATTTGGTTTGTGCTCCCTCTTCCATAAATGCCAGCACAGTGTGGCAGCCCAGCCTTCAGTGATGTTGACCGAGATTCTGAGCAAGACCCCTGAGAAGATGACAGATCAGGGCAACAACAAACAAAGGGCAAAGATGACTGACTTCATCCATCCCATTCACAGGGTCAGGACTCAAGCTGCTGAGCCTCAATCTTCCCACTCCAAAAATCCTTGAGTCAAGAGCTTGCTGGGAGGAGACAAACTGCTTTAAATGAAACACCATGCCTCAAATCCAAGAGAAGAGGTTTTTGCACAAGTGATGAGTTTGAAGCAACCTGCCTTGTTTTGAAGGGCTCGTTCCCTTGGCAACAGGAGCGCCAAGGCAGGAGGTCTCCGCTTCCCATGGTGTGCACAAAGCCCCAGCAGCTCCCCCTGTCCAAAAGTGCCAGGGTTCAGATCCACCTACTCCACCCAGCACTGGGGAGGGGAGACTAGCAGATTACACACAGCCACAACTGGAAAATGCCATTTTCCCCAGAGCTCTGTTGGTTTGAACACAGATAAAACATGATGGGAGGGTCTATCACGTAGCTGGAGATCAGACCATGCTGGAATGTGCCAACAGCACATTTCCTCCCTGCAGAATTCCTTTATTATAAATCCTCATACACAGGCTGAGAAGGGGATTACTGGACAGCTATATGCATTAAATCCTGTTCAAAATTTCGTGGGGTGGCGGGATGAGAAAGGAGAATATGTCTGGCATATCTTCCAGCAACATCTTTGAAAGGAATCTGAGAGCTCAAAAGGGACTATTTAAAACAGCACATTAAGTATTATCTAGAATGAGGATGAATGCCTCCCAAAGGATGAAGGGAAAGGTGGAGAAATACACGTAGGAGGACTACAGCATCTAAGGATTTCTAGTCAGAACCAGGGAGACTTGATCTCTGGAATATGTTACTGTGCTCTCTATTTCTGAATATAATGTTTTTTTCTTACAGACAGTTGACTAACAGGTCTAAGATGGGTCATCTCCCTAAAGCAAGGACTACATTTTGGCTGCAAAAAAAAATGTGAAAATATCAACTTTATTTTTTTTCTCTTAAGACACACAACACACTCAGCAGGACATTTCTTTTTTTGCTACTCCCTGATTAATGATTAAACAGTCCAGTCCACTTGACTGTTAGGAAAAGGCAACAGTGTGCTGACAACACCCAGAAATTACATCCTTCTCTACAGAATTTACCCATACAGGTTGAACCTCCCCCACCACAGTACAGCCCATTTTGTTCAATGCTTTCTTACCAAACAAACTCTTGTTTAGGACATAGAATATTAACAACAGGATTTAAGTAAGTACACACAAACACCATACAAGGAGCAGTGTAACAGAACAAAATGTTAGCTGCAGTGGGTATCTCCATACTTTGGGCATGAGGCTGTAGAGCAAGAGAAGAAACTCAAATCATAAGGGTACAATAAAAGATTTTCCAAAGGTTTTTTCTGTGCAAGAATGCTGAACAGACATAGTACGATTAAGAACTGAACCGGTACTGCATGTGCTGGTAAAAAAGGCCATGTTACAGACATTGTGGCAAACAAGGCTTGAACAAGTGATATAAGCCTCTCCCTGCATGTAGCTGTGACGTGTGCTTCACGTTCTCCTGGGAGCACCTTCAGTCTTCAAACAGGTATCCTAGACTTGGCAGCCCATTTGGTTTGTGCTCCCTCTTCCATAAATGCCAGCACAGTGTGGCAGCCCAGCCTTCAGTGATGTTGACCGAGATTCTGAGCAAGACCCCTGAGAAGATGACAGATCAGGGCAACAACAAACAAAGGGCAAAGATGACTGACTTCATCCATCCCATTCACAGGGTCAGGACTCAAGCTGCTGAGCCTCAATCTTCCCACTCCAAAAATCCTTGAGTCAAGAGCTTGCTGGGAGGAGACAAACTGCTTTAAATGAAACACCATGCCTCAAATCCAAGAGAAGAGGTTTTTGCACAAGTGATGAGTTTGAAGCAACCTGCCTTGTTTTGAAGGGCTCGTTCCCTTGGCAACAGGAGCGCCAAGGCAGGAGGTCTCCGCTTCCCATGGTGTGCACAAAGCCCCAGCAGCTCCCCCTGTCCAAAAGTGCCAGGGTTCAGATCCACCTACTCCACCCAGCACTGGGGAGGGGAGACTAGCAGATTACACACAGCCACAACTGGAAAATGCCATTTTCCCCAGAGCTCTGTTGGTTTGAACACAGATAAAACATGATGGGAGGGTCTATCACGTAGCTGGAGATCAGACCATGCTGGAATGTGCCAACAGCACATTTCCTCCCTGCAGAATTCCTTTATTATAAATCCTCATACACAGGCTGAGAAGGGGATTACTGGACAGCTATATGCATTAAATCCTGTTCAAAATTTCGTGGGGTGGCGGGATGAGAAAGGAGAATATGTCTGGCATATCTTCCAGCAACATCTTTGAAAGGAATCTGAGAGCTCAAAAGGGACTATTTAAAACAGCACATTAAGTATTATCTAGAATGAGGATGAATGCCTCCCAAAGGATGAAGGGAAAGGTGGAGAAATACACGTAGGAGGACTACAGCAACCAGACTTGAGGATGACGTGAGCACAATGTAGGAAAAGCTACTTCATGTCTCTAGGGAACTAGCAGAGAGCTCTGAGCTGATGGCCACCAGGAACAAAGTCTACTTGCTCTCAGCACTTGGTTCTCAGGCTGGTGAGGGCCACAAAAACTGGAAATAAATACATCAGTGAGCAGCAACCTCATCAGTCTACAGAGCTGTCAGTGGCAGAAGGCACCACTTCAAGGGATTTCCAGTTGCCCCCAGGACAAAAAGAATCAGAAAGGGAAACAAGGAATAAATAAATCAGCTTCCATTTGTGGCAGTCTCCCCATGGCAGCTGGAATGATCCTAAAAGCACTGTGAAAGCCTTTAAGTAAGCTGTAATTTCCAAACAATCACTTCCCCTCTGTTCTCTCCATCACTCACCTACAGTCTCTGCCATGAGATTGTCAAGATTCTTCCTTCCTGGCTCTCTGTTGTGTTCAAGCACACATAGCTCTGTCTTACTTCCTCCATCTCTTCCCCTCACACTCTGCTGACACTTAGTCTGATACCCTGTGCCCTAAACTTTCACATACGTGGCTCCATCTCCAGGTCATTCTGCTATTTCCCCATAAACAGCCCCTTTCTTCCTTGTGTCAAACAAGAACTAAAAAGCCTTCCCTTCCTCTCACACATTCCCACCGCACCTTCAGGCATTCAGCAGCTACACTGCACTAACCCACACCCCACTTCTCAGCCTCTCCAGCCTTCTGTTCTCCAAGCCTGGTAGACTGTGTCCCCACACATTCCAGGCTTCCCAGTTCTGCTTGCCCACCTGTTGCACATTTCTGTCCTCTCCTCTTGGATCCATGTAATTTTCTCTGAGAGCCTTGTCTTTCTTCTACACTGCCCTGCACTCAACCCACCTACTGATCCTGCTTATATTCTGGGAAGTAAAACCTACATGTCTAACAGCTCCCTCTGTCACTCCCAGCAGCCTCACCCCCCTGCCTTCCTCCTGCCACCTCCCTGATCTTGGTCTACTTTACAGCTCTAGGTTTTCCACAGTGGAGTCTATTTCTTCACACCTTCAAGGGCCAGAAATGTTTATTAATTAATAAAAGGTTGCAGCACTCTGGCATACACAATTCCTCCACTTTTGTGGTCTGATACAGTACCTTTCATTTTTGAGTGACAGTCCAGCACTGGGTCATGACAAATTGTGCATGGCCACCATGGGCGTCTGTTGAACTTGGCCCAAACAAGATCCCCAACTTCATACTTCACTGGAGTAGGTTTCTTCTTGGCTCGGATCTTTGGGGAAAAACCAGAACACAAGAAATCACTAAAGCTCCAGATGCTTTTAAAGAGATTTGCCTCCCCCCTGTGTGCAGATTACATCTGGCCACCAGAGACATTTACATTAAAAAGCAAGTCCAGATTTTACTTAGTGGCTCCTACACCTTCAAATAACATGTTCTCTCCATTCTTCTGAAAGAACAAAACAAATCAGAATTTGAGAGATATTTTTTTTTATTTTTTTTTAATAAGGAACATGGACCCCTGGTAAACGACTGCACTCAAATGTCAAAAATTTGAGCAAATAAATGTTTGGAGTGAATACTAGCTCCCCTTACTTCACTAACACAAATTTGTTCATTTCAAAGGTTGCATCACACAGAAATAAAAAAAGTAGTGGTAAGAGACAATTAAATATTCCTGACTGGAAGAAGGTGATGAGAACACTTAGTTACATGTTTATCAATAGCAAAAAAAAAAGTTGGCATATACAAGCTAGTAACTTCCCTGCCTCTAAGCTGTGCTCAGGAAAAAGCTTCACTATAAAGTATTTGAAACCACAGGCAGGTACAAGCAGAAAAAAACATATGTCCTAGTTTTTAGTTTATATAAACAGAACTGCCACTGCTCTGCCCCAAAGCTACAGAGCAGGAGACAGGGAGAACAGCAGCAGTTAACCCCTGATGGACACAGGGACTTGGCCTGTCTCCACAACCCGCTGGCAAGTACGGACTGCAGGAACAGACACCCGACCCACTCTGCTTCCCAGGCTGCGTGGCCATCACCGGAACACCAACATCTTTCCAGACACAAAAGCACAACGCTGTCTAATGCCATTCCTGCCTGGCTACCAGAGCAGAGAGCAGACCCGGTGCTGAGAAGTGCACACCCCCTGGCAGTGCCACCAGCAGGACCTCTGCCAAGAGCAGGATTCAGGAGCTTACTGCTGTTGTGACTAATTGAACCAAGACTGGGAACAATAGGTTTTCAAGGGATACATGAATCCCTGTGTCCAGCCACACGTCCTGGGCACATTCAGCACTTTAAGTGCTCTCAGTGGCTCTGCAGGTATCATTCTTTCCATTAGCATCAGCAAGATGCTACTTATTAAAGTTGTCAAAGCACAAATATGCACCGTCTCACTTCTCCATCCTGCCCACCACCCTTCCTGAGGCACGTCTCTTGCAAGTCACAGCTCAACATCCTAGCAACTAAGGCTCAACAGACCTCTCTAATAAAAGGTATATTCTGCTTCAGGTTGAGTTTTATGGGGTTTCTTCATGTGGTTAAAGAAAAAACAAAAGGATAAACTCCTCTGTTACACGAAAAGCAGCAGGTAATGACATGACAGACTACATGGCTGAAATTCTTCTCACTCAATCATCAAAAACCATGCAATAACTTATCCCTGCGCAGGAGCTCAGGAATGGGGAATGTGAAGGAGCACCGGGCAGGGGGGCTGCAGACTCTTGCTCTGCCACTGTGACCAGTCACCTGCCTGGCAGGTCTCCTGGAACAAAAATATGCATCTGTGAGCAAGGGAACCAGAGGTGTTGCCTTTGCTGGGTCCTTTAAAATGCAGACGTACTTTCATATGCAAACCTCCCTTTTTTCCCCAGCTTCTATTCTTGTTAAGGCTATTTTTGCCACAAAAAGAGTTACTTTTTTATACATTTTTCATCCCAAAGCTTTAAGGGCTGTACATATATCTCATAACTAACTGGTTACCTCAAATGCAGTGCATACTACATACACAATGTATGTACATCCTACTGACAACTGTAACCTGAGCAGTAAAACTATGCTGGAGATTTGCCAAAGCCATTCACACCGCAGCACCTGAGGGACAACCACAACCCCTGCCCAGAGGCAAGTCTGCATTTAAATCAACCTTTTGTCACCTTCTAATACCCCACACATACACCTGATGAAAAAGTGGCTTTCAAAAACCATTCACACAATGATTAAACAGTTGCCTTTCCTTTCACAGCTATTCTCATTCCTCCCCAGTTCCCCCACTCCCTTCCCCAGCACTGGCAGTCAGATGTTGGCCTTATGATCCCTCACCACAAAGGCCCCACCAGGGGGTCTAAGAGAGACATGAGGAAGAACCATGTTCTGACGCCCTGAGGAAGAGCCCTGCAACAAGACACACTGCAGCAGGGCACTCTCTTGCCATGTTTGTCTCCATTTCCCTAAATCCCACGACACCCAGAGATGCCTTGACATCAAAATAACTAAACCAACCAACCAAAAACTAGCAGAGGAGTAAAAGCGGCAGTTATTTTGATTTCGAGGTAGAGTAAGTCTCCTCCTTTCAATTCTGCTGCATGATGCCAGAATTACAGCCCCCAAGGCATGCATTTCTTGGGACAGAATACACAAAAATTAATTCCCATTACAATTAACGTTTACTATATGAAGATCAACCTGCTAATGTCCCAATGGCCAAAAACTGAGCCCTGCAGTAATGGTGACTTTTCTGTGAGCTAGGAAAAGCCCAAGTTTTTTTAAACACAACAAACTTCAGATGTAACCCCTACACATGGTCAGAGTCCGGAGTGTTTAACTACACAGCATTAAAATTTTCAAGTGTTTAAACAACAAAAAACCTTGCCAGCCATTGCATACCAGGCAGGTACCATGCTGTAACTCCCGTGGTGATACACTGAAGAAATGCAAAGCAGGCAAGACACTGGGTTACTCAGGAAGGGAAGGAGATATACCCTGAACTCTAGATGATATGCAGTATTTCAGATCACTTTGTGCTAGTTTTGAAAAGAACAACAGAAAAAAAAATAATCAGGTAACTTGTGGATGCTTTTAATCCAACTCTCTTCACCAGTGCAAGACCCTAAATGACCACTGATCACTGAGGAACAGGTCACAAACCAAGGTTGAGCAGAAGGATTACACAAACACTTCTACCTTGAAAGCCACCTCCTGAATGTGTAACTATGTCAAACATACCAGTCTTTGCAATTCAGGAAGTGGAGCTGAGCTCCAGCTTTAGAATTTCATGAGAAAACAGGCCCTCTCACAGACAAGTCAACTACACAAGCAGTATGTGCCCTCCTGAAAATCTCATCATAAGGCAAATATGAAACATAAAATCATAGAATGATTTAGGTTGGAAAAGACTTTTAATTTCATTGATCTAGCAAAGAAAGGTTAAATTTCTAAGTGATTTTACTATTGTACAGATACTGTTGGTCCTTGACTATCTCTCACCAACTATCTTCCCTTTAAAATAACCACATCACTAAAAAGTGAAAAAAATAAAGCTTAACCATGTAGCCATGCTTGGCTACATCACTTGAAGCTGCTGTTCAACCCATAAATCTTGCTGAAAGAAGTTGCACTAAACTCAAGTTCACAAAGACACATACGTAGAAAGCCATGGGGTTCACCCTTCCTGCAGCACTGGCCATCTGTGTAACCACAGAGCAGTACCATCACCTCCAGAACAGCATGGCAAGGCTGCAGACACCCTGTGTGCCCCAGCAGAGTGACTGGGGACACAACCATCTTGGCAGAGCCACAGTAAGACCAAACTGCACACAAAGGGACAGATACAGTTACAGGCCTAGATTTTCAGTATCATGTACTCAAAGCCAAGCACTGAGCTGTAGCCACTGCATACTTCAAATTCAGACCTGCTTTGGAAAGCCATCGTGGAAAGTTTGGCCAAAATAACCCTATTACAGTTTATTCCTGACTCAATTATAGCTATAACATCATCCAATGAAGCCAGGGACAGAACATACTTTTGGAGAAAGGCTGGAGCAGCAAAACAGACTGCATGAGAAGGATGGAGAAAAGAAGGAAGCCACTGACCCCCAAGAAGAATGGATTAAGATCTTGCCAAACTTGTTTTGGCAAGAAGGGACAGGATCCAAGACAAGGAAGAAAATAAAAGGAAGAGGCACATCCAAACAGTAATTAAACAATACAAAATAAACAATTACGCTAATAGCCTTTTCCCCTGAGCATGCAGCAGGTATCTGCCCAAGGCCCTGCAGCAGCATCACACCCTGCTTCCAGCAGCATCACTAAGCAAAGAAGCTTTGAGCCTATACAGTGAGGGGCTGCAATGCTGAGCACATACTCGTACAGGCAGCATTGCAGCCCTCTGCTATGAGAAAACTTACAGGAATCAGTCTTTGCAGAGGGAGAAGGGTAAACCCAACTGGAGAAAGTATGTTAGAAAAAAACCACACCCAAACCACAACACCTGTATGGCTTATCTGCTGAAACCATCTCCACTCTCACCAGAACAATCCTCACTGGCACTGAGCTTTATGGCAAACTTGAGTCAACCACAGGAGTCAGAGATGCCTGCTGGAAACCCATGGACAGCCTGTGCTGCTGGGGAGCAGAGGACATGCTCTTTGTCTGTCCCCCCTCCATTCCTGTATTCCTTTGGCTTCTGCACTGAAGTGAAAAGCAAACAGGTGTCTGACCTACATTCATGTCTGAAAAAGTACACTGCCTCTTATCTGGAACCATTATCACACACAAGTGTTAAATACTCACTAATTAAATATTCACCAGAAAAAAATACAGCGGAAATTATTATACAGGCCCAACCTCTTATCTAGGTGCTTGTGGGTATTTGTTGTCTTTGGCTAGTTTTTAGTACCCTTTTCCAGGCTGTGGCAGCCTAAAAATGCAAGTGGTGCTACCTACGTATGAACCATTACAAGAGGTTAAAATAATGAGAGCTGATTGCGGTACATTGGGTAATTCACATATCTTGAAGCACCTCTGTAAAGTTCAGGAGATATAAACATACGGACTTTATTTAACCTACTGATGCAAGAAGAACAAGCCTCAGACACCCAGATAACTGGTTGATAGCATCCTCGTTTCACTTTCTTAATGGAGATCACTGTACAGCAATGTAGAAAGCTTTGGCACTGCAGCATTCTAATAACCAGAAATGCAAGGTTTGAGGAAGGCAGGAGGAGAAAGTGGGAGAGAAGAGGTAGTGTCTCACCCAGATCCCTGTGGTGGAGAGAAATCCACAGACACACAAATCTCATATCTGAGATTTCAAACCACTGCCAGGAGCTTGAAACTAAAGAAAAACTCTCACACTTGCTTATCTACATACACTTTAAATGATAAACCAAGTTCTATTTAAATTTGGCTCCTTTGAATCAGCACTAATTGTTTCTAGGAAGAGAGGAACCACAGGCATTACCAGAACTTTGCCGAGTCTCACATAGGAAAAACGTAAAAAAATATCTTGTCAGAAAACCAGCAAAAACACCCAAACTGAAATAATCAAATCTGCTCCCTTTTCAGGTTTATTTTTGTGTTCCTTTATACTATCAAACAAATGGCTAACAAGCAAGACATCCGATAATCGCAACATTCCTTTTCAGAAATGAAGTTTCTAAATCCATGAAATGAAAAACAGATTCAAACTGCATAAAATGAAACTTGGCTATTATAATTTTTATATGTAAACTGTCTCCATCATGCTTAAGCTGTAACCAGTACTAGAGTATTGGTTACAGCTTCTCTAGAGTACTAGAGAAAAAAATGTACATCCAGTGCAAAGACTGAATACTGCGTTAGAAACTTAACAACTAACAGCTGGGAGTTTGGCTTGAATTAAAAGTGTAACTACTAACACTTGCTGGTTGGTTGTTATGGTTTGGCTGTTTGGTTGGTTTTTTTTAACTACATGGGCTTCTTTAAAAACAACAAACATTTAAACAGGCTTGCACATTTAATCTTCTGCAGAAATTAGGAATCAGCTACAGAAGAAGGTAAGATATCAGTTTTTTAGCTCAAATGAGAGGACACCCAAAAAAAAATTAAGAGGACTCTGACTTTTTCACTACTGCTATTTAGAAATAGGTGCACAGTGGTCAAGTTGTCACATTAAGCAGATAGTAGGAAGTCTCAACAGGTGCTTGGGAAAACCTAAGAACAAAGTAACATCACAGCAAGGACAGGAACTATTAAAAGGCAGATAATCACTCTGCTCCCCACATTTCTCGCATTAGGCAACAAGCAGGTTTCTATCTTTCTACCAACATTGGGAGGGAGTAATGAAGACATTCCTCCAAAACAAGAGGAACACAAAAGCTCCAAGCAGGGCTCAGGGCTAGAGCCTCTCTGCACACTCAGTACCAGAGGCCCAACAGGGGCTGAAAAAAAGAAGATGGAGGTCTCCAGTGTGCTGAGATACTACTGTGCAAGCAATTATCTATTTACTTTTTCCTAAAAAATACCAAACCCATCCTTTGGCTAGTATGCAACAGTGTTTGATTGCTCTATTCAAATTGCTTCTGATTTCTCACAAGCAAAAGTCAAATTCTGTATGTCTGAAAGTGAAAAATGAGACTCCAATGCATTAGTTCTGATGAGTGTCTGAAAGTTAATCCACGTTACACTGCTATTTTATAACCTGTAAATCTGTTTTTCCTTTTCCGAGGACCACAGCAGCATGACCAGGCCATTTCCAGCAGCATTCACAGCTGTCTTATACCATAGGTAATAAACAGAACACTGTCCCCACCAAGAACTCAGACAAAGCTGTGCTTGGCAACCCTCCCTCTGTTCCCTACTCTAGCACTTCACCCACCTGCACCCCACAAAGAAGAGGATGAAGAGGGACACAGGGAGCCTCCAGGACTGGAGACGTTTTGCCCTTTCCCTATGCTTCAGCCACTCACAGTACTCTCAAGCCACTCCCTATCCCAAGGCCCCACATGTCACAAGCTGTGTCCTTTCCACCTGCAGCCCTGCTGCTTTCCTCAGAGCTGCGGCACCAACTCAGCCCTGAAGAGGCAGCAGGATGCTGCCACTGGCTACCTACCAGTCAAGCCATTCATTTGTGGGTCATGCAGCTCCATCACTGCTGAGGGTACAACCTAACCAGGCAACAGGCTGAGTGGGTCAACTTAGTACAAACGTGCTGCTCGGGCTATGCTAGAGGCAGAAGTGAAAGTCAGCATGTCAACTTCACTGAATGCTCTTCTGTCCTACAATAGTGTGGATGCAGCAGCAACGGCTGAAATTCCTCCTGGCTTCATCAGTGCTTTTGGATGCGTGAGAGGTGGATGCACATCAAGTCCATCTTTATCTCTGCTGCAAATTTAACCACTGCTACAAAGCTACTGCAAGCAACCATGTTAATTTAACAAGAGTAGAGAACTCTGGCTGGCACCTGCCAGGGCTGTCAGCCTGCCTCCAACAGACCACATCTTCCACTCTCCCAGGCACTGGAGTCGGAAGCACCTGTGCAGATCTGCCAAAGCAACACCCATGCTCCTACCAAGGACAAAACCAGTGGGTCACCCAACTCTCCACCTTGCAGTATGCCTCCAAACAGCACAACTGCCAAACTCCCTTGTCCTATCACTCAGCTCCCTTGCTGCAGCTACCTGCTGGAAGGAGTGTGAGATGTTCCTGAAGGAGCCCAGACACACATCTATACCCTGCACATCCTTGGTGACACTCCCACCAGCACTCTGTTCCTGCACCACCAACTAACCCTGCAAACTGAGCAAGAAGGCCTCCGTAATCCCCTTGCACAATTGCAAGGACTACACTTGAAGCCTCTCTAAACGTCAGAAGCAAAGGACGTGCTAACTGCACTCACCGTCCCCGCAGGTTAAGCCATGATTGCTCCTTGCGGTGCTTCCCAGGGAGCCGGTTACAGCAACGCTGGTGACCAGTCACAGTCCTGTCCCACCACACCAGAAAGCACTGAACCCTCTGCTCTAGAACAAAGACATCCTTTGCTGTCAACACACCTTGCAGTTTCCGCAGAAACACTGCACACACACCAACTCATCTGAAAGTAGCAAACTTCAGTAACAATTTTGGCAAACTGCAACTTATCAAGCATGCAGACAACACAGCAGCAAGTAGCCACCCCAGCACGAATGCAATGTTATGTTTGACTCCACACGAAATTCACTCAGGTTAGACCCTGCAGGGAACATTTGCAACATGTTCTCTAACTCAGCAGTCTGCAAACACATGGCCACAGAAAAAAATACTCTGATGCCATGAAATTATATGAACGCAAGCAAGGCTATTATTGATAGGTCTAAATTCACTAGACAAGAGCCTGCACCTGCGAAGTGTTTAGGGCTCCACAAATCAATAGAGGTTGAAAACTGCTACGCTAATTCAAAGCAGACTCTTACAGACCTTTTCCACCCACTAACTTGGAAATCCTGGCAATGCCTTAACCACTTTAAAGGATTTAACTCCCATTTTACTGAGCAAAGATTGAATTGTACAGCACAGATGGCTCCGTGCAGACAGAACAAAACACAGGTTATATTTTTCTGCTATTAAAAATGGCATCAACTTGATTTTTATTATTTTTCAAACTCCCAGGACAAGCTTCCCCCTGCTAGGCTTAAGTTTCTTTCTTCAGGTGTTTCTATTCCCTGCATCTTTCTAAATGCCAGAGCAAATAACTGAAAAAACAATCAAAACTACTATATATAAGTTGGCAGTAAAAAAGTCAACAAAAGTATATTCTAAGCAACTAGACTGAAACTTGATCATCGCCCATAATACTGATTTTTTAGTTTAAAATGTCTTAAGAAATACTGTCTTCATTGTAACTCAGAAAATATCACTTTTCTTGGGGCTCAAGCAGCTCGTGAATTGTATTCAGAACTGACACCTTTTCAGTGATACAGATTTCTTCAGCTAGCCTGGGGAAATTTAAAAAAACATTAAAAAAACAACTAATAATTGCTAAACATCAGTTTAACCCCACTTCTAGGAATGGAGTGCAATGAGGTGCAACAAGCTATTACACTGCAAAATGCAATCAACAAATCCAGGAGTCCCTGGAAAACAGGAATATCTTGCCCTGAAGTGGAGCACCACTGCTACAGCATCAGCTGTAGCTGAGCCACTACCATAGATTTTAGCAAGTGCTGAGAAGCAGCTGTAACAGGAGAACTGGAATCACTGTACCCCCAAGAATGCAAGATCTGTTAGAAAAAAAAAGGTTTAAGTCCTGGGAGATGCACTTTTCTGAAATAAATCACCGGCAAGTAAATGCAAAGATGGTTAGCAGAGGTAGCAGGCCTTGAGAAGCAGCAAAAAAACCACCTGTAAAGCTCATTTTGTTCCTGTTTTTTCCTGTAACAGTAGCAGGTGAGGTACTAAGTATGCCACACTGCACTGAGCAGAACTTCACTGCTGAAGAGCCCAGTGAATTCTACACTCCTCTGGACACAACCTTCATGAGACGTGAAGTATTTGTGACTGCGGACAGCATGTTAACAAGGACACTGTACAACAAGGTCTCTCCTACCCAAGTTTTACAAAATAAGCTTTATATTTAAAAAGCAGAAATGACATAAGAGGTTTCTGCCATTATATTCAGCAAAACCTCATATTTGAGTCTGTCCAACCTGCAAGAAAACCTCTGGTTTTGCTATTTGCACACAGACATGATCAGCTTCAAAGAGCTGCATGGCCCCATATGAACTGCAAAGGCATCAATCATTCAATTTCACACTACACTGACAGGTAGCCAAAATATCCCTATTTACTAGAAAAACAGGCTATTTCCTTTAACATCCCATACACAAACAGGTATTTTGCACCTAATCAGCAATTATTAGAGAACAAAAACAAATGAAACAAGGAGAGTAAGAGCAATCACAGCCAAATGCTGGAATTAGTACTTCCAGGATCCAGTCTGCTGTGCAAGAGTGCTCTAGATCTTACAAACTGTTAAAAAACCTGCTGTCACTCAAACCAAGCTGCTCCTCACACCTTGGGTACACTGTCCTGCTGCAGCAGCACCTTCACACCCACTCACACCAGCACGAAGAGGCAACGCTGCACTATCACATCAAAAAAGCACCAAAGTCATTAAGGACCTCAAAAATTGATAGTTAAGTAGTAACAGCCCAGGACAGTGCAATAACCACGAAAATAACCCTTCTTCTGGAGGCCCACCACCGCTGACATCCTTTGCAGGTAAGTAGAGACCTGCTTGAGACATGAATACACTTCAGTTCAGGCGTCCAGTGGATGCCGGCAGATTGCACGGCCAGGCGAGATCCAGCTACATGCTCTTTTCCAAGATAAAAATAAGGTCTTCCAAACAGTGTAAATCTTAGTGGCAAAGAGGGGTGTGTGCAAGGTCAGATGGAGAGAAGAGAAAGCAGTACACCAAGAGTCTGATCTCACCAGGTGCATAAAGAGGGAGATCATGCCTGCAGGAAGCAGACACCCAAATGGAACTAATCTCTCCATCAGGAAGATGTCAACTGACCAAGGAAATTTATGTTTCCTGCTCAAACAAACCACTGCCATGCCCATTGTATCTGAGGGATATAATGTTACCAGTAGTTGGTTACACCTCAAATCAACAGTCTGTAGTAGGAGATTCTTTCAGAAGTGGTTACAGGAGTATAAAGTATCACGTGGGGTTGGTTCCCTTATTTTATTATAGCAAAGAGAAGAAATGGCACTAGGCGTGTCACCTAATAAATTAAGAACCAGAGTGCTTTCACACAGGAGCACAAACACTATGACAAGTAATCTCCCATTGCTGCAGTTTGCAACAGAACTCTGCAGTTCATAATGGATTAATTCTAGGCTGAAAGAGAGGATTTTGCTGGCCATCAGTACTTTTAACACATCACATGTGTGGTTGTGGTAAAGCAAAAACCTTCCAGGAGCCCTACACACACGCCTTACTCGTTCCTTACACCCAGCCACTGTAAGCAGCCATCCTTAGCAACGATAGCTCCGGCTCTGGATTTCCCTGTACCTCATTTCCTCACTGCCATTACCCAAACATCACACTCCTACAGGCGTGGAGCTGGGCAGCAAGGAAGTAGTATGAGAACGAGCAAGCACCTCACGCAAGCACTACATATCCTGCAGCCTGAAGCCATCAGGGTCTCGTGGAAACAACAGCTTGTGCATGTGCAAACCAAAATCACAGGCTGCACAGCGTGCACATGCCAGGGGTGGCACGCACACACACATGAATCCAAGAACTCTCTCTGCTTCCAAGTGCTCAACTCTGCACAACTACTGACTCTAATGTACTTTGCGGGTAGCAATTAAGAACCAGCAACTGGCAAAGTGAAAGCCAAGTAATATGGCACCTAAAGTTATGTAAAAAAGGGAAACTTCAGTACAAGAGTTATGTCAGAAATGAGTCCACCTGCTCCAAATCCTTAGCAACCAAGTTCAAGCAAGACCTACAGTGCTCAGACCTTATGTGGCTGCACAAGCCCTCCCAGGCACTGGAGCCTGGGCCCAGCTCCTGCTCCAACTCCACTAAACACTGTCCTTTACAGTTTGCAAAGGACAGGAAAGTTCTGAAGATAAACTTGAGCCAGGAATGTAAGAACATAAAAACAAAAAACCGACCATCCCTTTCAATTTAGATGGTGATAACCCAACATTAATGTCAGGTGCACAAGGCAGACGCAACCAGCAGTCACTGTACCTTCACTTCTGGAGACAAAAACAGGCCTAAGAAGCACTGCTACAATTTCCTTCTCTCCAACACAAGATCTGGCAGTAGCTGCTGGGCACATGGAGATTCAGTCAGACTTAACTAAGTCTAACTCAACACTTAAAATAACTTCACTTCAGAATATGCACATCCCTCTTTACAACTGAATACTACCTAAGAAACCTCTTCTCTGTCTGGGGCACCATTTGAGTGCAACGGATGCCAGGGCAATTAACAAATCCCCATGCAAAACAATACCTGCCACCACCCCAACTACCGGGAGGCATTACTTAAAAATGCTGGACTTTACATCCCACTGAAGACTAAACCAACTGCTGTTCCTTCTGCTGGAAGCACTCTTTGGAAATCAGCCCTTTCAAAATTTCACAATGATCCAGTGAAAAATTTAAAACTTGAAAGAGGCCGGTAGGGGAATCCATGCACACTTTCCTCTTGGCAAAACAGACGGCAGGAAGTTTAAGCAGCAGTGGGGATCTCAAAGTTTTGAACTTCAAGAATAAAAGCTCTGAGAAAGTCCTGCTCCACCATCTCGTTAGATAAAAGGTATTATCTGAAAGGGCAGCCCAGCTATGACAAGCCACTCTAAACTTCTAGGAGTTTGTGGTTGTTGTTTTGGGATTTTTAGTAGGCTCTCAAAAAACTTAATTCCAGTTACCCAAATACATTTGAGACAGCAATAAAATGCCTACATGAACACAGGATCTAAAGAGCAAGCCTGATTATTTCTAGCTACTATGTCATGTTCAACAATTAAAGCATTTGAATTGCCTCATTGGTAACGTGGCACAGACAGAAATCTCTCTTCACATGTCACAAAAAGCAGGGCTAAAATGAGGGGCCACTCAGTAAACACACAACTACTTACTAAAGGAATAATGCAAAACTCAAAGAGAGAAGGATCCCAGGCTATCTAAAACCCACTGTTCTTAGCATTTTTTTTCTGAACACAGCTGTGCTTTTAAGCCACCAGAACCATTCAGCGAGGTTAATACGTCATGCTGTGGCAGACAGGAAGGTAGTTTTTACTGAAAAGTCAACCCCTCATTGCATATTCAAATAACAGACTCGATTGTTAAGACAGTTTTGTCACCATAGAAGTTGCAGTTCTGCGGAGCATGTCGTAAAGCCACTGATAGCAGAAGCAAGTCTTGTGAAAGTACCTCTGCTAGCTTCTGTTTACAAAGTGAGACCCTCCCACAACCGCATCACTGAGCACATGTCTGCTGAGAGATCCCTGCTTTGCTCTACAAAACAAAGTGTATGTACAAACCTCAGAGCGACAGCAGCCTCTCACCCCCAAAAGACTAAAGACTGTTTCTACAAGGAAACGGATTCTTCCCAAGGAACGCTCAGGAGGATCCACAACAACCAGAGGTGAGCATCACAGAGTAACTGTGCCTTCCATGGGCACTCTGTGACAAGTGCTGCCCCACCTCCCAGAGCACACAGCTGGGACACCGTATGTGCCCAAATAAACAGGAGAAAGTGAGGATGTCCCCCCAAATGCACACCAGCAGCATTCGTCCGACATCAGTGGCTCTACTGAAATTAAAGAGAGCAAGATGGTTTCAGTGTCAGTGCTGTCACAAGTTAGTTTTCACACCCTGCATCAAGTAATACTTAAACCTCAGAGTACCCTCCAGTAAGAAAATCTAAGTTTGCAAATATATATTTAAGAAATACATTAAACAATTGCTTAAGAACTGCAGTAATAAAGTTACACATATCTGCAAATAAAAAGTCACGCTAAAAACATCCCAAAATTATACCTGCGTTTAAGAAGACATTTAAAAGTTGGGTAAGTGTAACTCCTTTTGAAACTATTGAAATGTAAATAAGTTTTGTTTCTTAAGTACATTAGAAAATATTTGCAAGGGGGGAGTAAAATCGGGGGGGGGGCAAAGCCTGAAAAACTGACAAGGCTTCCTGCCCTGTGATGTTTGTCAGGCCATGACACAGCCCCTCCCTGGCCACTGCCAAACTCTCACAGCTTGGGTACCTCAAGCCAGGCCAGACAAAGAGCCGTCTGACAGCCTCAGAGCCGGAGCCAGCAGAAGGGAAAGCTCTCCTCCTGCTCTTATGCTTTCCACTGAGGCCAAAGACCACCTTGTAACGGGCAAAAAACTCCAGCGAACTTTGCAGCGATCACTGGTTTCTGCCAGAGGGATGGTGCCTTATGCTCCCGATGGGAGAAGCAGCGGGGGGAGCGCGGCCGGCCGGGGCACAGGTGCGCGGCAGAGCCCGCTGACAGCCCGGCCA
>NW_009953964.1:6798834-6800230 GCF_000747805.2 Chaetura pelagica
GGGCCAGCGGTACCCGCCCTGCCCCATGCCCCAGCCGTGCACACCTTGGCAGCTCCTCCGGGGGCGTGTGGCTTCCCCCACCGCCCCTTTGGTCCTGCACGGGTGCTCTTTCCTGCCCTGTCTGCAGCTGGCAATGGGGCAACCATTTCTGCCCAGGATGAAGTCCCTCATCCATTGTCCCCACACTGTTGAGCTGCCACACCACCATGTTTGGTCTCAAGCCGCTCCACACCTGCAGAGGGTGGGGTGAGTTGGCAGGAAGCACCACGGTCAGAGGTTTTGCTTGTGACTTGTTCCGAGCTCCAAGGTTCCAGCCTGGGGCTCTGCCAGTGGCACCCAACCTGCCACAGGCCATCTTGTCTGGTGCCCACGTGCTGGAGTGACACATGGGACCTGGGACCGCACTGTGCCTGGTGCTGGACAGACGCAGCACCGAGACCTCACATCCATGCAGTCCTCCCCACCTGCGCTGAGATGGGCAGCACCTGGCATAGCTGAGGTCCCCCCTATTTCCCAAAAAAAGGAGAAATACCTTTGGCACAGCTCATCTCCCCAGGGGCAACTCTGGCTCCTGCAGCAGCACCCCAGCACACTGGGGCAGGGGCCCAGCAGCCAACTTCCCTCCTTTTTCTTTGGAGCAACCTGCCACTCACGGTTCCACCACATTCCCAAAATAAAGCTAATGGTTTATTCATATCCCCCCAGGGCCAGCAGGGCCCTGCACAGGGCAGGAGTGCCTTGTGTCTCCCTATAGCCTGGCACCCAAGACCCAGAGAGCCAGGGCCAGCCTGGGGAGAAGTTTAACACTGTCTCTAACCAGGGGAGCCACAACCCAACCCCCAGTCTTCACCAGCTCCCCTTGTTCTCTTATGCAGGCCAAATGGGGAGAGCGAGGGCCACCAGCAGGGCATGTTCCATCTTGGGGACCTGCCCCATGCCTGGCCCTGTCCCCCATGGTGCCACCTGCCCAGGGCTGGTCCCTCCACTCGTGGTCACATGGCACAGCCCAGCCCCACAGGACACTAGTGGGCGGCAGTGTTCAGATGGCTCAGGGCACCCCCAGCCTTGTCCCCATCTCACTGCCCTCCCTGGCATATCTATGCTGGTGGGCTACCAGAGAACTCCTCCTGGGCAATCCCAGCAGCAGTCCCCACAGTTGTGTGGTTACTGGTGTAAGGAGGAGTGTGCTTGGGGCGGTGGGATGTGCCCTGATGCACTCCCCATCTGCTGTGTCACCTCTCCCTGTGCAGCACCCACAGGCAGGGCCCTTCCCCGGCCTCTCTCTTCCGGCAGAGGAGCAGGCAAATGGCACCGCGGCCACTGCGCTCCCACCAGGACGTGCAGCACTGCCCGGTCCTGCCGCCACTGCACGGGGCTTTGTGGCTCCGGCAGGGGG
>NW_009953964.1:6801072-6805130 GCF_000747805.2 Chaetura pelagica
CAGGTACTCCGCAGCACACCTGCCCTGCCGCTCCCATGGCCCCCCCAAAGCCGGGGGTTGGCAGGGAGGGCAGGCCCAAGGACAGGCAGGGTAGGAGCAGCCCAGGACACACAAGAGCAGTAGGTGGGGTGCAGGACCCCTGCCACAAGCTGGTGGGGACAGGAGCCATCTCTGATGAGCTCTTATGCATGGAAAACCTGACACTGTGCTGGGGCTGACTGGAGACCCGTCACCCCAGCAGCCATGTTCAGCACAGGGACAGTCCCTGAGGGCCTAGGGGAGCTTGGCTGGGTGCTGCAGCCTCTCTTGGTGTGCCTGCTCTCCCAGGACTCATGCAGACATGCTGTCCCCATCCCTATCTGGCGGGCTGTACAAGGACTCAGCCCTTGGCAAGGAGGCTGAGCCCTCACTGGGCTTTGCTCCAACCATCCAAAGCAGAGCCAGGTTTGCCAGGGTCCCGTGCCAATGTGCCATCCCTGTGCTGGTTCCCGTCTCCTGGAGCAGGTACGAGAGGGATCCACACTCGGACACGGTGCCCCTCTGAAAACCGAATCCCCCTGCCCTGCTCCGCCCTCAGCCCCATCCATCCGTGAGGGTGGTGACATGGATAGCGGAGCCAGGATTGGTCCCGGTGCCACAGACCACTTTTTGCAGGCGAGCTTGTCGCTCCCCCAACACAGTCCCGGGGCCAACCTGCCGCGAGCGCCGCTGTCACCGGCCCAAAAGGGATGGATGTGCAGCGGGGGGCGAGCGGGGGGCCTGCCTGTCCTGTCCCACTTCTGCACAGCCTGTGCAGAGCTGCCCCGGCTGGCCAGGAGATGGGGCTCATAGCGCGGCTGCCGCCGCCGCCGGCCCTGGCCGGGCGAGCGCAGAGGGATGAGGGATAGCGAGGGGGCCGCAGCGGGACAGGCCCCCTGCCCTTGCCGGGCTCCCGGACTTGACCTTGAGTATGGGGCCCGCAGCCAGCGCTGGGGCTGGGAGAGAGCCCGGGTGGGCAGGGAGGTGCAGGAAGGGGCGTGCGTGGGTGTGCGTGTTTTGAGCGAGGATGTAGGGGGGGGTGCATGTGCGTGGGGATGTGTGTGAGCGTGGAAAGGGTGTATGGGGGTGTGTGTGCATGGCTGGGGGGTGGATGCATGCCAAGGGTGGGGGAGTGTGTTTCTGTGCACGGGAGGGTGTGTGTGCAGAGGCTCGTGGATGGATGGGGTTCCAACCATGGTGTGTGTGCAGGGGGAGTTTGAGTGTGTGTACATACCTGTGAGTGTGCAGTGTCCTGGGATGCAGGAATTGCCCGTGTTCGGATCATCCCGAGGTAAAGGGTGGGCCCCTGCCTCAGCCTGTGCCCCGGAAGAAGCACGGGGTGCCCCCACGTGTGCACATGGACTCTTTTCCCTGCTCACTGGCCCTTCCCTTCGCTGCCTGGGCACTAGTGGTGCACATGAGGCACAGGCATGGGACAAAGACACGGCGTGTAGGGCATAGTAGGCATAAGACATGGGATACGGCAGGCAGGAGCAGGCAGAGGGGCACTGCCAGGTGGGGGAAGCAGCACCCTCATGCCTTTCGGACCTCCAGCCTCATCCCTTCCTGCCCCGAGGCAGAGGCTTTCTGCATCTCAAAAAAGCCAGATTCTCCCCAGAGATAAAATCCAGTCGCCTTTGTCTTGAGGAGAAAAGACAACAGCAGCTTCTGGCCCCACAACAGAGGAGTCGTTAAGCAAAGGCGTTTGCGGGGACAGCGGTTGGGAGCCTTGTCCCAGAGATGAAACGAGGAACCAGCTGGTGTCCTAGCCCCTAGGGTGCTGTGTCTTGCATCCCCCCAGGACCAGACCTATATCCATCAGCACTCGGCACCCCCTAAGGACTATGACATCTCCCCAAGGACCACAGCATCCCCAGTAGGACTCAGCATCCCCCCACCACACCAGAGCTCTCTCTCCTATGGCTCAGCATCCGCCCAGGATTTGGCATTCCCTCAGGATCACAGCATTCCCCTAAGACCGCAGCATCTCCCTGAGGATCACAGCATCCCCTCAGGACTCAGCACCCCCTCAGGCACATAGCAATCCCCCCAGGACCAGCAGTGCAGGGAGGTGTCTGGGAAGCTACTCGGCCCCACTGAGAGTCCACATCCCACGGAGATCCACAGACACACCCTAGAAACGTGCAGGGAGAACGTGCAGACCTTGAGCAGGCAGGTTTTAGCCGGCAGTGGGTACTTGGTCCTGGAGCCAGGGCAGGCAGGGTGCCCCCAGGCATGACTGGGCTGGGGAGTGATGCCAGGACCCGAGGGGGGCGGGCAGGGGGGATGGGAGTGTGTGGTGTGTGGGAACACTGCCTCAGGAAACCAGCAGGATTTACTGGGCTACATGCTAAATCCCCCTCACAAAAGGGGCCTGTTCGTGGGGACAGGATGCCGGTGGCTCAGCCCCACTTGTTTGGCCAGCAGAGCCTGGTGGATTAAGGACAATTGGTTCAGCCCTGACAGAAAATACCAGGAATGTTAAACAATAAAAAATGCCTCCAGTTGTTGTGGGGCTGCAGGACGCCCTGGGATGCCTCTCTGCCCAGCCCTGGCCCTGGCTGCCCTGTCCCAGGCTCAAGCACAGCCTAGTAGCACCCACTGCTGTGGCTCTGGGGAATGCCTGGGGATAGGGTAAGGACCAGCCCCCTGTGCTGGGACAGACAGGTGGGTCCAGTGCTGGGCACTGCTAGGACCCTGAAAATATCACTGGGCTGAGCTGGTGTGTGTTGGGTTGTACGGAAAAGGCACTGCCTGCACCCATGGGGCACTCAGTGAACAAGGGGGGTATCAAACAAGGCTGTGGCAAGGGGGTGGCAGGTCCCTGCTCACCCCATCCCCTTGTGTCCCCCCACTTGGCATTAAGGACTAACCAAACTGTTGTCCTGAAAGTGGGATTTGTTACCCGGTGTGCAAGAAGCCAATAAATCTTTCAACAAAACCACCTCTACCTCACCCTTTGAAACTGACCATGGCCCTGTTTTCCAGGGAAAGGGCAGCACGCAAGCAAGAGTCATGCAAACCACACCAGGCAAAGGGCATTGACTGCCCTCCATCTTGCCCCCCAGCAGGGAGATTCCAACCTGGGGTGAGGTGGGAGCAACCTGGGCACAGTCCCCAGCTCAACCCCCTTCCCATGCACCCCTGGTGTTTACCACTGGTCGGGGCCGGGGCAGGGCAGTGCCCCACGGGCAGCTTCGGCTGTTTGCCCTCTGGCATGTGAATGTCCCATTCAGGGCTGTGCTAAATGCATTGGTTCTGGCACATTATCGGACAGCTGGGATCTTTCCCGGGCAGGCAGGCTGCCGGGACCGGCAGGTTTCACACCTGCTGGGGGCTGTCTGTTTGCTGTGCTGGACTGGGGGGCTCGTCCTAGCAGAGAGGGGAGCCGGGCTGGGGATGGAGGCTACAAGCATTCCCCATGGGGCTGGGCTCCCCCTAGCATGCCTGCCAGGGGCTGTGATGAGAAGGGGTCCCCAGGATGGCTCTGCTAGCTGCCAGGCTCCCCATGACTGAGCTGAGCCCCACACAAGGGCAGCTGCAAGCTAGATCCCTTGGGAGCTTGGACCTCAGCACCATTAAAGCAGCAGGCAGGACTGAGGGATCCCCTTCCAGCTGCCCCTGGCTCAGGTCCTGCCCACAGTGCCTGCCAGCCCCCCTCCTCTCAGGCCAGTTTGGGGCAGGCCATGCCAGAGAGCTGCCTTCCAGGCTGGGGGGCTGCAAATGCAGCTGGGAGCTGGAGGAGGAAACAAGATCCCGGGGCTAACGGCCAGCAAAGCCTGGCCATAGATGAAACCCTAGACCCAGGGAGTGGGCTGGCAGGAGGGGGCGAGACAGCTGCAGACCCCCCCCCCCCACGCCCCCAGGCACCCCGGGGCAAGGGGGAGGGGGGAAAGCAAGCACTGGAAAGCAGGGCCTGGGGCTGGAGCCCCCCAGCTTGTGCTCCCAGGGGTAGGGGGGCTGTGGAGAGTGAGCACAGAGCCTGTAACTGACTTTTCTCTGGAGTCCCAAGGCCGGCCCAGGCAAGGGGGATGCTGGGG
>NW_009953964.1:6805418-6805995 GCF_000747805.2 Chaetura pelagica
GGGAACAGATGCAAGGGCGCTTTGTGCTGGCGCAGGCCTGGAGGCGCAGGAGCGGGGACATCGCTTCCTGCACCTGTGGCATTGCCTCCCTGTCCCCAGAGAACACTCGCAGGCCCCTCTGCCGGCTGAGGCAAGAGAGAGAAGGCAGCTCCCAGCCCGCCTTCCCAGCTTGGCTGGGCCCTTCGCCCCTCAGGAGCGGTCCAGAAACTGGGCTGGGGTGTATTCCAAAAAAATAATTTATCAGGTCGATATTTCACTTACATAAATATTCATCTCTATGGCTATGTACAAAGGCAGCAGGAGCCTGGCAGGCAGCGGGGCTCTTGCTCAGAGACACTTCCACTGAAATGCTGGCCAAAGCCAGGCTCCCTGAGCGACGCCATGAGCATCCTGGGCGGTGCCTGCCCTGGAGATGCTCTGGCTCCTGCTGCCCTGCAACGCCAGGCAGGTCTCAGCCATGACCGAAGGCTTGGTGCCAAAATAGAGCCCAGAGAGAGGAGCACCCTGCCCCGGCGCTGCAGCTCCGCACCCTGCCCACCCACCGCTCGTTCTGGGCAAAGCAGGGGACCTGCGGGGA
>NW_009953964.1:6806796-6807613 GCF_000747805.2 Chaetura pelagica
GGGTTACCGTGGGTGTTTAGCCCCCCAGCCGCTAATGGGGAACAGATGCAAGGGCGCTTTGTGCTGGCGCAGGCCTGGAGGCGCAGGAGCGGGGACATCGCTTCCTGCACCTGTGGCACTGCCTCCCTGTCCCCAGAGAACACTCGCAGGCCCCTCTGCCGGCTGAGGCAAGAGAGAGAAGGCAGCTCCCAGCCCGCCTTCCCAGCTTGGCTGGGCCCTTCGCCCCTCAGGAGCGGTCCAACACTCGCAGGCCCCTCTGCCGGCTGAGGCAAGAGAGAGAAGGCAGCTCCCAGCCCGCCTTCCCAGCTTGGCTGGGCCCTTCGCCCCTCAGGAGCGGTCCAGAAACTGGGCTGGGGTGTATTCCAAAAAAATAATTTATCAGGTCGATATTTCACTTACATAAATATTCATCTCTATGGCTATGTACAAAGGCAGCAGGAGCCTGGCAGGCAGCGGGGCTCTTGCTCAGAGACACTTCCACTGAAATGCTGGCCAAAGCCAGGCTCCCTGAGCGACGCCATGAGCATCCTGGGCGGTGCCTGCCCTGGAGATGCTCTGGCTCCTGCTGCCCTGCAACGCCAGGCAGGTCTCAGCCATGACCGAAGGCTTGGTGCCAAAATAGAGCCCAGAGAGAGGAGCACCCTGCCCCGGCGCTGCAGCTCCGCACCCTGCCCACCCACCGCTCGTTCTGGGCAAAGCAGGGGACCTGCGGGAACCCAGACCCACTCCTCGTGATAGTGGAGGCAGCCTCGGCATCACCCTTCCCTGCCCGCCATTAAGTCCTCACGCTGGGGTAGGAGAAGAGGCAGGGAGCCAG
>NW_009953964.1:6807635-6813009 GCF_000747805.2 Chaetura pelagica
AGCAGGAGCTGGCGGTGTCCTCACAGGAGGGCGAGTACTGCTCAAAGGGCATGGAGAGGTCCAGGTACTGCAGGGAGAGATGGTGCTGTCCATGATGTAGCCACTATTGCCTGCAACGCCCACCCTGCTCCCTGCCAGACCCCCACTGCTCACCTCCTCTGAAACTGCTGCCAGGATCTTGTCCAGACCCTCCACAAGCTGCTTGAAGGTGGGACGCTGTGAGGGCACAGCATGCCAGCACTCCCGCATCAGCATGTACCTGGGGGGACATGAGGAAATGTTAGGTGGGGTCTTCCTGTGTGCTCCCCACCTGCCCTGCCTGCCTGGTACTCACAGCTCGTGGGTGCAGTTGGACGGCCGGTCCATGCGGTGTCCCTCCTTCAGCAGCTTGAAGAGCTCCTCCACAGGGATGCCAGGGTAGGGGGAGCCTCCCAGCGTGAAGATCTCCCACATCAGGATCCCGAAGGACCACCTGGGGTAATGCACAGCAAAGGGGAGGTCAGCCATGTTCTAGGACCCTCTCTAGGAAGGTGGGGCCCCAGCTCACCCGACCACATCCTGCAGTGCCATGGGAGCACATACTCTGCTGCAGCTACTTGCCCCATCCTACTTGTGGGTACCCTTCAGTACATGCATAACCCCGCAGCGCTGCCTTGTCCCACACTGATGGCATCCTCATCCCACACCCAAACAGCACCCTCAGCCCCCAGCAGCCCGCACACTCACACATCGCTCTGGTGGGTGTAGACCCGGTCAAACAGGGCCTCTGGTGCCATCCACTTCACTGGCAGGCGGCCCTGCAAAACAAACCCCCCTGCTCAGCCACAGCCAGTGGTCCCCATCCTACCCTCCTGCCCCTCTCTTAGGTCCCCCACTCACATTGCTGGTTTTCTTGTAGTAGTCAATGTCATGGACATCCCTGGCCAAGCCAAAATCAGCGATCTTCATCACGCTCTCTGCCGTGACCAGCACGTTGCGGGCAGCCAGGTCCCGGTGGATGCACTGCCAGGGGGGAGCATCACCCACAGAGTGTGTGAGATGGTGGCTCCAGCTCCATCACCACCACGCCTCCCCCAGGATGTGCCAATCACAGGCAGCCCGCATGGGCTGTGCCATCCCTACCCGTTTAGACTCCAGGTACTCCATGCCACGTGCCACCTGGTAGACACAGGAGATCAGGTCCTTGAAAGAGAGCTGCTCCTCGGGCATCGCCGTGACATCAAAAGCGTAGTCAGGTGTTGGGGGGCGGCGGGCGCGCAGGTACTCTCGCAGGTTGCCCTTTGCAGCAAACTCCACAATCACGTAAAGTGGCCCTGGGAAGGGTGTCCACTCTGTTTGGTCCCTGCTCTGTCCTGTCCCACACATGTCCCACCTGCTACTGTCCCCAGGAGGCATATCCCCTGTTCCCGCTCCATGGCCATGCCCTGCCCGAGCCTGGCACAGCCCCCTCACCATCCTGTGTGCAGACTCCCAGGAGGTTGATGATGTTCTTGTGCTTATCCATGAGCTTCATCATCTCCATCTCGGATATGAGATCAGCCAGGTCCTTGTCTGTGGCATTATCTGGGGAAGGAAGGCCATGTCACCACGCCAGCCTGGCACTGATGCCACCTCTGTACCTGGGACACTGGCAGGGGGGCTGTTACCTTTCAACATTTTCACAGCCACGGTGACTGCTCTGTCTGGACGGTCTCTGTCTATGCCATAAGCCTCTGCCCGCACCACCTGGCCAAAGCAGCCTTCTCCCAGGGGTTTGCCCAGCACCAGCCTGGCAGGGATGGGCAAAACTGTGAGTAACCACAGGGGTGGCCCAACTCCCTGCCACTGCACTGCAGGGCCTCAAGGAGAAGAGGCAGCATGGCTGCCCCTCTCTGGTCTGAGCCAAGTCCCAACATCCCAGGATACAGCAGTGATGGCCAGAGACCTCCCCACCTGCCACCCGAGTGCTGCTGTCCCCAGGGTGTTTGGGGAGAGCAGCTCCCTGACCTGCCCTGCACCGTACTTGTCTCGGGGGAACTCCCACTTGGCATCGAGCGGCAGGTCCAGCTCCATGACCCCTGCCAGCATCGGGGCACAGCTGGAGGAGAGACGAGTGATGCGCATCAGGGATGTGCTGGATTTCCTGGAGGAGCTGGAGTCCAGGGAGAACTGCAGAGAGAGCCCAAGGGACTTCAGCTATCCCACCCTGTGCTCCAGGACCAAAGACAGATCCAAGGATGCTCCAGAGCGACTCTCACTCAGGCCAATGAGGCAAGAGAGCCGCAGGAAGCAGTGGGGAGGGCAGAAGGAGAAGGTGTGACAAGCAGAGGTGGCACTTGTGGAGCCAGTCACTAAGGTCCCCCCATGCCCCCAGGGCTCCAGCTTGGCACCCACCTGTCGGATCAGTGGGAATTTGGAAAGCTTGTGGACTGCTATGGGCTCCAGAGGCTGCTTGCTTGACTGAGTCTGCATCCGGCACAGCACCACAATGATGGCAGCCATGGCCACGGCCAATGACCCCGAGGTGTAGATGATGATGTCTGTGTACTTGGCCTCGGGGGCTTCAGCTTCCCGCACCAGCTCCTCCTCTGAAGGAAGTGAATGAGTTGGCCTGCGCCTTGTTTCCTGTGTGCCGGGGGTCCCAGCTCCCACTCCAGGACTCCCAACCCTACCTGGCAGCACAGTGAGCCAGGCAGACTGGTAGGAGAGGCCGATGGAGTTCCCTGCCAAGCAGGTGTACTCGCCAGCATCCTCCATGGAGATGTTGCGCAGGTACAGCACCTCCACCTCAGAACTGTTGATATCTGCAGTCTGTCAGGGAGAGCAATGAATGGTCAGGGTCCCTCCTCCTCCTTGGGGGGCTCTGTGCACCCCCCATCACCACACGGGAGTGGGTATCTAGGACTCTGATGCTTCAAGCCCTTGTTACCTTGAGCACTTGCACATAGGGGACTCCATCAGGACCATAGCTGCTGCCGTTCACCTCAATGTGCTTCAGCCACTGGATGTGGGGCTGGGCATCGCTGTAGACCTTGCAGAAAAACTCCACATCACTGCCCACCAGGGCTGTGGTGTTGGCGGGCAGCCCAGCCTGCAAGATGGGCCTGTGCGGGGACCTCTCTGTGCAGAGGAGAGCAGAGTGGTGTCACAAACATGGTGACCCAGAGCAAGGCCTCCATTCTGCCTCCCTCTGCCCACTGTGAACCCGTGAACCCTTCCTCAACACTACAGCAGACCAGGGCGACCTGGTCTCCATCCTCACATCCCTTTGGGTGTGAGGGACATGTGGGCTGTGCCAGTGGTAACAACCTAACCAGAGGCTCCTTTGCTCCCTCCCCTGTGACCTCAACCCCTCTACCAGGCACAGAGGGAGCAGAGCGCCAGGACCAGCGCCAAGGAGCCCTCACCCAGTACATCCAGGAGGTAGCTGTAGTGGATGCTGCCAAACCTGTTCTCCACCAGGCAGGTGTAGTTGCCACGGTCGGAGGGCACCACGCTCTCCATCACCAGGCTCCAGTGCTGGTGCCGGAGCTGCAGAGGGGGGAGACAAGGTGTGATGGGCTGGCCAGACCCCAGGAGGGAAGGCTGTGGCAGGGGGCCCTGGCCCTTACTCGGATGCCCCCAATGCGGTGCTCCCCCCGGAACTCGCGCCCGTTCTTGAACCAGCGAATGCTGGGGCTGGGGCTGCCTGAGGCTGGGCAGGGAAACCTCACCGTGTTCCCCGCGGGGACTGCATATAGCTTCTTGTCCATCCGGTGTGGGTGAGTCCAGTAGGGAGCTGGGGAGACACAGGATGTAGAGTGGGAGGAGACGAAGGGGCAGCATGGAAGCTGCTGGAGCTGCTAGCAGAACTCATGGTGTAAGCAGGAGGCAGCAGTGCCCCATATAAGACTCTGCCCTGCGCTCCTGGTCCTGCCCCAGTTGCCCTCTCCTGCCCAGGGCAGCACTGACCTCTGTGCACATAGACAGGATCCTCATTTTGGTCTCTGTGGGGACTGTCCCCATCACTGTCTTCATCGTCATCACCCGACGCCAGTGAGTCTGCAAGGGAAGATGGGAGGAGTCCCTGCCTGCAGAGCCGGGGTTGAAAGGGACATCCCTGCCCGCAGTGCCAGGTGGGCAGTGGCTGCCTTGCTGCCCCGGGAGGAGCAGAGCACTGCCAGGGCTCCTACCCACAACAGATATGGTGAAGTTGCGCAGGATCTCCCCAGTCCCCTGTGCCCGGCACACGTAGAGCCCTGAATCCTCGTAGGCAACCCCTGAGATCTCCAGCAGGCTCTGCCAGAGACGGATACGACCCCTCGGGACGAGCGGCCGGGAGTCCTTGTACCAGACCACACTGGCACCGCTCTGGTTGGCATCACAGTACAGCTTCAACACGTTTCCTGGGTCCAGCAGGAGATGTTCCTCTTCTGATTCCAGCAGCGGGCTCTCAAACAGCTCTGGAGAGATGCTGTGAGTGCCTGGCCCTGTGCTCATCTCTTCCCGATGGCAGAACCCCACCACACACACAGCCCAGTGCAGAGAGCACGTGGTGCAGCCCAGGCCAATGCCCAGCTCTGCCGCCCTGCAGGCAGGCAAGGAATGGACTCTGCCCTGGGGCAATGTGACACGGTTTCTCCAGTGCTGTGTCCCAGTCCAAGGCCATACATGCCACCAGCCTTCTGCAGGGCTACTCCCAGCGGTGCAGGGTGCCTGAGCCTGTCCTGCTGCTCCAAACAAGGCACCAAATCTTACTGGCAACCCACCACCAACAATATGCCCACAGCCCTGGCAGACCCTGGTGATGCCTGTCTGGGCAGTGGTGTCAATGGCTGGCAGCAGGCGTGTGCACATGGAGGGCAGAAACAACTCAACTACCAGCTCAACAATACCTACCACAGCCTGACCACCTGCGTGTGGGGGGCTAGGGACACATGTGGCCATCACAGGGGGCATGTGCTTCTCCTGAACCCACCACCAAGAGCCACTGACTCCTTGCGCCTCTAAGTCGCTTGCACTTGCCACTGAGCCACACACAATTGCCACAGCCCACAGCGTTCAGGCCATCCTGCTCTGCCATGCACGTCCACCGAGTGAGCTGAGACCCTGCAGCACAGGGATGCTGCCACCCTGCTCCTTCCAGCCTCCACACCTCCTTGCCCAGCGATGAAGATGCTGGCCCCCTGTGCAAAGCCCCAGCCAGACACGTGTCCCCAGCTCCCACCAGCCCAGCCCCGCAGAGCTGTAGGGCTGTGTGCCCAGGGCAAGCATCCATCTCCCCCAGCCCAGGCGCTTGCTGCGGGGTGAAAGCAAGACCTCCCCATCCCACTGCCTCCAACCCCTCCTCCGCCCCGCCGAAGCCGTACCTGGCTCCATCGCCCTGCCCTGGGCAGCAGCCGCCAGCAGCCGCCCC
>NW_009953964.1:6814096-6815938 GCF_000747805.2 Chaetura pelagica
CCTGGGGGGTGGCCCTGGCCGGGGCTGGGTGCTGCTTGTTGCTGGGTGCCCGGCAGCCTGCTCGCTAATTGTGCTGCAATTAGTTGCGGCGTTATCGCTGCCGGTGCCATAAAGTGGCTGTGACCCTCATTAAGAGCCCATAACGGAGCATTGTAAAACACCACGAGGCCTCGAGCCGGGGTTGGAGTGGCCCTAATCCGACCCATAAACACTTTGCCTTCGCTTTCTCTGAGCTGCTGCCTGCACTGGGCCAGGCAGACCCCACCGTGCCCAGGCCTCACTGCCCACCTACCTGCTCACACAGGACCCTTGGGCACCAGAGGCAGCCTGGCCTCAGGCCGTCTCAGCTGGCATGGCACACCTTCCCCTAAACATCCTGCTGTCATTAAGCGGGGACAGAAGGGACCCCCAAGCTCATGGTCAGGATCTGGCCCTAGAGCTGCTCTCCCTTGCTGCATCACTGTCTGCTTTGCCATCTTTCTGCTTTCCAACAAGACCTGCCAGGACCATGGTGAGCCCCGCATGCAGCCTTGCCTGTGCTTAGCATGGATACTGAGGTCGTATGAGCAGGGTGTGGTGGTCACTGTCACCCCTCACCTTGTAGGGCCGTGCTGCCAGTGCCAGGACATGGGTTTGTCCATGCTGCCCCAGCATGTGAAACCAGCAACTTCCAGCACAAGGTTTCACTGCAAGGGCTGTTTGGTGCTACAATCTCCCATAGCACTGTTCCCCTCTTCTGCTCCCCTCCTGGGGTGCTGGTCCCCCCTGGGGCTGTGGGGCACACAGAGCTGTCCCCAGGGCTGGCAGCCCCCCGCAGGTGTTCCTTCCTGCTCGGGCGTGGTGAAACCAGCAACTTCCAGCACAAGGTTTCACTGCAAGGGCTGTTTGGTGCTACAATCTCCCATAGCACTGTTCCCCTCTTCTGCTCCCCTCCTGGGGTGCTGGTCCCCCCTGGGGCTGTGGGGCACACAGAGCTGTCCCCAGGGCTGGCAGCCCCCAGCAGCTGTTCATTCCTGATGGCGCGTGAAGTGGACAAGAACATCAATTTCACGGAGCAGCAGCCGCCCCTGCAGAGCTCCCAGCGTGCCGGAAGCACAGAAAAATGTTGGGTTCAGCTTGATTCGAACCGAAACCAAATTAAAACCAGAGAGAAGGAGTCGTTCCCAGCGCTGGGAATGCTGGGGGAGAGCTGAGACTCAGGGAAGCCTGTGGGAGCCACAGACTGGGATGGGCAGAGAGAGACACTTTCCCCCCATATCCCAGCCAGGTCTCCCACTGCTGGGTATGGTGCTGGGTGGGAGCAGGACAAGGGGACCAGTGCTGGCACCTCACCCCCGTGTCAGGCCAAGCATCCCTGCCAGGCCAGGACAATGTTGGGCACAGGCTGGGGCATGGTGGGGCTGTGCTGTGGGCAGCTGGAAGCTGGTCCCCTCCCCGCTGTGGGGCAGTGCTGGACTGGGGGTCGGGCTGCCTGGCTTGATTTATAACAGCAACTGACAGCAAACGGCAACACCGCCCCCCCCCCTGCCGCCTGCAGCCAGCAGCACTGCCATGGACTCTGCCATGCCAGCAGCTCAACAAGGGGGGATTGTGCCAGCGCCCCATACTGTGGGTGCACCCCTGCCCCAGCACCCTCCTTTGCTGCCCCTGTCCCCCATAGCCCCCTGGGATGTTCCCATCACCTGCAGCACTGTATGGGACATGTCTCCCCCGGCTATTAAGCTACAGAGTGTGGCAGCTCTGATGCAGTGGGGTGCCCAGGGAGAGAGGGCATCCCTTGGGCCCTGCAGGCCAGCAGCAAGGGGGTCAGCATGGTGCAGACAGGGCAGAGGGACCTGTGCT
>NW_009953964.1:6816280-6817302 GCF_000747805.2 Chaetura pelagica
CTCCCCTGAACGGCTGTTGTTTGGGGCGCAGGCTCCTAAGCTCCCTGTACCCCACAAGTGTACAGGGTCCAGGGGCTGAGGCCAAGCAAGCTCATGCCATGTGCCTGGGCAACGTGAATCTCCCTGCACTGAGGGAGCGGGCAAGCCCTAAAGTACAGTGGTCCTGGGCTGCCCCAGCATAAGGGATCCCAGCTCCATACAGCCCCCCTGGCCTTGACACGTGGCTGCTTCCAGCCCTGGCCATAACCAGCTGCCCTTGTATCAGCAGGGACATGCAGAGGTGGGCAGGGGCTGAGCTAGAGCAGCCTGCCCTGGCCCAGGCAGGATGTTCCACAGGGTCTGGGTCCTGCAGCTGGGCTTGGGGCAGTGCTCCCACCAGGCCGCAGTCTCGCCTTCCCATCCTTATCTCCGGCAGGGCGGGACTGATGGAGCAACCCAGCCCAGTTAAGGTTTAACCAGGCAGAACTTTGCAAACATGAACCTGCTGCTCCTTCTGGGGATCCGAGAATGTGGGGCCCAGTGTGGGGGCTGCAGGATAGGGACAGCAAGGACATGGGGGCTTTGGCCAAGCCCTCAGCATGGTACAGGAGCACCCACAGATTTGGGAACCGAGGGTCAAGCTAGGACCACAGGCAGCTGGGGCAGCAGAGAGTGGGCAGTGCCATGCCTGGTCCCTGCTGCAGCCCTGCCTGTTACAGCTGTGCTAGATAGCACCAGGGCTGCAGCCAGCACAGGGAATGGGATGCACAGGGCCAGGACAGGCACTGCTCCCCTTGGGGACATGGCACACACCATGTGCGTGGTGCCCATCCAGGTGCCAAGCTAGCCGAGATTTCCCTGACAGCCCTGTCCTCTCCTGGGGAATCAGGGGCTCTTCCTTGGTGCAGTGTGGCCACGGAATGGGAATGCTAGGCAGGAACGGGGCCACCCTGATGCTCCCAGTCCCTAATCGCAAGCAGGCGCCCTGCCTTGCCTCCACATCTGCACCCGATTTACTCGCTGGAGCCAGCGGGGCCACCACG
>NW_009953964.1:6817467-6817776 GCF_000747805.2 Chaetura pelagica
CCTGCCTGCAGCCGGGCAGGGGCACTGGGCTGGGGTGCAGGCTGGGGACGAGGGCCACGCTCCATCCTTGGCCTCCCTGGGCGGCTCTGGCCCCACAGTCAGACTCCAGCTTCATTCCCATTGTGCTCAGGTGTGCCCATGGGTGCCGGTTGCTTCCCCCCCACCAGGAGCCATGTACCAGAAGGACAGGCAGCAAGCAGAGCAGGGATACCAGTGGTTTCAGCATCGGCCTGTGCTGTTCTTGGAGCAAGGAGATGGCTCCAGCAGACCCACTATGGCCACTGCAGCCCCAGTGCAGCTGGCAGGGCC
>NW_009953964.1:6817909-6822119 GCF_000747805.2 Chaetura pelagica
AGGTATAGGCAGCCCAGAAGCCACCACCACCTCCCCTGCACCTGCTCCAGGGAGCACCTGCACCCAAGGAAAGGCCAGAAGCTGCCAGGCACCCCACAGCCCTGCCACAGGGTTGGAAGGCGTCAGCAAGGGACAGGCTGGCAGTGGCAGGCACCCTGCCCTGGCAGAGCTGTGCAGCAGGGGAGGGGGATGCAGCCTGTCCCTCCCAGCACTACCCACAGGAATGATGGCAGTGCCATCCTCAGTGCCAGCATAGGGCCCTGCAGTGCTCCTGGGGACAGTGATTCCCTGTGCTCTGCCACAGCCTGGCCTGTGGAGGGGCAGGACAGCCTGTCCTGGGCACCTGAGCCCACCTTTGCAAACCAGCTGCTCTCGAGCAGACAGCAGCAGAGCATGCCTGCCATGATGCCACTCCTGTGCTGCCACGGTAGTGTCAGGAACAGTCCAGTGTCCTGTGGCAGTCATGGATGTTTTTGGCACAACTTGCAGAAGTGCCAGCAGTCTCCTGGCCCAGGCTGTCCCATCTTCCCCCTGTTGACCATGACATGCCTAAGGTCACACTGACTTGCCAGAGCAGCACACAGGAAGGTGCTTACCAGCTTCGTCTGGACCCCAGGGTACCATGGGGTGAGAGCAGAGTCTCAAGGATGATAGATGGAAACACAAACCTCCAGTCCTGCCCAAGTATTTCAAAGGTGTCTGCATCCTGTCCTTTGCTTTGCAGTATGGCAAAATCCCAGGAAGGGCTCTAGCAGAGAGACAGCACCCAAAAGTAGTAATAAACACTCTATTTGGAGAGCTTCACCTTAGAGAAACAGCAGATACATAAACAGTGTACAGGGGAAGGCAAAACTGTCAGTACAGAGACAGGAGTGACACACCAGACTGGGCAGTGCTGGAAATGGATCCCTCTTGGTGTCGATGCATTGCACATCTAGCGGGCACCTGCCCTGGTACAGTGGGACAAGAGCTAAGCAGCAAAGACTGGAGTTGGAGGCCATCCAGGGCTACCAGGCACACAAAGCTTCCTTCAGTTCATCGTGATTTTCTGCTCATTGATCAGCTCACAAGGTTTGAAAGGACTCCCTCTGTAGCAGGAGACTAAGGTCAGACCTCAGCAGTGGAGCAAGAATGGAAAACATCAGGAAGGCGAACCCAGACCAGCAGGAGCCTGTCCTAAGGGAAGATGGCAGATTCTGTGCAGGGGGAAGAAAAAAAAAAAAGCTCATGCACAGCTTGGAGTGGGGAAGGCACTCACTCCAAGAACTGAGATTAGCAACCAGCTCCCTCTCTCCTTGCTTAACCTGACCAGCACACAGACCAGATTTTGGAAGTGCCATGAAGGTATCAGCTGCTCCCCTGGCACCCAGCACTGGGAGCCAGCTGCCCCAGACCACCCTCCAGCAGCTGTTGGGCCACACAACAGGAGGCAGCAGCCCACCCTGGCAGAACAGTGTGCCCAAAGCCATCATCCATCCTCCTGCCAGCCCCATGGAGCACCACCAGCTAGGGATATCCTCAGATGGGCCACATCCACACCCTCCTGCTCCATGGAAGAAAAACAGCAGGACATTTGCCATAGACTAGCACAGTCTCAGCTCCACAGAGGCACTGACTCTGGGACAAAGCAGCAGGGTGCCTGACTTGGAGCACTGACTCCAAGCATGAGACCAGCCCAGCGCACATGGCCCTTGCAGTGGGCTAGCAGAGAACAGGCAAGGCCTTAGCTTAAGGCAAAACATCTAAAGAACTTGTCCAAAATGCACAACACTCTCAGATGCCTGCCCTTCCTTCTGGGGCCTTTTCTACCAGTTCTAGTACATTAGCACCATGAAGAGACCATCAGTCTTAATTTCTGGGTTTGAAACATAGAACATCCCTTTTCCAGGATGGTACAAATAATTAAGAACTTTGAAGAAAGGGGTTGGGTAAGTAGTGTCTAATGAAGGAATAATGAAAGCGAGTTTCATTATGATTTGTAGATTTTTAGTCAGTTAAAGGTTTGACCAAGTTATACTACAGTTTCTGCCAGCTCACAAGGTTTGAAAGGACTCCCTCTGTAGCAGGAGACTAAGGTCAGACCTCAGCAGTGGAGCAAGAATGGAAAACATCAGGAAGGCGAACCCAGACCAGCAGGAGCCTGTCCTAAGGGAAGATGGCAGATTCTGTGCAGGGGGAAGAAAAAAAAAAAAGCTCATGCACAGCTTGGAGTGGGGAAGGCACTCACTCCAAGAACTGAGATTAGCAACCAGCTCCCTCTCTCCTTGCTTAACCTGACCAGCACACAGACCAGATTTTGGAAGTGCCATGAAGGTATCAGCTGCTCCCCTGGCACCCAGCACTGGGAGCCAGCTGCCACAGACCACCCTCCAGCAGCTGTTGGGCCACACAACAGGAGGCAGCAGCCCACCCTGGCAGAACAGTGTGCCCAAAGCCATCATCCATCCTCCTGCCAGCCCCATGGAGCACCACCAGCTAGGGATATCCTCAGATGGGCCACATCCACACCCTCCTGCTCCATGGAAGAAAAACAGCAGGACATTTGCCATAGACTAGCACAGTCTCAGCTCCACAGAGGCACTGACTCTGGGACAAAGCAGCAGGGTGCCTGACTTGGAGCACTGACTCCAAGCATGAGACCAGCCCAGCGCACATGGCCCTTGCAGTGGGCTAGCAGAGAACAGGCAAGGCCTTAGCTTAAGGCAAAACATCTAAAGAACTTGTCCAAAATGCACAACACTCTCAGATGCCTGCCCTTCCTTCTGGGGCCTTTTCTACCAGTTCTAGTACATTAGCACCATGAAGAGACCATCAGTCTTAATTTCTGGGTTTGAAACATAGAACATCCCTTTTCCAGGATGGTACAAATAATTAAGAACTTTGAAGAAAGGGGTTGGGTAAGTAGTGTCTAATGAAGGAATAATGAAAGCGAGTTTCATTATGATTTGTAGACTTTTAGTCAGTTAAAGGTTTGACCAAGTTATACTACAGTTTCTGCTGCATCTACGTTTATTCCCTCTCTTTTCCCTCAAAACCCTCCTTCCCCAGAGTATTTTGGTGACAGTAGGGAAAATGCTGCACTTCCACGCAGAACCCAACAGAATTTGAGATTAAATCACCCTGCTCTACCTTCCTCTGTTGATTGCATTAGGTTTTGGGGACCTCCACTGCTGCCAAGTTTGGCTGAGACTGGTTTAAGTCATAGGGGGTAAAGACACACGGTGAATGACCATGTACACCTGTTTCCATAGGAAACCAGGCTAAACAGTTACTTCCTTCCACATGGAAATCCTCAGAGCAGACGACTGAGGACAGTCAGGAGCTCTAACCCCTTGCAGCCCTCCACTCCCACCAGCAGCAGTTAGCACACCAGAAGTTGTCCCTACTTGTTAGACAGCCTCAAACAACCCAGATCCAGAACCAACTGCTGCATTGCTGCAAAAGGCTCTGAGGTCAAGCACTGCCCCGTGAAATTCTGCACAAAAACCTGCCTGGTAGAGGCATGGAAAGAGATGCCACGCTGCTTATTTCCTATTTTAGGCCTGTAAAAAGCCAGGCAACCTGCACCGTGTCCCATCCGCGCTGCAAAAGCACTGCTCGCTATGGTCTAGGAGTTCTACTCCAGCAAAAGCCACCTCTGAGCATGGGATGCTGCTCCTCCAGGTGCAGGAATCCATTCCTTCTCTGGTAAGGGAGGAGGTGGCCACGACCAGCCTGTTGCCAAACCCTCCTTATACCAGATACACACTTTCTCTCACACCGCACCCACCTTCACAGGAAGCAATTACACAATGAAAACTACTCTAAAGGAGTGAAGTATTTGCTGTCTGCCAAGTCTCTTCCAGCTGGATCATTTTCCTGACAGATTCAGTCCCCGTTCTGCTCAACGGGTGCATACAGGAGGGTAGAGCTTTGCTTATCCAGAGGGATAATGAAACCATTGTGGGCTGGCAGAGGATGTGTGTTCTTGGGCCACCAACAACTCCAAGAACAGTGCTGCAACTTGCTCTAGAAGTCTTGGCTGAAGTAACTGTAGCCTCCTGGGGCAGTTGACTCTTCCCGGACGTACTGCTGTGGCGGGAACGGTCCGATAACTGGCACTGCTCCTGGCATCCTGGACATCGAAGGGAGCAAGAGGAAGTGAAGGAAAAAAAAGGAGACAATGTCAGAAGTGCTCAAACAGCTGCCAGCAGCAATCACTGCTCAGCAG
>NW_009953964.1:6822469-6827429 GCF_000747805.2 Chaetura pelagica
CTGCTCAGCGGGAATGGCTGTCACTAGAGCAACAGCCTACTGCAGCCAAGTCAACTTGCCAGAAGAGCTTCCAAGTGCATGCTTGCCCTCCGTGCATGTGTGTAAACAGACCCATTTAGCATGGCAGAATTAGCTACTGCACAGCTCAAGGACTGGTAAAGAGCTTCCATTACAAGGCAAGTATCCTGGCTCCCTTCAGACTGCAGAAGCTGGCCTGGAACAGGACTGAATGGCTGAATCCAGAAGCAGCTTTATGAAAGGGAGCTGTCTGGCTGCAAAAACCTGGACAACATCCATGTCCTTAAAGGGAGCATTTATGCATGTGTGCTGGGAACATCCTCAATGTTACTCTTCTAGAATGGGATACTTGCTATTCACTGATCTGGCAGCGCTGATCAAGTGCCAGAAATTTCCTGGGATGTAATTCCACGGATAGGCAACAAGAGATTCCAGTTTTCCTCCTGTCCTTTCCAAGAAATTTGGCTAGGAGTCTGTCCTCACTTCATGTAGGGTTTCCTAATACCTCTTTCTTGTAAGAAGCTCTCATTACTTTTAGCAAAGGCTTTGAAATTAAGAGATCTGAACTTTGACAGTGTCCAGAACAAGTATTTTTGGTACTAATAATCTGGCAGCCTAAGTTTTTCAGGTTAATAATATATGCAGGGATGCCATTATTTAACTCACCAGCTGTGAAAGTGAGTTCAGGAATATAGTCTAGGTTTCTGGAGTGTGCTGACTACATACCAAATTTTAAGACAAGCAACCCCAGGAGAGAGTAGATCGACAAGCAGATCTCCACTCAGCATGTCTTTAATTAAATTAAAATCTCAATTGTCAGAAAAACAGTGTTCAGTGGGTGTAAGGCTGGATGCGCTTGTTGCAAAGGTCCACACTGAGCTGAACCACCACGAAAGAAAACGACTGCAGGGCACTTCTACCTCAGCAGCAGCCTAGAGCTGCCTGCAGAGGGAGCTGCCGAGAACCGACTCCAGGACAAAACCAGCAAGCTTGCACAAACCCTGCTGCTCGGCTTGCATCAGATAGCAATACACATTCAAAAGTGCATTTTGACTTCTACTTAAGCCACCGGTTTGAACACTGAGGCTGGAAACACACTTAGACAAGAATGTTACTTACTGATTCTTGTGTTTGAAGCCACTGATGTGAGCTTGGTACTGCTCTATGGAGTTCAGTACTATGTTACATGTGCTGCAGGGGTACCCCTTCCCAGCTGAAACAGACATCAATGTTAGCACAGACAGCTAGCCAACAACTTGGTGCCGGAGGTAGAAACAAGTGAGATAATCAATCATTTGATGTGTTAAACAACTGCTAAGCAAAGACAAACAGCAAGTCAATAGCCTGACCAGGCAGGGAGGATGCAGGATCCCACTACCTCAGCATGTATCAGCCAGTCACTGAGGGAATTGCTAAGCCAGGAAAGCTTTTCCTGTCAGAACATGGGTTTGTTTATCTATCAAAACGGACACATTTCCTATATACAGTTCATAATATCGGACACAGTCAAAGACTCAGCATTAGGAGTTGGGGCTGTTCGGCCTGGAGAAGAGAAGGCTCCAGAGAGACCTCATAGCACCGTCCAGTACCTGAAGGGGCTACAGGAAAGCTGGGGAGGAGCTTTTCACCAGAGTGCAGCGACAGGACAAGGGGTAATGGTTTTAAACTGAAAGAGGGGAGATTTAGGTTGGACATCAGAAGAAACTCTTCATGATTGGGGTAGTAAGGCATTGGAATAGGTTGCCTAGGGAGGCTGTTGATGCCTCCTCCCTGGTGGTGTTCAAGGTCAGGTTGGATGAGGCTTGTGCAGCCTGGTCTGGTGGGAGGTGTCTCTGCTCATAGCAGGGAGGTTGCAACCTGATGATCTTTAAGGTCCCTTCCAACCTAAACCATTCTATGAATAGGACACCAAACATGATGCTATACTGCCTTTGCAACTCCATTTCTCTCCCAAATTCCCACTACTCCTGATCTGTACATCCCATAACAAAAAACGAGGGACAGACCAGACTTCATTTGTATGCTTCAAGTGTTTCAGAAAAAAAAACAACAAAAAAAAACGCAGCCAGAGAAGATTACACACAATGTCCAGTTCCACAATGCAGCATTCTGCTAAGCCTTGCTGAGGTGCCAACTGAGATATTAAGCTCTATCCTCAAGCAGTTTGGTTACAGTCAGTGTATCAGTTAACTACAAGAAAAAAAATAATTTCCAACAATAGTTGTACTAGACAGATCAATGGTTTTGTGTAACATGACAACTCCAGCTGGCATTAAAGTTTGGGAGGTCACAGATACCAAACAGCCAAGTACAGCAGCACAGCTCAGCACAGGAATCTCTACCAGGGGAAAATCCTGGCAGTTGTCCTTAAGACATTATGTGCTCCTGAATGTTGGCTCACTGAGGAAGGGCTCTGCCTGGGAGAATCACAGGGAAAACATTTCCTTAAGCTGAAAGAGGAGACTCGTACAGGGGTGCAGAGCAGGGCAAACACTGAGTGAGAAGCACAATGCATGTTGTGGCAGATGTTTCCCCACCTGCCTGCTGCACCTCAGAGAGATTGTGGACTCAAGCGAGACATTCAGCTCTCAAAACAGAGTTGGACTCGGGTGGGAAAGGCCAGAGGAGCTGCTGGAGCCCTCAAGCCTGCCTCCCTGTGTGACTGAGGTCAAGATCTCTCTGTTGCAAATCTGACCAACAGGCAGGTGCATGAAGTTGTCCAAACTGCATTCCTGTACCCAAAACTGGTGATTCCTAGAGGAACTTTAAGCAGACAAACACCATGGTGTTGTGCTGTGGAGAACACATCCTCATCTGCTGCCAGACATATCCTAGCCAAGAGAAGTTCAGGGACAGGCATGGCTGTTAGCACACAGACACGGGCAAAGGGAGCAGGAGAAAACAGCCCTGTCTGCAGCCCATCAGAGCTGAACAGCCCTCAATTACAGACCAGGCTCTGAAGCCTCTCCTGAAGAGCTGAAGTGCCATGGAGAGATGTCCATAGGTACTGTGGTTCTGCTGGCACTCCAGAGGAGACGTCCCTCACACAGGCCAGGGCACTGCTACTAACCCAGCCTGCCCGGGCTGGGGCTCCTGCCACTGTAGGTGTCTCAGTCATGTGAAAGCAGAACCATTCATCAGGCCCTGCTAATTAGGTAAAGAGCAGATGGGTAATGCTAGATATCAAGCACCTTCTCCAGCTCCCACACGACTACGCGACGTGGGAGAGAATATTACTTGGATAATTGAGCCTCATTTCTCATAAGTACTACTGGTATCTAAAGGTGGCCTGCAAAGAAGTAGAATAATTAATCTCCTGCTTGTGTGGGCTTTTACAACAGAGAAAGAAGCCCTTGAAGAAGATTTTAAGATGATTTGTCTGCTGATTATTTACCTCAAACATCCAGCAGGTACTAGACTTCCTGGTGCAACAGAAGGCTGTTGGGAGGAACAAGGGAATTTACTGTGAGCTCCTAATGCTTTCACTGGACTCCAAGGGCTTTCATCATGTCAAAGTGCTCATAAGCAGCAGATCATAAACCAAATGGGTTTTAACTGTCTGCCTAAAGTTCCTCCTTAATAGCTCTTTGCCCCCCTCCACATTCCTGCTTGCTCCAGAGAGAGTTGCATGAGTTCATCAGATGGAAGTGCCCACACAGACAGAAAGGCAGTGAGGGAGAAATTTCTTTGGCTTTCATGTGCTTTGAAGCAGCAGGTGCAGTTAAACCTATTTCTTCCATCTTCAGCTAGTCCCTTCTGAAGACATTTTTTGAAGCATCAAATACCACTTTTATCTTTCCATTTTGGATGCAATCCACCTAGCCAGAAACAGCACCAGCCAAAATCCCTGGATTATCCATGCAGAGAACAAAAGAGACATGTCCCCCATTAGACACCACTGCAAAACACAACCCAAAGCTTGTCACGAGCAGCTACAGTCTAAAACCTCTCTTGCTGCCAGGGGGTTACAAAATCTACCAAATCAATCTTACGGTGTATAATCAAGATCCCCATCATGAGCAGTTCTCCTCTGCTCTCCCTGCATGGACTCTCTCACCCAAAGACCTATCAGACACATACCATTGCTCTCCCACCCTGCTCTCCAGCTATTTATTAGCCTGCCTGCTGAGAACTCACCCATGAAGGACGATGCTGGTGCATCAGGGGTTCGGCCGTAGTGTGCCATCAGCTTGTGTTTGGTCTCCTGCTTTCTGTGCTTCTTGCCTACATAATGCTGTTTTGCCATAAGGGGGTTGTTGAAAGTGGCATGGCAGAGGCTACAGAACTTGTCTGGGTCAGTAATGTCCTTGTTCTCTTCATTAGAAGATGCAGTAGAGGTGGGGAGGCTAGCAGGATGTTTCTGTGGGGACACTGCTTCTGCAAGGTGAATCCAAACTCTTGGTCAGTCGCAGAACTCGGAAGTAAAAAACCAGTAATTTTATTTCCCCAAAGCCAAAATACCACGTTTAAAACCCAAAGCTAGACAGCAAATATAAAACACCTAGATAAATTCACATTGTTTCTACCTCTTCCCTTGACATAATGGAATTGAAAGGCATGTGATAAGGCAAGTCAGAGTAGGTCAGAAAAACTTGCAGGGTTTAAAAAACCAGATTTGCACATTTCTCCTAAGTGGAGTTAATGTAAGCATGGCTGTATTCAAGAAACACTGGACATGAATGAGTTCTTGTCATCACCCATGCACCTTGTGCAACAAAGGCAAGTGGGTTTTGGACACAAGGTGCAGCTGCAGGACTTGATCCTGAACCAAAGTCACAATGAGCTGTGCCTGAGAAACAGCATGAACGGGACTAGGTCCAATGCAGTGAATCCACACAGAGGGGCAGCTCTCCCCTCTGATGGAGAAACCTGCACCCTCTCATTATGGAGTACCAAAGACCAGAGTGAGGAACCTTCTAAGGGCCAGAGAGCTCCTCTCCTG
>NW_009953964.1:6827524-6830004 GCF_000747805.2 Chaetura pelagica
CCTGCTGAAATGGAAGGTATGCATCACAGCACTCACACAAACATCCACCCTTTCATGAAGGCTCTTCTCATACCCAAAAGCGAGTGCTTCAAAGAGCAAAAACAACCCACGGGCTACCCTGATCCCAGAAGTGACTCTGCTGTGCAAGATGCAACCTAGCAAAGCCATGAAGACGCTCTAGGATAAACAGTTCCTGCCTGGAAGACCCTAGCTCAGAGCTGCCATCCTCAGATGAACTGCAAAGCTGCATTTTCCCTCCATCCTGACCAGCTACAGCACCTCAGGCTCTTGGCTGCTCCTGCCTGCCCTGGACAGAGGGTCTCTCTCTCCACCCACTGAGCCCTTCCAGCTGCTGGCAGAGGATGGGACACAAAGGTCAGACTCAAGATCTACTGGGATTGTATCCCATCATGAGATCAGCCAAGAGTAGGTGCCATGGGAAAAGCACAAGGCTAGGACAAGCACACATGGATGCTTCCCAGCTACGCTCTGGCAGTCCCCAGCCATCTGCAGCTCACAAGCCCCTGAACCTCAGAGGCTACATCTTGGTAACTGAGCATCCCTGACCAATTTGCCATAGCAGTTTCATCAGTCACTTCAGTTCCTCTAAGCTTTCAGTAAGCATCCTATCTTGTGACAGCCACTTCTACAGCTTAACACCCTGCTCCCCAAAGAGCAGCCCTTTCTTAGACCGTGCACGCAGGGATGGGTACAACACTGCTGCAAGCTCCGTGTCTCCTCAACAAAGCAAAACAAAAAAACACACAAATTTTAGCAAATGCCAGCCCACCAAGGAGGCTGCTGAGAGAGGCCATGTCTCTGGAGATGCACTGCTGGCTTACTCTGTTTCACACTAAAGAGAGAGGAGGAACATCCTCACCAGAGCTTACACTTAGGGTCCAATGACACCCCTAAACTTTTTGTTTAGCTTGAACAGCTCCTCAGTACAACACAAAGGCACACAGGGTCATACCTTCCACTTTGGGGGACTGCTGCTTCATGTTCTTGGCATGAGTCTTGCCCAAATAGTGAGATGTTGCCACGGCTGGAGAGGAAAAGGTCATGTTGCAGATGGGACAACACTTGTTCCTATCTTCCCCACTGCTGCTCTCCTGCTTGCTGTCCTGTGCAGACAGAATCATGGAGTGGTGAGGTTCAGAGGAACCTCCACAGCTCACATCGTCCAACCTTGTTGTTATGAGAAGAAACACTAAGGCTTCAGGGGGTCTAAGAGAACAAAGCAACCAGAGACATTTGGATGTTAAGTTGAAGAAGTGTGACTGCCTAGGGCTTCCAGGACGCATCACCATCTTCTGCCTCACTGGAGTGTTCTTGCAGCAGATCACTTGTTTTAACCCATCAGCATGTGGCTGCCAGACTTGGAACAGGCAGCCTTTTACTCTGGCAAGGTGTGAACTGAGCAACACAAACATCCTTATCAGCTGGGTCATCTGCAACACGATGCCAGTGGAGCAGGATGCCGGTGGAGCAGGCGGCAGCAGTTCCTAAGCCTCACACTATGTGCAAAGGCATCCGATGCTTTCATCCCCCACCCCCTGCCATGCATGCTGGAGAGTTAGGGATTAAAACTGAAGCAATCATAAAAGTGGAGTCCATTTCCCAAATGAGTCACAGGGCAGACAGATGGCCAAGTGAATGTGGTGCCTTTACTGACCAACAGGCTCCAGCTACCAGCCAAGGAAACTTAAATAAGTAAAAAAAAGGTCGCCCTTGAAAGAGAACTCCAGAACAGTCAACCCAAAGTGCTCTCTGACAGCGGAGCTTATGCAATCGTATTCCTGATAAGTTGTCCCTCCTACGCACTTTTCCCGGTCCTTTCAAACAAGACTATCAATACAAGGCCATGTGCCTTTGTTTAAATGGGGAAGAAACACTCATGGAAGCTGTTTAAAAGGGACAGGCAACAGCTGAGACAAGGCCTGACAAGAGACCAGCCACTGAGCAGCTCAGCTCTCACAAGGCCCCTTCCAGGAGTGTTTTTATTCATTTATTTGTAAAGGTGCCCAGCACTACAGCTTTTCGCTGAGCAGATCCTGCTCGGGGGTGTTTTGGCTTGCAGGGTCCTACAGTCTTGCTCTCACCTGCTTTGCATCCAGCTTCATCTTCTTCCCGTGGGAGAGCTCCTCTGCGCCATGGATGGACAGGTACCGCCTCACCTTGTTGGCGTGCTTCTTGCTCTGGAGGAAGGAAGAGAGAAACACCCCACCCGACTGCTCAGCACCCCAAATCCCCCCATTCCTCTGCTGCTCAGCACTCCACAACCCACCCGCCCGGCAGCTCGGCCACCTGAAGCCCCGCAGCTCAGCACCGCAAAACCCACCCACCCAAGCTGTTCGACACCCCCAAAACCCACCTGCCCGGTTGCTCAGCACCCCGAGGCTCCCGCGGGGCGGCTCAGACCCCCGAAACCCCTCTGCCCCCCCCCCGGCCCCCACCTCGTCGTGGGCCCGCCCCTGGGG
>NW_009953964.1:6830836-6838786 GCF_000747805.2 Chaetura pelagica
GCAGCGGGCTCGTCCGGCGGCGGGATCCCTGGCTCCCCGGGCAGGCCCTGCAGCCCCCGCCCGGGGTGATCCGGGAGCCGGAGCCCAGCGCTCGCCCCCTCCCGGGGCGCGGGGACACCCCTGTGCCCCTTCCCGGGGATGCCCTGCTGGTGCCCCCTCTTTCGAGGTCCTTCCCTGGGGAGGGCACCCCAAAACCGACACCCCAGAGTTCTGTCCTGGCCGCGCTCACTGAGGCACCCCCCAAGCTAGGCCCCAGGGCCAGCTCCTGCCCCTCCTGCTTTATCCTCCCAGGGCTGGCTCCGTTCTCTTCTGGGCTGCCCCTTGATTAACCCCCCCATGGCTGACCCTCCTCCCCAGGTCATCACCCCTATCCCTGCTTCTCAGAGTGATGCTTTTTTCGTAGCCCTGACCCTGTCCTCATCAGCCCAGCCGTCCTCTCTGTGCCCGAGGGCAGTGGGTTGGGAAGGGGACAGGAGGACCTTGGGTGGATGCTGGGGAAGGTGTTGTTCTCTCCCACCTCCCCAAAGGGCCTGGCCATGGGGGAGGGAGAGGTGCTGTGTGCAGGACATGCCTGGGCTTGGCTGGAGGGCAGGTGAGCTGTTAACATCTCCCGGGACACTCAGCAGCATTTGAGATGCACAGTGCTTGGCCTCTGAGGTCCCTGGATCCCTCCTTGTGAAAAGCTAGTTCTATAAATGGATACATTCTGTAAACAATTCCTCTCCCCCCGGGGTGTTGTGAGCCCTCATCTCTTGCTGCTCGCAGAGCATCAGCTGGGCCCTGCCTGCCGGGTCGAGCTGAGGGTCCAGGGATGATATTTCCAGGGAGGCATGTGGTGCTGACCTGCCTGAACATGGGAGCATCCTGCCTCTTCTATCCTGAGGTGGGGGGAGTTGTTTACAAAGTGACAGGCTGTGTCTCAAATGGCTCAGAAACTCTTCCGGGGATGAGAGTCATTCATTTTTGGCTTCATTTTCAAGCATTTTTCAAGCTGTCACAGCTTGGCAGGTCTGTAGCTGCAGTGTCAAGATTTAGAATTATTCTGTCGGTAATTGCTTTCTGATTCATCAAAATGATAGATGAGAGGGAAAATGACAAATAATCACAAGTTGGGGATCTTCAAGGATATCCCAAAAAATGTGACTGGAGAAGCGTGGCATGTGCAGGTCCCTTGTCAGGAGGTGACCTTTGCTGTCAGAGCATTTACAAAGAAATTCTCTTAAACTGAGAGTTGGAAAAAAACCCCACAACCCAACAGATAACTGGAAAGTGAGTCTGTGAGCCAAACTGTGAAGGTAGTTTTAGATAATTCAGTCTTTGCCCTTTTTTACTGAGCCTGAATGCAAGGTTTTGTCACCTCAGGTACTAACAACTGTCCATGCCCAGAGTGCTAAAAGCAAAGTACAGCTTCTGTGCTTAATTTCCCTACCTGAAGAGGGGGGGTGTGTGCTCTGATGTGCGTTTTCTTCCCTCAGCCTCACCAGCTTGTCTAATAAAAGCTGTTACTGCTCTCTCCTACTCACAGCCTCAGACTAGCACAGCTACAAGTGATCTCTTACTTGTCTTGTTCCCTTAGTTACATTTCCAGAGACTCTCTTTGCCACAAGTCCCTTCATTTTCAGAAGCGGTGTGGGAGTTGTGTGGTTACATCTCTTACATCTTTTTTTTTTTCTTTTCCTTTAAATGTTGAAGGTAGGTGACTCATCATAACTCCAGCTGATATTTCTCAGTGATCTCTTATTTAGCAGAGTGCATAAGACAGAAGATGTATCGCAGAGTCAGAGAGCTACTGATACCAGCATGGATTTGAAAAACAACAACAATGTGGCAGTTGCTTCTTGCTGTTTGCTTTTCCTTTTGGTGGTTGAAAGGTTTAGAGGCTGCCTCTCCAGAACCAGAGTGACCCTGCGTAGGCTCTTGTACTGGAGGTGTGGGCCTCTCCAGTGCTCTTCCCCACCATCCTGCCAAGACACCTCTGTGTGTTTCTTCTGATAAGCAAGTGTTCCCCACCTCAGTGGACTCCCTTTTTGGGGGGAAGGTCTGGGCAGCTGTCTGTGAGGCTTGGGCAGAGGGCAAAGAGACTCTTGGGAGCAAAAGATAAAAAATGGATGAAGCATAATCAGGATATTTCAACAACAGCTGAGTTCAGCTCAACTGGAGCAAAACAGCTTTGTTTTGCAGAAGCCAGTGCTTTTCCAAAAGCAGTGCTTGCTTTTATTTTCCCCTTCCTGAGCAGACCAACAGTTGTGGACTGCAGTGGTGGTTATAGATGCTCCTGGAGTGGTACATGTCATTGGTACAATATTCTTTTTTCAGAGGGCTCAGCAAACCTTCAGTGCCAGTCATGACTCACCAGGATAATCATCTTTTGTCTCCGGGCATGTGTGTGCATGTATTTGCAGAGGAAGGGAGGCAAAGAGGCTAAGGGAGCTATTGAAGGCTGCAGATAGTAGGGAGGGAATGCACGTGTTCCTCTCTCGGCTTCACCTCGCTGCCTCGGACTGTAGATGGAGCAGCGCACTGCTCTTCTCAGCGCTGGTGGGGATTTTGAACTTCTGGCTCATTAGTATGTCTGCACACAGCGGCTGTTTGCAATGTTGTGGTGTTACAGAGGAGGATTTGACTCTGTGTTGGGTAATGTGGGGTCTTTGTTGCATCTTCTCTTACTCTTAGATCTAAGCAGCACAATTGGGCTATTTCAGTGATCTTGAAGGAAGGCAGGATGATCCTGTCGAAGTACAATGGTCTGGGGACCAGCCAACTTGACTTGCATTTCCAGCTCTGCAGTTCTCCAATGTGTGACAAGGGGCTTGTTGCTTAACTGTTCTGCACATGTTTAATTCTAACTTAATCAGAGCTGATCGTGCTCAGCCTGCTTGTAAGGCTCTTCTAGATCACAGTTCAGGAAGCACTGAATGTTGTTGTCAAGTTCTTTGCCGAATGGGTAAACACGGATAGGAAAGGGTGGTTTAACTCCGTGTGCTGTCCTGCTGCTGCTGTTTGCAGAGATCTCAACCTGATCCTCTCTCTCAGTCATTGATCACAGCAGCCAGTGCTGGCTGTGCATGACTCTCCAGCAGTCTATGGGCTGGCAAGGAAAGGAGATACTGAAGGACTAGCTCGCATTGTGTGGGCACCTGCCCTCAGTTGTGCTCTTCATAGAGCACTCAGGTTTGCACTAATAACACTCAGCAGGTTCCTCCCTGTTTGTCAAGTACCTTCTCTATTTCAAATGGTTCGGGCATGTCTGCGCAGAGAGCTTCCGGAGGCTGATGCTCACTGAGAAGTCCAGGCTGTGAGAAAAACCTGTTGTCTTGTTTCCAGCCTGCCTACTGCCATTTTCTGTGTTTTCCCTTCTCCTGGTGCTGGTGCAGCCTTCTGCACAGCTGCTGTGCTGAAAGCAAAACAGCATGGCTGTGCTCTGGTGGCTTCTTGTTCTAGCATGCAAGCTTGATCTGCTGCCACAGCCTGGTTTGTTCCACACCAGGATGGTGAAGGTGTGGGGCAGAGGAGGGGGAGGTTGGCATTGTGTTGGAGGATGGGAGACCTGCTGTGAGGTGGTGCTTCAGAGAAGTTTGCTGAGGAGCTTTAAGAAGAGGAAAGCCTCCTAGCTTTGAAGCAAGGGAGTGGCATTGGTCTGTGTTGCTGTTCCCCTGAAACCCCTTTTTAGCAATCAGCTATAATGAAGTATTCTAAACTAGATGAGTGGTGACTTGTACATGTGGCTCCCAGTAACAGTAAATCCACCACGGTTTGTAATAAGGTTCTAGTGCCTGGGGTAGTTGCCTAAAAATAGCAAAAAAAGGATGGCTGTTAGGCTCAATCTGAATCAGAAGGAAACAAATGGCTTTTAATACTCCCTTCTGTTTCAGAGTGAAGGATGCCGAGGAGGAAGAAGCCCACGGAGGGCCTGGACTCTCGAGGTCAGGATGGGGAGGAAGAGGAGGAAGAGAGGAGGAACCCAGCTGATGCCAAGAAGAAGCGCAGTTTTGTGGATGCATTTATTGTCATATCTGACAGCGATGGAGAGGTCAGTGATGGGCTTGTGGTGTCCAGAGCCTGGGCTGGGCCCTGCTGCTGTGGGAGCATTTCTGAGCATCTCGCCCTGTGTGTGCCAGGGTCAGGCTCTGCACAGAGGGCATTGTGCTGTTCCTTTTCTTACATGTGAGATGATTCAAATCCTATTTGACTAGAAAATGAATGGTGTGCTTCGTGAGTATGAGTTATGAGTCTGGGATTTGATAACCAAATCCTCTCAGAACTGAATTTGAAACGTAATTTAAAAGTAACCTTTCCTCAATCCCTTTACAAATCTTTTTTCATAATTTTTATTTGATTGATTTTCAGCTAAACCGTAGAAACGTGATTCTGTATTATGTGCAAATAGATAAGAAAATGATTCAGAACACAGGCTTGTGAGTAGCTCAGACACAGCTGGTGTCTGGTGAACTGATGCTGAGTTACAGAACCCTGTTTTTTTAACCCATTTCCATAAGCTATAAAGGTGAACTGCAGTGTGGGTGCACCTGGCTGAGCTATAAAGGCTCAGTGATCCCTAGCATCATGGAATCATCGTCTTACAAACATCATCCTTACCCTAAAAGATTGAAATGTCTGTGTCTGTGACCCTGGCATTGGGATGAGTGCAGGAACTCCTGCCTGGGGGAAACCCAGCACCCCGAAAATCTGTTCTCAACTTGAGGTGCAAGAGAGGAAATTATATTGGAATCAATTTTTTATGTGTGACTGCTAAAGCTTTGCTCTGTCTTGCTGGTGACTGGGGATCCTAAGCTGCTTTTTGTAATTCCACCATTTTCAAAAGCCTTTCAGTTCACTCTCAAGCTGTAGATCTTAAATCAAGTCCCGCATCTGCAGTGTGCTTCTCTACAATAAGGCGATTATCATGTGAGGAGAGGAAAAGCACTAGAAATAAACAGTAAGAAGCTGTAGGGCAAATTATATTGGATGTTTTTTCTTCACATTGTCTGAGTTCTTTCCCGTTGGGAAATTCCCTGAAAGAAATGGAACATATGGCAGTAATAGTTCAGTGGGGTTAAACCCTTAGCTCTGCAATATGCTAAGTTAACTTCAGATGTCTGCTGCATCACTGGCCTTTATTGTGAAACCTATAAGGAAAAAAGAAATCAGCAGCTCTAAGAGCTGCTGCAGTACATAAAAGATCAGGACCTGTTATTGTCTGCAATTATTCATCTCAATGTGCACGTATCTGAAAAAGAGGAAACAAACGTCTCTTAAAACACATCTATAAAAAGGTTAGGCTCCCTGGCTGTTCTGTAAGTTTGTCTATAAACAATAAATTCTGATGGCATAATCGGTCATATTACAGAAAAGGATATGCTCAGAGAGGCCGTTAAAGAGCCAATTAGGTTCTGTTTAAGTGACAACAGTTCAGTCAGTTGAATGAGTGGATTTATTCAGTTCAGTTCAGTCTCTTTCTGTGAGTCATCAGCTTCCAGATCCAGTGCCACAGTCTCTTGTCGTGTTGTTTTCTGCAAAATCAAACCCAAAAATGTGATTTACTTGGGATCTCAAAAAAACCAAACTGTCTGGCTTCTGTAACTGTCTCAGCTCTTCAGTGTACATCAAGTTGAATTTCAATTGCAAACCTTGTAACTGTTGTTCTTGCTCTAGTAGGACCTTGTTATGTGTTCAAGAAGAGGTGTGGGAAGCTCAGATCAATAGCAATTTTAGAGAACAATACATTCTCAATTAATCTTGCATCTGTTAGGACATGGTTCCTCATGAATCAAAAGCTACAAGGACAATTTGGGCATCATTGATTCGATGGCTTTCTTCCTTGGCAGTCTCTTGGCAGGTATCTATAGAACAAGTCCCTAGTTCTGCTTCCAGACCAGCAGATCTTGTAGCAGCTGCACCTGGAAAGCCTCCAGCTTCTCACTTTTGATGATCTTTGGCAGACTGCCTCTCCCAGGAATTTTTCAGTCGTGCTGGATTATCAAGCTCATCCATGTTATTTTGCCAAGTTTTCTTTCTTTGCTCATGTCTATGCTGTGGCATCTGCAGAGCTGCATCAGAAGGAATTTTTCTGGACATGGGGCTTTCTGATCTCTGCTATATATAATCCTGAATTCAGGAAACACTTCTTTTTTTCTTTGGTAAGGATCTTGTCAAAACAAGAGGAGACAACCTTCTTTGTGCAGGCTGTGTCTCTGGAAATGCAGACATGACGAATGAGTAGAGTGTTTCCTGTCTCCCCCAACCATTTAAATCTTGTGGGGGATTGGTTGCCCATGCCAGAAGAGAGGTGATCATTCACAAATACACAATATTTCAAATAGTGGTTACAAAACCTCTCTTCAAGCATAGCAACTCCTGGTCTGTCTCATGACCCTCCTTCTTGAACTGGGCTGTTGATAAAGACTCTTTGACCCTCGAGGTTTTCTGAAGCCTGAAAGACGATTGTCACCCAGCAGGAGACCTGGCCAAATATGAGCACGAAGCACAGCCAGAGCCCCAGTAGTTGTGCTAACCTGTCTGACTGATCTGCAGCCTTCAGTGCAATTGATCCCAAAATGCTGCTGATCTGCTGTGAGACCTTTCAGAAGGGTTAATTTTTCCTCATTAGATCCTTTGGGAGGTCTCAGAGTACCTGCTTCCACTCATAGAGTTTGCATGAAGTCTCACAGTCTCTTTCTACCAAATTCATCAGCTTTGCCAGCCTGTGGGGAACATGACAAGATTCCAGGGTGATGGTGCTGTCTATTTCTGTGTGGCAGCTAAGGCCTGTCTTCCTTTTGGTGTAGAACATCCCTTTGGCTGAGTGTTGCTGTGTTTACTCAGAGTCTGGGTAAATAGGCATGTGGATGTTCCAGATAAGATGTTGGCTTTTGGTAGAAAGAGGGAAGTGTCTTTGAGCATTGACTGGAATACCCAGCCACCATCCCGTCCTGTTCTCCATCAACTGCAGCAGTGGGCACTTTGTTTTGGGACCAGGCATGCCCTGTAGGACATCTTGCTATGGAGAGGATGGTGCAGGAAGCATCTCAGGTAGGATGGCAATGCCCACCTCACAGTGCTGACCATTTGAGTGAAGCAGAGCCACATGGAGTCCTGCTGCAGCACCCTGCTGTCCCCACAGGCTCTGCTGCAGTACCGAGGGACCTGGTGCCTCCAGTTCCCAGAGAAGGAGGCAGTATGGTTGTGCTCCCAAGGAGGCTTGGCAACTCTGCTGCAGTCACTCCTCAAAATCAGATTGGTCTGAATCCAGGCTCCTCATAGCCTGGTAAAAGCCCTTTTTTCTACAGAGGCTTCCCTCCCATGTGTCAGGACCTACATGTCTGGCATGAGCCCTGTTGTGTCTCCTCGTTCGAGTCTCCACTTCCAGCAGGTTTGTTCTAATGAACTGAAAGAGCAGAGCTGAAGCAGATTCTGAACTGAAGTCAGACTAATAAAATAGGGAGTGGTATTAATTTCAGCAGCCGCCTTGGCTAGAGTCAAACGTGGCACTTCCAACATCTAATTGGCTTTTAAAAATAAATTAGTCTGGTTTTCATCTGCATATTTCCCATGCAGGATGTGTGGTGTTTGGCCATGGCCTATTGTTAGATGGTCCCAACTGCAGTTGAGCAGTAAAATTACCCAGACCTTTTGACTTTGCAGTCTGCACTGTTAGCTGTGGAGACATTCTTCTGTGGCCTTTCCTTCCCTGAGCCAGTCGAAGCTGTTTTCTGTGGTTTACGATGTGGATTCGAGGGAGCAGGATGTGGGAGGCTGGCTACTGGCTTCCATTTATGGGCTTTAGAAGTGAGTGGAGCTGTATCTGTTTCTGCTGGTGGAGTCATGTTCTCTTAAGTGTGTGCAAAAGCATTTTTAAAATGGGAATTTGATTTCCTGCTGTCTGGTGAAACCAAGCAGGTTAAAAAAAAAACAAACAAAGAAGAATAGTTTCTGCCTTCCACTAAACGTGTA
>NW_009953964.1:6839047-6844631 GCF_000747805.2 Chaetura pelagica
TTTGGAAACCCGTCTTTTTCTTGATCTGTGTACAATACTGACAGTGAAATGGCTCATAAGAGAGCATCATAAATTAAACTGCAGAGCCTGACACACAGGAAGAGGATTTGGATTCCTTCTGGCCATTCTGCTTTAAATTGATGGCAAAGGAGGAGCAATGCTCTCTGGGCTGGTGCTGAGCAGAGGTGTGCAGTTCCCATCTCGCCTCTGCTGTAATAATTAGTTTCTCCTGGAAGTTGTGTGTTGGAGATGACCTTGTAACTAAGAGTATTGGCTGCAATTTGGGAATATTTTAATTGATTAAGATTATTTTTGGACTAGTGATCTTATTAGAAAGGCAGTTGGTTGAATGGCCCCCTGAGTTCCTATTATCCTTGTAGACAGATGAGCATTAAAAGGGTCAGAAGGAGCAAGCCCTGTTGTCTTTGAAATTTCTTGGCCCCTTCTGTTTCCACTATCCATGACTGCATTTATGCAGAGCACTCTGGGGCCTGCGGGGCTCTCTCCCAGCAGAGGTACAAACAGCCATAAATCCTAATTAAAAGGTATGTTTTATTTTCTGGGTTTAAAAATAAAGAAGATTTAAGAATTCTTGGAATTGAGATGTGTGTATATTTTGGCCCATCAGGATTAATTGGATTTGCTTCAGCGGTTCTCTGTACCATGGCTGTTTGGTAGAATGCTGCTAAGCAATTTAAACATCTTTCTCAAATGTATGAGGTTCATACAACACGTGTCCTGCAATAATTTTGCTCCTTCCACTGGTGTAAATGTTGAGATTCTTCAGGACCCAGCACAGGGAATTGAAGTGAAGCCGGGCATCCTACTCGGCACTTGGGAGTGCCTTTCCCCTCCAAAGCACTGGAGGTGTTTGAACCCAAGCTTGTCCTGTGGTGCATATTGTAAACTTGTGTGTCCGTGCACAGAGCAGACCCTGGCAGCCGTGGAAAGTTTGGTGTGCTCATAAATCACACTTGTGCCCTAGAAGAGAGCTGCAGATGAGAGTGTCAGGGTTGACCTTCCAGCAAGTGCAAGATGATGCCAGGAAGATTGATGCATAGAGAGAAGAGCTGGGGATTTACAGAGCCTGCTAGGATTAAACTGCCCTTCTCTTAAGCTGGAGTAGGTTTAGCACTGTTAGACAGGGCTTTGGAGAAGAGTGAGAGACCTGTTGCTTAACTTCCTCCAGCATGTAATCCTAGTGTGATCCTGGTGCAATCCCACAGACCGTGCCCCACTCCCTTAGGTATGAGCTTCCTGCAAGGTGAGCATGAGGCTGCCACTGCAGACCAAAGTAGGGTGATTTATGGAAAACTGTGGAGAAGGGTGATGTGCCACGGTCCTGGAAGGGAGAAGATTTCACCTGCTGGGTGGTGAAAGGCAGGCTTAGAAGTAGAGAGCATCCATCTAGCAAGAGAGAATGTGGCTCTGAAGCCTTTTGGAGTCATGGTGGCAGGTCTTAGAAACGTGGTACCAAAACCAGGCTGATTGGGGAAGAGAAGGAATCACTCAAAGGAAAAATCCCATAGGTATGACCATGAGTGTGTATGTGGACTTGCCAAACATGATTGCTGCCTTGTTGTGAGCTGATTCTTCAATCAGTGGAAGTGAGGAATGGTGTAAGTATTAGGGCATGTAAAAGCTGTAATGTATTAGGATTTCAGGAAACCACTTAATAGTACGTCTTGCAAAATCTTAGGTGGATAAATAATTCAATTTGGTCTAGAGTGTAACATTCCTGGATTGAAATCCTGCTAAAAGACTGTCAGCAAAAGCTGGTGATGAATAGAAGAGAGGCTCATTTGGGGGAGATGTAAAGCTGAGGCCAAGAGGATCAATATTAGGTCTGTGTGAGTTTTAACATCCTCATTAATGATCTGTAGGAAGGAGCAAGTGGTATATATACATTAATAAAATCTACAGATAACACTAATGCTGGAGATGGCTTTGAACAAAACTCAGCATAGAGGTGGAATCCAAAGGACTTCAGAGGTTGCGAAGCATGGGCAGTGGACAGCAGAAATTGATTACACTTGAAAATAACCAGTGTATCCTTTTGCATTAAACTAGCTCAAGTCACATGCCCCACCTTGAAGCCACCCTCCTGGCACAGGAGGTGGCGTGAGGCACAAGCACATGGCCGGTTTGCCGTGACTCTCATGGACAGCAAAAACAACTGCAGCTGCAGAAGGAGGCGTGTGAAGCCCCTTTCTGGCCAGGCGTGGGTCTTTGCCTGAAACATGGGGTTTGATTCTAATCCTACCTGATTTAGAGAGACAAATTGGAAGGGGTCCAGTGCCAGCCTTTGGTAATGTGTACGCCCTCGCTTAAGCCGTTAGGACAGCAACTTGCATAATTGTGTGCCAATTAAGCCTGTGACCGTTCTTGTTGCAGTCTGTGCTTTAAGCAGCGTGCATTTACGTTGTTTGTGTAGGTATTATTCCTGGAGGCTTTGAGATGGCAAATTTCTGAAGTATTTAAGCTTCAAAAATGAAACACTCATGGCAGTATAGTAGGAGAATAGCACCAGAAATAAATACAGCTGGCTCTGCTGCCCTTGGGGTGCATTAGCCTGGAGCCCCCAAAATGGCTTGGATTCTAGTTTTTGGTCACCTGAAATGGTGTGGGCAGGGCACTGGACACTGTGTGGCAGGAAACAGTCCTGGCCTACAGGTGTGACATGTTCAGTTATACAAAGGTTTTGTTTTTCTTTTTGGACTGCTTACAAATACCAATGTTTTAACAAGACCAAACAAATTCTCTATAACATCATGGGCAGCAGGTGCAGTGCATGGTGGTGACTGGCATGAAGTCTATTGTCTGTCCTACTTCTCTGTTTATGTCAGTCTGTAACTCTTTTTTGCTCGTTATGCTTATCACACAGCTTTTAATAGTTACAGAATGTGCTTGAATTGTGTTTGAAATTCAAATTTTGCACAAATAGTCTTGTTGTTGAACCAGTGTTTGCATTTGAGTAGTAGGGGGAGGGAGTTTGTAGTATTTCTTACATGTTGTATGCACTCACAGTTGTTTTTTTTCCATTGCAGCAGGAGTCAAAGGAAGAGAGTGGATTGCAAAAGAAGAGAACAAAACAGCAGCTGGATAGAACGAAGTTTGCTGCTAAGAGAAAAATTGCACGTAGGTTTTGAGTGTGGGGCTGGGGAAGCTGCTTCTGTTGTTTGTGTTAAGAGATTATTTCCCTTGCAGAAAGACTGTGGTGTGGCTGGGGATGCACAGCTTTCAGAGAAGACCTTTCTCAGGGGTAAAACTTGCCTTTCTGTCAATTGTTTTCTCCCCAGGCGTTGTGTGCGCAGACTGGCGCACTTCCAAAATAAGTGTGTGAGGGTGTTGGTACGTCACCGCGTTTCAAAACTGGTTACAGCTGATCTGAAAGCACTGTCAGTCACAAACTGCTTTCCTGCTCAGGCCCCTCTGCTGCTGTCTTTCTCTGCAACATCATGATGCTCTGATTTGGCAGTTGCAGCTCAGGAAGGATCTGAGTCGCAGCTGACAGTTCTCTGAAATCATCGGCTTGCAGTGCAGGGGCAGCCAGAGAAGACAGTGATGTTGGGCATCATAAGGAAGGGTGTTGAGAGCAAGAGATTTGTTTTCTGTCATTTTGCTGTTATATGAAGTCTTGGGGCACCCACATCGACAGCACTGTGTGCTGTTCTGGTCTCTGCATCTCAAGGACGCAGTGGTACATCCGGAGAAGGGCAACTCAAGCCATCAAGGGGATGCTGCCTGACGAGAGACTGGAAAGCCTGGGGCTGGTCTGTTAGGAGAGGAGGGTGAGATTAAAGTTCACATATGGAAGGCTCAGCTGAACACAGAGCTGTTGTTTACCAGCTCCTACAGCCAGGGTGCGGTCGGTAGAAACAGCAGGAGATGGAGAGGTTTAAAACAAATGAAGGAAAGTAATGCTTCACACAGCAGGTGGTAGATTCCTGGAAGTTTTTGTTATAGGAGGTTGTGGAGGGGTCAGTATCAGCAGCTTTAAAAGGGTTTAAATGTATTCATGGACAATAGATCTATAAACAGATGCTAAAGGCTGGGATGTTCCCACGCATCTTCTGCAAACAGCATTTCTGAATGCTGGGGATGCATGAGCAGAAGGGACCACTGAGCATGGCCGGGCTTGGCCGTACTCCCAGTACTGCACCCCTACTAACCCCTGTTACTGTGGTGAGGCAGGTGGACCATTTTTGGTGATTTGTGTTCACACATTCTTGTGCTCTGCAAAGCGACAGTTCATCTCGCATGTTAAATTCAGAACATTTTAAAATGGGAGAGATGTTATCTCCTGCAAAACCCAAAGCAATCACTGAACAAAATGGAGCATGCCAGTGCTCTGCAAGCAGCAGCAGTTGGGCTTGTCAGTCCTCAGAGGGCTTGTGTGAATTAAATCGTTTTTAATAGAGGCCTAAGGCCATAGCATGAAACAGCCTGGCTCTTTGTGGGAGTTGAAACCCACTGTGCATGTCCTGTGTTGAACAAGTAAGATAGCAAAGTCAGAGATGGGGGGAAAAGGAGTCTTTTTCTTCTTCTTTTCCTCCCAAAAGAAACAGAACCCCAAACAAAAGCTGAAACCCCCCTTGGAGATGCTGTTAAATATGACCAAACATACGGTGCTAAGAACAGGGAGTTGCTGAAGTTGGATGTTCTCCTCGTGTCGCTGAGCATGCAGGGTTTTGGGAGCTGGTGCTGTGCCAAAGGTGTTCGGTGTGCTCCAGAAATCCCTGGGAGACAGGGTGGCAAAAGCTGCCTTTTTTTTTTTCTTTTAAGCATGCCCATGTGCCTCCTGGAAGCACAGGAGGTTGGAAGGTCCTGGCACCACTCAGTCAGAGTGGTCACTTGTTTAAGCAGGTGTGGTGGTGGGTCTGTTCTCTCGTTTCTGGAAAGCTATAATTAGACTTTTGGTGTTTGCTTTGAGGCAAATTAAGGTTTGAAGTAGTAATTATTTTTCTTGGTGTCCTTAAATAAATTATTTGGATTGCGAGGCAAATTGGTCTTTTTGTCAAGGTTTGGTGCTTCTGGGTAGAGCAAGTTCCTTCTCCTCAAAGCTGGAAAATTTCAGATATTTGCAGGCTGTGGTTTTAAAGTGTATCCTCCCATTTTTGCTTTGTTGTGGTTTTATTCGTTTTAACCTAAAGCCATAACTAAAATACATCTGTGACGTTTCATCCTGACAGGACAAATGGAAATACAAAATCTAAAGAATTCTCTCTCTTTTTTTCTGAGGAAATCAGTGCTTTAAAGCACGTTTAAATGTTTTTACTGTAATTGTGCTTGGATATGTGGAAATACTGAGATTCTACATTTCCATTATTTTTTAGTAAATCTCTTTATTAGTAAGTATTAGAACTACAACTAGTGGGGTTTTGCATCTCATTCACTTTACAAATGTCAAAATAGAACATAAATCGCTTAGCAAATTGCTGTATTAGCATTTAAAAAGGCTCTGAAATGGTTTAATTTGTTTAGGGCTGCAATGTCTTAAAAACAGTTTCTCCCTGACCCCTCCTTCCCATCTGTGGTTTTCTTGGATGTCCTGGTCCCTGGAGAGGCGCTGGGATTTCCTGCT
>NW_009953964.1:6844705-6861146 GCF_000747805.2 Chaetura pelagica
TGCTGAGTTGGGATGGACATGTGACAAGTAGATTCTGGAGTGTGAGATGCAGAATTCCCAGCTGGAGGTGCCGGGCTTCTAGGAGGTGTGTGTGTGTGAGCTGAGCGAGAAGGAGTCCGTCTGTCCAGATGGAGAGGGGATGTTCCTCTTAAGGCTGTGGAAGCCCCTGCCCTGCTGGCAGGCTCCTGGAGCATGGCTCGCTCCTGGAGCACTCCAGAGGTCTGTTTGCATGCACTGGACAGGGACTACTGCAACACCTTGAATTTCTAATCATTGCAGATTATGACCTGTGCAATCAACATCAAGTTCAGTAAAATGCAGAGTGCTGAGAAGTGATCAGACGTGGAGCACAAAATACTGTCAGCTTTCGACTGCTCAGCTTAAAGCAGGTCAGGTCTCCAGGAAGACATAAGCAGAGCTGCTCTTTGCTCTCCCCACTGTAATGCCAGGTGGATTTGAACTCGAGATTTTCTTATCTCTGGAGCACCTACTCAACTGGAATGTGCACTAAGTGCATCTTGTTTGTCACTGGTTTCTTTGCCAGAGGCAGCATTTGTCTGGCACATTCCCTGTCCCCAGAGGGGAAATTGCTGTGCCAGGGAGGGAGAAGAAAACAAAATGTACAGCAGCAACTTGCCAAAAAATGTTTCTTTTTATTAAGCTTCATGGATGTTGATAGCCTGGACTGGTGAACACTCAGGCTCCCGTTTTTATTTATGCACGTGGAAAGTCTTGTGTGTGGGGCATGGATCATGTGCACTGGTTTTCTTGCACATGTCAGAGTTTGCAGCATCTGTCCTGATTGCTGTGATGGTTTGGGCAGGGAGACAAATCAGCACACACTGAATGTTTGGGAGGTGTTTGGTATTGCTGAAATGCTGTGTATTGCTGCTCTTCTTGGGGATAGGAGTCTTCTTCATACACTGGGCTGCTGTGTGCTTTCCATTAAAGGATGCATTTCTTTTTTTTCTTCGTCCCTCCTGGCTGTAACATCACAGAGTGACTTTGTCCAAGGACAAAAGATCCCCATGAGCCCTGAGTGCACTGCAGTCTGCCTTCACTTCAACCTCTTTCTTAATTCTTAAAGAAATTTAAAAAAAACCAACAACCCACAACCTGAAGCTAAATGCTGATTTAGTAGGACATGGATGGGAATCTATGGCTGACAATCAGAACAGTCCAAAAATGCTTGAAATCCTGCTTGGGTGGGGGAGCAACAAGATGGGGGAAGGGCAAAGCAAAGCAAAGGCTGCTGCTGTGTGGCTGCACCTCAGTGCAGTCCTGCTGTGGTGCACAGGCTGTGCTAGGACCAGTGCAATCCAGGGCTGCTGTATTTTGGTAGCAGCTGGTAGGACGAGGATGGGTTAGAAAATGGGAGCCTGCAACTTCTGAATGCATCTTTATCCAGGGAAATGCCTGTCTCTGAAGCTGGCTGCAGGGAAGGCATGTTTTGTGCTTGGGCGGCCTTCCTGCCTGTTCCAATCGTGTCTCTTCAAGCTCTTCTAGCCCGTTGGAGAAGCCTTTTAGTTCATGCATGAGATGGTGCGTGCAGGATTCTGCCTGAAGGAGGGAGTGGGTTTTGAAGGAAATCTGTCAATTTGTTTTGAGTGAGAAGATGTATTTTTCAGCTCCTGAGAGTGCTATTGAGTTGTTTTCCAAGCTGCACTCCATTCTGCAGGCGTTGTATATTTTAAGCATAGTGAAAGTGTTGGATGGAGTCTAAGTAAATAAGTGTTTTCTGAAGTAACTAACTGCTTTGTTTCTAAATAGCCAGTCTCAGCTTCTGGTTTGCTCTGAATGAGGAATATTTCAGGAAGAAATTTTCTGCTGAAATAGCAGTTACAACTGTAGGAAACCTGTTTCCCATGCATGACTGCCATAGTGATACAGTGGAGCAGTGATGTGAGCAGAAGGGGGATGTATGCATGTGAAAAATCCTCCATAATACCACTGAGCAAGGAACATTATCCTCCACAGAGCTTTCCACCTGCGGCTCAGGGTGAACATGGTGTAGCTCTTTTGCTCTTGGGTAGGTCTCCCATGGTATTGCAGGTATCTACATGCCAGAAGGCAGTGAGACATGCTATTTGGCTAGTAAAATAGTGTATTAAAGATGTGCTCTTTATCCTGCCTTGCTGAACTTATCTGACATAAAAATGAGCATGCTTTAGGAATCCATCCTGTTCCTCTCTCCTTGAATATGCATTCTGCAGCTGTACAGTGTGGTGGTTGATGAGGCCAAAACCAGATGTCCCATTGTAATTATGTGTCCAGGGAGATGGAGTTTAGATAGCTGTAGAAACACTAACAGAAGTTCCTGGCTTGGGTTACCTTTTCAGTGTTGCAGTGTTGCCTGCTCCAGTTTTGGTGACACCTTTTCAGGAAAGCTGAGGTTTAGGGATATTTTTAGTGTTAATGGTTGGACTTGGTGATCTCAGAGGTCCTTTCCAACCATGATGATTTTGTGATTGATTTTGTGATTTAGATGTTTTGCTCCACATTCCTCCTGGGAGGTGGGACTCTTGGTCATCTTTCCCAATGTGTTGGATATACACTGGGTGTTTACATAAGCCCACAGCCATGACGTTATCCTTTTCCTCCTGCTGCAGAGATGACTGAAGAAGAACAGTTTGCACTGGCCCTGAAAATGAGTGAGCAAGAAGCCAGACAAGTGAACTGTCGGGAAGAGGAAGAGGAGGAGCTCTTGAGGAAGGCCATTGCTGAGAGTCTTAATGTAAGTGTGCTTCTGTGAAGAGGCTTCTAGGGTTCTTCAGCAACGCTGCTTTCTGTGCTTGCTGTGCCACACTGCATCAAATAAGGTTTTACTGGGGGCCTTGCTGTTTCCAGTGTGAGCTGGAACTGCAGAAGTCACAGAGTGGTTGTTTTATACCTGTCACGAGCTGATGCCAGGGGGGCTACTACTGCTCATAGTGAGAGGGGCTTATTTTGGGGTATACAGTCCTGATCAGGAGAGGGGGTCTGCAGTCCAGGTGATGGCTGCCAGCATGTTGAGGGGGACCTTTCTATGCTCTGCTGATAGAGAACATGTCTCTCAGAGAATCAACCTTGTGTTTTTCAGAGCTGTCAGCCCTCAGACTCCTCTGATGCAACCCCTCAGTTGTCTGCAGAACTGCTGGGCACACGAGGCCAAAGCCAGCCTACTGAAAAAGAAGGCTCTGAGATCCTGGGAGGTCTGGCACTTTTCCCTGACACCCCTCGCTCCGAGTGCAGCTCCCACTCACAGAGCGCCGGAGCTGATGGGAATGGACAGATGGACGTTGCCCGGAGCCCCCTGGTAGTGTTGAGGAGGTTAAGCCAGGAAATCGTTGAAAGCTCACTAGTATCCAGCATAATTGTGTCTCCAGGGAAGAGCCAGCCCGTGACAAGGTCAAGTGAGAACCCTTTCTCACCAGCAAAAAGTGATTCGAGTGACGTGTTACCCAGCACTCTCAGAGAGGACTTCTCTCTGAGTCCCACCTTTGGCAGGGTGACTTCACGCTCCTGGCAACTGACACCTCGGAGACTGTTCACAAGTTTCTCCAGCTCTTCTGAAGCAACAGGCCATGAACCAAAAGAGCAACCCCTGCCCTGCACTGGCCATTCTACGGGAGAAGCTAGTGCCAGCAGCTCAGCCACGCTCTGGAAGAGCTGGACCACAGAACAGTGTAGCAGCCCTGGGAGAAGTGGTGGAGGAGCAGGTACAAAACACACCTCACAGCCCAGGCAACCTGCCAGAGTTTCTGTTTCCACAGAGCAAGCAGAGCAGAACGAGGTGTTCAACAGTATCCCTGAGCTTTGTGTGCTGAACGCGACAGAAGAGAAGCACAAGCAGGAGGAGTCGAGAGAGACAGTGCACTATTACTGGGGCATTCCCTTCTGCCCCAAAGGGGTGGACCCCAACCAGTACACCAAAGTCATCTTGTGTCAGCTGGAGGTTTACCAGAAGAGCCTGAAGCAGGCTCAGAGGCAGCTATTGCATAAGAAGGAATTTGGTAACCCAGTTGTGCCCAGTTCTTCCTTGAGCCAAAATGAGCTTGGGAAAGGAGAGCAGATAAGCAGGGAGAATGGGGTTGCTGATGATACAGAAGATGGAGACCTAGATGGGCAGAAGGAGTCTGAGAGCAACACCTGGCTCCTGCCTTCAAAGAGGAGAGAGGCAGAGAGTCCAGGTCACAGCATGGAAGAAGAGAAGAACTCCACTTCTGATGATGAACCGACCACCAGCTATCGCCAGGTGAGACCTTTGCTGTTGAGCAGTCCTGCTCTTCTGTGTATTTTAAGTTTCAGTCCCTTCTGCAAAGCAGGCACTGCTGTTTAACGTTCCTCTTAAATTTAGGGACTTTCTCCCCTAGCCATATAGCTTTCTGTGAAAGAGGAGAGGAAAAGTGTACAGGCTGATACTGGCCTCACAAATGGCAGGGGCCATCGTGCAGCCTGGTAGCCATCCATTAATGCACTGCTGAGATAAAGGCTTCCAGCTGACTTGTCCTTCTCAAAAGGGTGTAGCCTGCCAGCAGCTCAGGGTAGTGAACACAGAGATGATGCTGACCACCACCAGCTCTGGGAAACCAGCTTATAAACCCGTGGCCATGTGGGGAGCTCTGTGTTTTCCTTTGCAGGCAGAAATATGGCTTTTGTCCTTGCAGCACAGCCTCTCCTTTTTGCACCTACACGCTTGTCTGCATCTTGAACGAGCTTCACCCTCACGGGTGCTATTTTCCCTTGTGGTCCTGCGGTTGTGGCCAGGAGAGGCTCTGTGTTCTGCCTGCTCAGGGTGATCTGTCATTGTGGCAGTGCTCTTCGTCCTTGTTCTGCTGTTTGGGCACCTTCTCTCCAGCTTGCTTGCTGGGTCTGCTCAACGCTAGGTGTCAGCCAGCCTCTGTCTCCATCAGGGCTCTCTTCTTGGAGCGGAAGGCAGCTTTCTGTCACTGCTAAGTTTAAACAGATTGCTAGTCAGATGAAGTATTTATTACTGCTGTATTTTAGGTTTGTGTCAGCCTTTTCCAACCCTCATTTTTCATAATGACTTCACTCCTGGATCATTGTATAACTTTATCTTCTCTATGACTGAAGTCTCAGCTCTGTTGTTCCTGTTTTCAAGTGTATTTGATCATTTACCCTGGTGTTAGAAAGATACTTAACTTGTTTTGTGATATTTATATTCTGTCTTGTAATATTGAACACTTAGGAAAAATGTCATGTCTGCATTTTCTGGTTGCAGAAGAAGCGCAGAGCAGCCTGTGCTGAAATGTGACTTTTCATGACAGTGCTTTGGCTTGGGTTTAGCAGATACAGATTTAAACAAGCCTTAGAGGTGACCTGCAGAGGAAGGAAACTGACTTGTGCCCTTTTTAATTTCTTTTGGGTAGATACAAAAGACCTGAAAGGCTCTTAAGGCAAACTGCTTTTTTTTTTTTTTTTTTTTTCTGTGTCCTTTCCTTTGGAAAGGGAGGTGTCATTAGTCTGGAAGATTGGGGTGACTGCAGGTCTATGGAGGTGCACGCTAAAACCCTTGGAAAGCTACAGCAGCTGTAAAGGGCATGAACTTTTAATCAGTATTGAAAATTGTGTGGGTTTTTTTTATATTATCCGTTTAATGTTAATGCTTAATTAATTCTTGGGGAGAAAAGAGGTTTTAGTGGTGCTGAGTGGGAACTTGTAATATACTCATCCTGACCACAAGAGCTCTCAAAGAGCCATAATGTGTATGTAGGTGTAGTCTTTCTGATATTTTTAAGGTGAAAAAATAAGAAAGGGGGAGCCTACTTTGCATTTTCAACCCTAGCCTAAAATTTGCCAGTCTTTTATTTACTTGGGAGAAAATAATTTCTAAGTGCCCTTTCAGCTGCCTTGTCACTCCCAGCTAGAGAGGCTGCTCCCTTCTCTCACCTCGCTGTGCAGTCGCACTCTGAGGCCAGTGCAGGTGATTTACTTGCAAGATCGATATGTTTAATGTTTGCCTGTGCCTTGTGTCCATTTTTTTCTTTCTGTCAAATACAATTGCACTGGCAGTGACAAAGGGGGCCCAGAGCAGTTGTGTCCCTGGTGTGCTGCATTGCTCAGACACCCCTGCTGCCTCTACTGCCTTGGGGCTCCCCAGTGCCGCCAGGACTGCTTTGCTGGTGGGGATGGTGGGAGGTTTTAGGCTGTGCTGAGGCTAGAAACCATCCATGGGGACTGTCCTTGAAAAAGCCTCGTGCTGTGTGTTGTACCAGTGAAATGAAGGTGCAAATGCTGTGATTGAGGGAGCCTGCCTGTACCCCTGCTTTTAAACCCTCACCTGGAGCAGGACCTTCCATCACTTCAGTGGCCAACTGCTGCCACTGCCACCCACAGCCAAGGGATGTTTGCACAGAGCAAATCTTGGTTGTCAGGAGATCTCATAGCCTGTGAACCTGCACTAACGAACTTCAGTGCTAATAAAATCAGTTTCTTCATAGCCTTTCAAATAAGGTTAGGGATTCTTGGTCTTTAAAAGATTCAGAGGGGAGAGACACAATTCTGGAGAGTTAGAGTCTGGTGACCTGAATTAATGTTGGATCTTATAACATATGTACTAGGAGAAGCAGAAACATGGCCCGGTATTCGTGACCAGAGCAGAGGCATTGTTAAGATATGCCTCAGGAGAAAGAGAAATAAAAATAAAGGAGGAAGTGTGGTGTTTTATGTTAATGATGAGTTAGGCTGTGAAGAATTAAAGAATGTAGATAAAACAGAATATTTAGGGGTTGGAGTCACTTAAGGGAAATCTGGCAGGAGGCTTTTTTTTGGGGGCTGCTGGGGTAGTGCATCAGCCATCCAGGAGCAGAGATAATCAATGTTGGAACCTGCGGTGGAAATCAGAGACTGATAGTTTAATAGACTCAAGGAAGGGAGAGGAAAACCCTTTGGATTTCTTTGAGAGCTAGCATGAGAAATTGCAGGCCTGACAGCGAGGACTGCTAATAAGCCATTGTAATTCCACCTGATTAGAGAATGGCAAGTGCAACGTGTACATGGGAGAAGAAGAAAGGGGTCTGGGTAATGACTGGCATGTTAGCCTGACCTTGGCAGTGCACAGGGCTTTTGAACAAATTTTAAAGGAAAGAGTAAGTGGAGTTGTAGAGCTAAATGAAAAAAATGGGTAAAATGTACATGGATTGACCAGCTGTAGATTGTGCAGGTTAATCTACTCCCTCTCTTTGATGGAACAGCTGATTTCCCAGTCAAGAAAAATGCAACAGATCTTATCGGTGTGAAACTTCGGAAGAACGGAAGAGCACTTCTGGTGGTCTGCAGCAGTTGGTCAGGTCATCTTGGCTCAGGCAAATAGATTTTTAACTGGAGCAGGTGAGGGCTGCTGGGGTGTTTGAGGGAGTGCAGGGGGACACTGAAAACCTTGGTTTGTTTAGCTCGGGACAAATGGAGAAGAGCTACAGTTGCTGCCTAGGAGTGCATCGGGGTAGATGTGAGAAGCAAGGAGAGGGTGTGGAAGGTGATGGGCAAAGTTGGCATGAATGAATGTCCACAAACTGTCCAGGAGCATGTCTAGACAGCAACGGAGCAAAAGGTACTGCCAGGTGTTATTGCAGGGAGCTTCTGAAACACCAAAAGGAGTGAAGGGGGCAAAAAGCTGATGAATTCAGGATGGTTACTTACCCTTTTCCAGAAAAAAAGTACATAACCGATTAGGTGTAATGCCATGGGCAGAATCTGCTGACCCAGCAGATCCTGGTTAGCTGTGTACATTGTTTTATATAATCAAAATTTTCCTTTCCAGGCCTCCCAGGTGCTGCCTGCAGAGGATATCCATGAACATGGGGAGCCCATGCAAACTGCACAGAGGTGAGGAGGGCAACATCAGAACGTGGAGCCCATGGGCTCACACTGTTGACGTGGGCTCTTCCAGGCTCCTTAGACCATTTTGAGGCATAGTCTCAGTGGGGCTCTCTGCAGGGCCTGGCAGCAGGGCTTGTTGGAAAGACTGTCTGCAATTACTGCTGTCCCTGGAAATCCATGGCTTTGCAGCAGCATGGGGGAGAGGTGGGACACAAATGGGGTAAAGAGATCAGTTACTCTTGTTACTTTATAAAATGTGCAAGGTGCATCCCAGTCACTTGAATCAAGGACTAGATCCTTGCCCTCTGAAGCTAATGTGACATGGTGCAGTAAAGCTGTGGAGGTGGGTAGGTGAGCTGAAGGTGAGTTATAGCAGTGTCATCACGTGGTCTGTCTGGAAAGGCACTTAGGCAGCATGGTGAAGGGTTTACTGGATTTCTGTGTGTATTTTTATGTTCTTGCCTTACTGCTGAAGAGGAAAGAAGGGAGGAGGAAGCCAGACGGCACTGCCTATCAGCCAAAGATAGAGTGCAGTGCTCCAGAAAAGCCACTTCAGCAGATGACAGGTGTGGGACAAGTCAAAATGATTTTCTTCAGATGTAAGCCTACTCCTGTTTTCCTTTTTTTAAATTCTCCTTCCTATGGGGTGCAATTCTGCAGCAAAGGCTCTGGGAGAAGAAAAGCAAATGGGAGAGGATTCAGGCGGCATGTTACAAGAGAGGGCAGCTAATGTCATGTTTTTAATTTGCTGGGGTTTATAATTTAAACCTGCTTTGGAACAAAGCTGCTCTGTTTCCCTTGATCTAACAGCATTTGTCCTGAGCAGTTAGTATCAATATGCAGAGTATGAAAATCTCTCTTGCTTGCACCTTTCTAACAAGCTTAGAGTTTGCCTTGGGGAGCAGGAGGAACCTGTGGCTGCCGAGGCTGAGTCTATGAGAGCTGAGTCTGTGTCTGAGCCTGCGCAGGAGGCACCGAGGTGTGAGCTCTGCAGCACTGCTCTCCCACCTGCCCACAGCAGAAGAGCCCAGGGTGAACCTCTTTCCTTTGATGTAGCTGATGGGGGACATCCCCTAAGCCACCCTGCAGCTCCTGGCTGTCCCCCTTGGGCTGGGACATACAGGGGTGCAAAGCCCCTCCTGGAGCAGCTGGCACATCTGCAGGAAGGCAAGAAATGGCTGCGGTCTTCGCAGTTTTGTGCACATGAAGTGTTGCCATCAGGCTCCTGGTAATTTGCCAGCACAGTCCTCTCTTGGGTGAGGCTCAGGCACCCTGGTTGTCCATTCTCAGCAGCACTTAGTAGAAGAACACGGCTCTGAGCTGCCTGAGGTAGTGAGGCAGCTCTGGAAGCAGCAGCAGGAAGAGGCTGCATTGCTTTCTGCCGGCCGCTCTGCCTGGTTGTGTTGCACTCTGTGCAAAGCAAAGTAGATTGGGGTTTTAATAAATGATTATAGGCTTTGTTACCAGGAGATAGTTGGTGTAGCAAGAAATGTGGTTTGACTTCAAATTGATTAGCCCATTTTATAAATGTCATAGTGGGTTGTTTTGTGTGAGTTCTTTTGAAGTGAGCCCTGATGTTAGACATGGAGTAAAACATGCTCAGCCTGGATTCATAACAAATGCTGTGAGATGCTTTATTTAGAGAGAAAAGCCACTTGTGATTTCCTATCAGAATTTTGTTATTTATCATAAATCAGCAGAGGCTGTTCTCTCCTCTCTAAGGCCTGTGGTTGAGCTTAATAAATCTTCTATTTGTCAGTATGGGGATTCATGTTTTTAAAGTGTGTTCTTGCATACTTGATCAGACTAATCAGAAAGCCACGCAAAGCACCGAGCGTGTCAGCATGGGTGCCAGACTTACTGAGCAATGCCTGCCTGTTTTTGGAAAGAGACAGTGTGCAGTGTGTGTGTGTGGGAAAAACAAGGAGGAATCCAAAAGTCGAAACAAGAGGAGTGATACCTGGTGCTCTTTGGAGGAACCGTGGGACTAATGTTTGGACTTGGCTGCAGGGAATCCCTTCCTGGTCTTGCATCCATGCTGCTTCTGGCTGCTGTGCACAGCAACAGGGAAGAAAATTAGCAGAGTGAACAGGGAGAGGGTAACGTGGGATAAAGTGAGACTGTGTCTTTCCTCTCTGAGGATGTCCTTCTCCAGGGAGAAAGAAGCACAATGCTGGTACCTGCACAACTCCCACATCTTCTAAGAATAGAAAGACTCAAGAGAATTGTGAGCAGGTATTTTTGCTCCCCTGACATGAGGCAGTGACCCTTTGTGCCTTTTGGCCAAGGAATTTTAGAGGGAAAAGTGTTCCCTTTTGAGTATTTTGCACAGGACACAGTTCTATACTGATATTTCACTGTTATCATGGTAATTTATGGCTATTAGATACTGACCACTTGGAAATTATGGCATCATCTGCTGTTCTGAACTGCATGAGACAAGCAGGTGCATGCTGTCACACCTACTGGGTTGGAGTTTCATATTATATTTATATTTTGAACAGCACCTCTGTATTGACCCCACTTGGCAGTAAAAGGAGCCCAGAGATTGCTACAGAAAACTCTGCTGAAGAAGAGATCTCTGTTTGCCCAGGTAAGAGGCACTTGAAAATGTTCTGACTTTTGCACTGCAAACTTCACACTTCTAAAATTCAGAGAAAGAAGAGAATGTTCTAGTAATTTGAAGAAAATGAGATTATTTTTTTTCTCTCGGATATGGTAGACAGGGCTGAAAATATTCAGGTAATTTTGTTTGATTCCTTTGGATCCTTTTCTTCTAAGATACTTCCATGACCAGGAATTGCTGGGGACTTGCTGTTGAGGTGACACCAGGATGTTTATTGGTGCAGAGGGATCATTCAAAACAAGTGTCAGGAGTGGTCTCTTGAAGGCAATCAAGCAATTTTCAAATTTTTTGGTGTCAAGATATGTATAAAACATGAGAGCTGAAATAATTTTTGCCTTACATTAATTAAACCTGTTTGGAACCAATGAGTTTTTCATCCTGTCTCTCCTACCATGTTTGAAATTTTTCCAGTTCAGGGTTTATGTGAAAAAGTTAATTAAGAGACTGTTCCTGTTCACAAGCAGCTGTAGAGGGAGGTCATGATGGTACTTGGAGGCATATTTTGTTGCTAAGGAATATGTGGAGGTCTAAAGAAGGGGTGTGACTGTGAGGGAGACCACAGAATGGGAGCTCTGTTTGTCTCAGTGCAAGGGAGAGATCTATTCTTGCTTTGTCTCTATCCCAGCAAGTGTCCCACATGCTTTCCCTGTGTCTAGTCTCACTCCCCATGAAGCTGAAAAGCTGCAGTGGCTTTGTCCTCACACCATCATGCTGTGACTTTTAACCCCTCATTCAGCTGCAATGTTGCACATTGTCTGATAACATTTGTGGCAAGTCAAAAAAATGTTTTGAAACTGTGAAAACGCTGTTAGGAAACAGTCTAAGTTTTATCAGTGAGTGAGGAGGTGGTTTGGGGGCTGCTGACATGGAGATGTTTTTCTGCAGAGACCCAGCCAAGTCCGCTGGAAGCTGTTGAGGCAGAGAGAGAAGAGCTCTGCTTGGGCAGTGGAGAAGCACCTATACAGGTAAAAGAGCCTGAAACTGGGGAAAAGTCCTGTTTCTAGTCCTGTCTTCCAGACCTTGGTTCAGCTCGGCTGTGCTAGTGTTTCCACTTGGGGAGCAGGGGCTTCTGCTGTTGAGATACTCATAAACATTTTCCTCTTCATTCTTCTCCACTGCTTCATTACTCCATTCCCTTTTGGCTGGATGTTGTATGCAGCTGCTGCTGGAGCCTTTCAGTCCTGTAGCTGGAGAGTTATAATCAATTCCAGCTCTTCCTTTTCTACCACATGAACTGCTGGGCTGGAGGATGCCATCAGTGTGACAGCAGAGCTGTTGCTTGGCCAGGCTCAGGCGTTTAGTGCTGTGATGTTCCTCGGGAACTATGAGAGGGATCCTAGTAAACCTCAGTCACTCATGTTGTGACACACTTCACTCTGTTACAGTTCTCTGAACTTTGGTGTTTGTTCTCCACAGACCATCTCCAAGAAGCTGAGAGGAGAGGTTCACCCAGAGAGACTGGGCTGGGATAAAGATGACATTAAAGTGTGGAGGGCTGATGTTGGTTTGCAGTCCAAGGGGAGTGACCCAAGTCTGGGAATCTTGATATCTGTGAAATAATAGTGAATAGCAATGTTGAGTCAGTGGCAGGGCCATTCTCTTACCTCGCAATGAACATGTTTGCTGTTGTGTGGCTCCTTTCCCCCTGTTGTCACACCTGTGCAGCAACTGCTTTGCAGCTGTCACTGTATCAACATCTGATTTCAGTTCCTGCTTCTGATAAAACTCCCTTTGTCTGTTAATTTAGAGAGCGATATCAAAGGGGTTGCCAAGTACTCCTCTGGCAGGGTACGTGAATACAGAATCATACAGCTCTTGACAAGAGGATTCATTTATGGAAAGCTCATTCTGGGAGTCTGCAGCTTGCACAGTGCGTCTGCAGCTCTGATGTCTCATTGTCACAGGCCTCTTAATAAACCAGCTTCTGTTCTCGTGTGCCTTTCATTCTGCAGGTATCTCAGAGCACTGCTCAGGCAATTAGAGACTGCAGCAGGGTGAGGTGGTCGTTCTATGCTGAGCCAGGTGGCCGCAGCCTCTTGAAGTACATTCATGACCCATTTGGCTGTGGCTGGGGTGCTGCCCTGTCCCTTGTGCTTTGCAGAGGGTGGCCTGGGTCTTACCTCTACCTACATGGCCAAAGATGATGGCATAACTACCTGAAGGGTGGTTGTAGTGAGTTGGGGGCTGGTCTCTTCTCCCTGGTGACAAGCAACAGGGCAAGAGAAAATGCTCTCAAGTTGCACCAGGAGGGTTAGATTTAGATGTTAGAAGAAACTTCTTCACTGAAAGGGTTGTTAAGCACTGAAACAGGTTTCCCAGGGTAGTGGTTGAATTGCCATCCCTGGAGGTGTTTAAAAGATGCGTAGGTGTGGTGTTTAGAAATGTGGTTTAACACTGGACGTGGTAGAGTTAGGTTAATGGTTGGACTCGATGATCTTACAGTCCCTTTCCAGCCAGAACGGTTCTGCGATCAGCGCAGTGTTCAGGAGTGGTGCAGCGGGACTTCCTGGGGATTGTTTGACAATATTATAGTTGGCAGCAGGTGCCGGTCCGGAGCCTGCAGCCCTCCAGGAAGGCTGCAGAAGCAGCTACCACGTGCAGCAGTGGTGAGCATGGAGCCAGCACAGACCGCTGGGAATGACTTCTTTCTGGCAGATGCTGAGCCAGGACACAGGAGTCTTGTTGTTGAGCTCAGCCTCTAGTGTTGCTCTTGGCTGGCTGTTGGCTGCAAGTACTATGTCTTGTAGGCAATTTCCTCTGCTAAAGAGGAGAGCCAGCAGCCTCTGACAGTGGTGACTGGTTCTGCAGTTGAGGTTTTCCAGGCTGTTACAGTAAGGTTTTGTACAAGCGGTTTTGGGACCATGGTGTCTTTTGTTACAGAATGTTGCATTTCCATTTAAAATTAGTAATTTAACACCAAATATAGGCGGGCAGAGTGTGCAGAATCAGTCATCTCCCAAGATGGCTTTAGAAAATGGCATCTAGAAAGGAGCAGTGCCTGCTGCTTTTCTCATCATTTTTTTAATGTGTGTTGCCTGACTAGGATAGCACAGGTTTGATCTGATCATTCATATTTGACACATTGTGGTTTTTATGTCTCTTCTGTGTGATGCCCCACTGTGAGGACTTCACAAGATGTGGTGATACTGTGATGTGAGAGCAGGGTACAAGTGCTAATGCTGTCAGCAGCGTGTGTGTGGCTGGAGGAACTTTTGTGGCAAATCCTCCACAGAAATCCAGGGGAGAGAGCCTCTCTTGGAATGAGAGAGGAGTTCCTGGGGCTTGGTGCCCTAGCCTTTCAGCTGGTGTCTGGGAGAAAGGCATTTTGTGAGTTGGATTCTCAGTTTAAGGTCCAGTCCTTCAGGTTTTTTTTGCATAGCTGCTCTGAGTCAACAAAGCACTCTCCTTCCCTGTAGGACATAAAAATCAGGATCAGACCCTCATTTGGAAGAGCAAGTAATAAACTGAGTATTATGACAAAGGGCTCCAGTGGCCTGAGCATCTCAGCTGACCCTCATTGCTGCTTCCCTGAAATTCCACCCTTGGAGGGAAGCAGACAGCAGTTCTGCTGCATACTGTCTATGTGTCACTGCTTAGCCTTAAGAACAGAAAACTCTCTTATATTGTTTTTCTATAGGTTCATTCTACATGGTTAAATCTAAATAACTTATTAAAATAATTGTGGGGAGAGGAGGAGTTCTTTCTTAAATGTGGAAAAACCTTGTAGGAAGCCTGACTAAGCAGAGATCTGGCTAGGAGTGAGATGGCAGCAGTCTGCTGCCTCTTGGGGTCAGGCATAGGGAGCAGGCTGTGTCTCTGCTCGTGGGTAGTGGAGCACCTCTGTGTTCTGTAACCAATGCAAAAAGGGAGTATTGGTGAGTGATAATGGCACCCAGAGAGCAAACACAAGCTGTGACATCTTGTCCTTGTGAAAAGCCACTGCTAATAATTTTGTGTGACATGGATTTTTAACGGTGTTGCTTCACTTCTTGATTGGCACCCCCTCTGGTGCCTGCTCCAGCCACCTCCTCTAGAGAGGAGGAGCTTCCCGGTGATCTCTCCAGACTCCCTAAAAGCACAGCAGCTTCCTTTCATCTCGGGGAAAGCTCTTTTCCCAGACAGTGCCACCTGTGTAGCGTGGATCATGTCCTGAAACTGATGAGCACAAGTCAGGTGTTGAACTCTTGCTTTGCCCCATGAATTTTCCATCAGTTTCGCTTCTGAGCTTTCCTGATTAATGGAAGCTTTACCATTTTTCCACGGTAGTGCAGGTGGTGTTTGCCTTAAATGGTGTGCATGGCTGTGCAAGGACGTTTCACCATGATTCAGCAGGGCATGTTGCCTTTGGAAGAAGAATTAGTTATTAGTGCTGCACAGTTTACTCAGCTAGTGGTGTTGCTTCTGACCAGTATGTGATGAAGGGAGAATAAAACTTTCCAAGAAAAACTATGGGTGAGTAGCTACTGGGCAGCATGGAGCTCTGCCCCTAGCAAAAGAACAAAAAAAAAACAACTATGAAAATGACATTTTTAACTGTCTGACTTTTTTTTTTTTTTTTTTTCCTTAGGCTGGTGGAAATGGAGATGCTGGCAGGGCTGTGTCAGAGTGCAGTCCTGCAGCTGCTGCCCATGTGTCGTGCCCGCTGTGTGACCGGGGCTTCCCAGCTGCGGAGATCGAGCTGCACGCCATGTACTGCAACGGCGTCCTGGGAGAGGAGGCTGGTGGGGAGAGTCCAGGTCTACCAAGTGCTGCTTCTTTGTCTTTGCTTTCTGTGCTCATCCTCCTTTCCCTTGTGGCCAGGTGCTGCAGTCTTGTCCCTCTCAGGGTATTTGGTGCATGGTGTGGCATGCAGGGAGGTTTGTTCATCTTGTTCCATCTCTGAGAAGGCCAGGAGAGTGGTATTGGAGTCTCCTGTGTTTCCAGCACCTCCTGCACAGAGACATCTCACTGATTGGATTCATAATTCATCACATCATTAGTCCCTTGGAAGTGTGTAAGCTGAATATTATGCCAGGATCTGGCCTTGGATGCTTCAAGCAGTGCTTGTAAGACAGATCTATTGTGTGTTTTGTGAGGACCTGCAGTGCATCTGCTGGTGGTAGAAAATGGCTGGCTCCTGAGCCACGTGGGTGAGCATCCTTCAGGGCTCTCGAGAAGGGAGAATGTTCTGTACCACTCCAGGCACGGCCTGTGCTCTGCAATGAGTCTGACATTTGTATGTACAAAAATGGCTTGTTCAGCTGTAAGAGAATGCAGGAAAGTTTCCCTCCCTCTTGTTCCTCTAAAATTGCAAAATGATAGCTATCGATCTGGGAGCTTGGATTTTTCTCCCTCATGTGAAGAATGAAGCATAGAGGCACAGTCAAAATTCCCATATAATCCTCTTTGCAGTCTTTTCCCTATCAGTTTTCTGTAGCCAACCTTTGTAGAGCTTAAGTGAACAAATACGCCAGTTGGCTATCAACATATTCAATAAGTTATGTTTTAGCTGCTGCTTGAAATGTAAAGTCAGTGTTAGTACAATGTCAGGTGCAATATCAAGGTAGTAGCTTGTAATAAGATTAACTTTTCAGGTTGTGAATATATAATTTTCAGCTACATGTTTGGTTATTAAATGCAACCTAAATCTATGATGTTTAGTAATATGAGCAAATCAGAGCTAGTACAAGAACTGTAACTTCTGCCTTCATCTGGCAGGAGGAAGTTTCACCTTAATGCAGAGTTGATGTTGTTTTAAAATACCAGGTCATTGTTGTATGAAATCTTTGGGGATATGATATGGGTCCTGCCAAGGTAACAGGAGCCAGAGTTAGAGGCTGATACTTCTGGGTACTAAATTTTGGCAGAGAGTTCTCTCTGCAGGCACAACCAGCTACTAATGCAAAGCATTCAGCTCAGGCAAATCAGAAATTGTCACAGTTCCTCTCCCATCCTCAACACAGGTATTATTCTGCTCTATTTTGTAGTGTGGATTTTTAGTATGCATTTTAGCAGGAA
>NW_009953964.1:6861363-6870502 GCF_000747805.2 Chaetura pelagica
GCAGGAATGTCTTTAGCCCTGTGGTAATCAGGTCCCTGGTGTGGCTGGACTTTGAGTGTGTCCATTGATCCTGGGGAATGCTGACTGTGATCAGGAAAAGGCTTTGAATTCTTTAGCAGTGTGAAGGAATTTGTTCTTTCCTTTGGTGTTGGCTTTCAACAGGACAGAGTTCAAGGCTGGCCTCTCCTCTCTGCTTCCAGACTGCTCTCCTTGGGGATGTTTGTAAGGGTAGTCATTTTAGAATTGTTATTCTGCTGTTCTGGCTTGTTCAGAACAATCCCCCGTAAGAAAACTAACCTGGAATAAAGGGGATTTAGGTCTACAGCAGAGCAATGGTTTGGGGACAAAATCACAGTGATTTGGGTTTTCTGTTGCTAGTTATTCTAGTATTTTCCCTGCAGAGACTAGGCTTTATTAGCCATAACACTCTGTGATGTCTGTGTTGTTTGCACCAAGACACTTTGCAGGACCATGGGGCTTCCTTGACTGGGAGCAGCACGTAACATGGGGCAGAATCCTGCTGGGGCTCCGGCTAGTGGGGCAGCTCATTCTGCTTCCCAGCAGCTGAGCAAAGGCTGCTGTCATCGGGAGAGGTCTGAGCTGGTGGGGTTGGGGTTGAGTAGGCAGGGATGATGTTCAGCTCTGAGCAGAAGCCAGACAGTAGCCTGGCACAGCTGTGTAGGTACAAAAGGACTCTGTTTCCAGGGCTCTTATCTTGGCATTCATCACTAGCACAAAATCCATAGGTAAAGCTAATACATGAAGAGAAAAAAGAGGTGGCAGACTTGTCTTCTGAAGCAAATGCCAGCTCCTATGTGGGTCCAGAAGCTGTTCTCTACCACTGCAGCACTGTGTGCTCTTGGCTGGCTGCTGGCTGCACAGCAACAGCCTCGTGTGCCCTCCAAGCCATGCCCTCATCTGTTAAGAAAAGACTGCTCCAGTTGTCCTTTGGTCCACTGGGTCAGGGGTTCCTGGTCTGTCTTTGGATTTATTAATTGGATTTAGTCCTGATGTCTTCAGAATTACAGATTATGCAGTCCTGCAGACTCTAGCTGTTAGGATTTTTTCTCTTAAAATTACAAAAGGAGGGGTTCTTGCTCACTTCTCCCCTCTCTTAATCATGCACCAAGGTATTCCATTGTTGTGTATCAGGAGGCCAGCTCAGTCCAGCTGATATTTAAGGACAGGCTTTCAAGTGAATTATCTGGGCAAGATGAGTTAGTTTCTTCTCCTTATGTATGTACACAGTTGCTCTGGCTGGACGCCCAGACCACCGCATACCTGGGCAGTATGAAAATCTAATAATGAATTTCCATTTTCCTGTGATCTGAGTAAATAAAAAAGAAAAGCCTCCTGTTGGTCAGTACTGTACCAGGATGGGGAGGGGTCAGGTCCTGGCTTTCCAGCTCAATGACGTGTTAATTCCAAGTGCGTAAGTGGATCCATGGAAGTGCTGTGCCAGCTCCCTCTTCCATCCCACGCTTGGCTGAAGGGTTGGTGTGTGTGTGAGAGAGGCTCTCAGCTGGAGTCACTGTGTCCATCCCTGCTGCTGTCAGTGCAGGAATCTGCTGGTCTCAGTCTGGAGGCAAATCGTGGCCACTACTGAGTACAGCAGATAGTCTCAAGCTTTGGGACATACTCTGTTCCTCTTGCCCTCTATGTGCTCCCAACCTCTCAATTCCCAAGTGAGGCCAGGAAAAATGAAGATATTCCTTCTTCCCAAAGCCTCAAATGCAACCTGATGCAGCTCTTAGCAGCAGCACTGGTGCTGTTAGAAAGCTTCTGACATCAACAGAGGTGGCACTGGCACTGCAGGAAGAGTAATGGAACAGGTGAAGAGGAATGCTTCATCACTTCTGAGAAAGGATGAGTTGCTGGTGACTAGAGCCTGCTACTGCTAGGATCTAGCACAAAAAGTGAGGCGGTGGTGGGGATGAGGAGGAAGGTGATGATTCAAACCACTGGTGGAGCTCAGTGACTGTGGCCTTGCAGCTCTGCCCTGACCTGACCTGGCAGCCCCAGGAGGTGATAGTGGGAGTGTGCAGGGCAGGGTTTGCTTCTCTTCCCCAGGGTGTGAGCTGGAGCCAGGCAGGCCAAGGATGACTTGTCAAGCAGAAGAAATGCTGAGCCAGGGAAAAGGTGGTTCTTGGGCTACAGAGTGTGTCTGACCCAGTGGAGATCATCACATCTGTGAGAGTTATAAGGCTCCTGTCACACAGCAGGTCAGCACTGTTGTGGTGGGGATTTTCCCCATGGCAAGTGTTTTTCCATGTTCTGAACCCCCTTCCCGTGGGCAGCCAGTGTGTTTTGGCAAAGGTCATGCCTTGCCAGCTGGCCCTGTTCTCTCTCCTGTGCCTCTGCTTCCAGCAGCACAACTGGAGGTCTTCCCCTGGGCAGCTGCAGAGCTGGTCCCAGACATCTCTAATGGGCCCATTATGCCAGATGTGTTCACTGCTTTTGGAAGAAAATAGAACTGATTAACACCTGAGCTGATGCATGAGGCTCCCAAGACGGTGTTAAAGGAATATTAATGAGCACACGCTGATTTGGAGAGCAGCTTTCACCATGCTGTCAAAACACACGTGTTAGTTGGGATGCTGAGAGGCTGGATGGCCTGGAGGGTGGCTGTGGTTGCCAGTCCTCCTGGTCAGGCTGCCACTTCAAATGTGGGCCAGGTTAAGTTACAGAGAGACATTCCCTTCAGTGCTGGTGAGACTGAGCTGTTGGTATCAATCATCGCCTGTGAGGCAATACCCAGGTCTGAGGAAACTCTGGAGCTTGTTTCTTCAGTGTGGATGTCTCCCAACAGCTCCTGAGCATCTCGCAGTGCATTTGCTGGTTGTGGCTGCACATCAGTCGTTGCTGCTAAGGGAAAAGCTGTGTTGTGTCAGCAGTATGGGTAGATATTGGCTTTGCCTAATGCTGTAAAAATGGGGTTTTGCTCAAACGCTGAAGGATTTGCTTTGTTCTGCACAAAATTTTGTGCTTCCCTTTCTTTATGGGCTGACAGTAACAGGTTTGTTGTGCCTATACCTTGGATTTGGACCTTTCTCCTAGTGAGACCATGAGAAGCAATGTTACTGGGCTGGAAAACAGCTGCCTGTGTTGTCCCCTTAGGCAGCTTGCCCAAGAGTGCTTACTGTGACATCTGCTTTGTAGCTGGAGTCTTGAATGTCCCTGGTGAAGCAAGCTAAGCTATCTAGTATGTTCCCTGAGGATCTTAGCTGGTGGCATGTCAACAGGAATACACTGAGAGGCATTTGACTGAAAGAGACAATGCTCCAGTGTGCTTCTTGCAGATGCTTGGAGAGCAGGTTTTGGAAAGGCTGCTTGGGCTTTCTGAAGGAGCAGAGATTGTTAGACCTGTCATCAGAGTGCTGGTTAGCTGGGATCTCTCCAGCTACTGATGTGTGTCAGGACTGGCTGTTCCCTGCTGCTGCTGGAAGGCAGCATCACTGATGCTTAGCTCTGGTAGAGGTCTTCATCCAGAGGCCCCACAGAGCTGTAAGTGGACAGCAGCACAGGTCAACCTGGTTCAGCGGTGAGTGTAGGCTGATGGTTGTAACCTTCCCTTTCCAGTGTGAGCTGTGTCCCTCCCCAGCAAGGCTTGCTCTTCCTGCATCATCTGCAGAAGGGTCAGTGCCTCTGTGTGCCCCCTGCCTGGGTTCTGCTTCCCCCCCCAAGCTCACAGTTGCCATGCTCCCTCCCCTGGGGTAGGCACAGGTGCTTGGTTTGGCAGAGAGTGGAGCTGTGCTGCTTGAGCAGCTGTGGAACTCTTCTCCCAGGCTGTTGCGCTGCTGCGCGTCAGCTTTAAAATTACTGTAAACTGCATACTGTTGATCCAGCTGTTTGTGGTGGAAGACAAGTTACAGTGTGAAATGGCTAGCTGGCTTCTGTCTCCAGGAAAGGTAACTTCTCTGGTATCCTCCCAGAAAAAAGGAGAATTGGCCAGCTACCTCTTCTACAGGAAGGAAGACCCTGCCTGTCCCAGTCCAGTATTTCTTTTCCTCTACCATCACTTCTGCTGCAGCCTCAAGTGGAAGAGATTGAAACGTGTTGCATTTGGACATGATGTGGGGATGCTTTTGGGGTGGATGGCAGGTAACCCTTTGTTTTTCCTCCAGTGCTCACCCGGCGTCAGAGAGAGGCAAGAAGTAAATCTGCCAGTGGTGAAAGTGGCCCAACGACCTTAGACACTGACAAGTAAGTAGGTATGCTTGCTCCTCCGAGATTGCTTCTGTGCTTCAGTTCTAGCTTGCCTGTGGATGTCTTTATTCCTGTATAAATGCTGACTGCTGGCTTGATAGCAATGTTTCCTGAAGAAATTACCTTCTCTCAGTGCCTTTTGTCGCAGTGCTGGCTATGTTTATACTGTAGCAAGAGGAATTTGCTGTTCTCAGATTGTTTATTTTTGCACTAATTTCCTTTTAGCCCAATCCATGGTGGGTCAGGGTTGCCTGATCTCTGGCCGCTGGAAAGGGAGCTGTAGCTAGAATGGTGCTAACTCAGCCAGTTACTAATGGGAGATTTGAGCTTGGTAACCCTGGGTAGAGAAGAGGCTTGGACAGGGAGGCTGTCAACAATGCACCTGTAGTGATATTCTTAATTAAATTAGACTTTCAGAATAGCAGTGGCTTTGTTTAATCTCTTCCATGCAGCCCCTCCTCCTGCCACCCACACAAAGCATCATAAGAGAGGATCTGACAGTAAAATCCCTGCTATGGAAGCAATTTTGCTGTTACAAACAGTGGATGGCAACATCACTAATGGAATTAGGCTAATTATAGAGAGGACAGCTTCTGTTTAGACACATTATCTGGGTAATCAGCACTGACTGGAAAGAAAATACGGGAAAAGTACTGCAGAGTTTTGCTCGATGGGGGCTCTCCATACACATTTGAAAGCCTGGGGTGAGTTTTACTAGGGGAGTATTGCTTATCAAACTGAACACAATGCTGCTGGGGCTGGTCCCTGCAGGCTCGTCTCTCCTTGGAGATGGTCCATTCCTGAATAGCTCTCTGTGTGGATGCTTGAAGAACTGGTGCCCTCTTCTGCAGGGTTCAGTCCCCGCCGAGAGCTGGAGTGGAAGTGAGTGTAGCTGTGTAAATCCATGCCTGACCTTCATCTCCTTTCACCCAGGATAATGTTCTTCCCAGGCACACTCAGTCGTCCTGCATGAGTCTGGGCATCTTCTACACAAATGAAGGGGTTTGAGGAACACTCCCCCCAGCAGGAGCCTGTGCTCTGCTTTCCTCGCCCAACATGGCATGATGTAAAATGGAGACAGTGCAGAGAAAGACTTGATTTACTAGTCAGACAAGTTCATCCAGCCCTGGTAAAATGTCTTTCTGATTTAACACACTTGGTTTGCTTTTCAGGCAGAATTTAACTCCCCTTTGCAAAGGCCTCACACTTCATTTCTGTGGATTTTGACAGGGTGCTTTATGTCTGGGGAGAAATCAGTGGTGTTTGAGATAGTTAGATGAGCAGATTTGATTACCATCCCGCTGCTGCAGCAGCAGGATAAGAGGAGCAGGCAGGGAAAACTGATAATCACTCAGTCTTTGCCATTGGTGCCACCCTGGCCCCACTGAGCGAGACCCAGTTGGGTGATATGTCTTCTCCATGGTGTGACCTGGAGGAGAAAAGTCACTGCTGGTGGCCGGGAGCCCAGTGCGGGGCAAATCCTAATGCAGTGCTCTGTCCTTTGCTGCCTGGCAGGTTTGAGAAGTGCTACCTCTGTAAGTCACTGGTGCCACTGCTGCAGTATCAGAGGCACGTGGACAGCTGCCTTCAGGCTGCTAGGCAAGCTCAGGGAACCAGGAGGCTGCGAAGCACCAAGGTGAGGGGCAACCCTGCAGACAGTCTCCTTTGCTTTATGCTGGGTTTGGGGCTGGGTTGGCAGCAGGAGCAGTTTCCCTGCTTGATGGGATGAGCTGACCTGGTGTAGCATTGCCTGTCCCAGTGGGCTGCTGAGGCCAGAGAGCTCATTGCCCTCCCTCCTGTGACACTCTGTGAGAGCATGGACCAGTCCCAGGGGTGAGCTAATCCAGCAGAGCTGCTAGGAACCTCTCCAGCAGGCAGGCAGCCAGGGCTGTCTTGCTGCCAGACAGCATGCCTTGGTCCTGCAGGCTTCCTCAGCTGAATGTAGATGGGGGGCAGTGTCAGGGTGACAAGCATATCTGACTCCATCCACAAGCCCTTTCCCATGGGGAAGGCTTCAGAGCTGAAGCAGCGAGCACTGCTCAGTGCTGGGAGCAAGCTGCAGCACCCCAGTGAGGGAGTGAGTGTGCTGGAGGTGTGCTGGGTGTGGGGGACGTGCCTTGCTAGGGGAGGTGGGAGGAAGGAGCATGGGTAGCAGCTGGCTCACCATCACTTGGCAGGTGTTGGCCCCCAGTGTATTTTTTCCTGCTCATGGTGGTCCCAGGGCAGCACACAGAGGGTCCTTCCTGGCCTTCCCACTGGTTCCTGCAGGCAAAGCCCAAGTGCTGCAGCTTTGCCTGCGCTCAGAAATGTGATTCTCAGCGTGAAGATGCAACATGATGTCTTAGTTTTGTATAATCCCTTAAATCCATCACAGGCCTCAGCCCTTTGGGGATTCAGATGCAAATGATGAGATTTCTGGTTGATGATTTTGGCTGGGATACAGCCAAGTGCTTTGTGGTTCAGAGTACCACATACTGCAGGGCATGGCTGCTCCTGTGTGTCACCATCTCCGTGGGGGCTGTTCGACTCTGTCCTTGTGCCCCACAGCTGGCTGGCATGTGGCATCTTGGGTGCAGGCACGGGCACAGGGCACGAGAGAAAGGTGCTGGAGCCAGGCAGCCCTTTGGGATGGCTTGGCAAGGCTCTTTTGTTACCTCTGGCCCTGCCTTGTGCTGTGGTGGCAGCTTGCTGGGGGGAACAGGTCATGCTTGGGCACGGGCTGGGCTGTTGAAAAGCTTCCTATGGCACTGTTGGGCTGTGTGTTCCTGCTACTGCCCATTCTGGGGTGTTTTGCAGTTCTGACCCCACAGTGAGGATGTCAGCACCTTCTAGAGGAGTCCTGGGGGCAGCGAGCAGCCAGGAGAGGGGACTTTGTTGGACCAGCAAGGCTCAAAGCAGCAAGGCCAAGTGGTCTTCCCTTAGCCTGTGTGACCAGCGTGGCTGCTTCTTTCCAGAGGCTGAGAGGCAGCACGTTATTTGTCTGGCAGTGCCCTGCAGGACAGGGCACTTCCCTCCAGCACCAAGCTTCTGTAGGGCACAAAGCAGGATGGGGTCTGCCCTCAGAGGCACAGTGCTGGGGATGTGCCTGAGCCCTGGCAGAGCCTCCAGTGCCCAGGTTTCTCTGTTGCAGCCCCGTGCTCACTGGCTGGGCCCTGTGCTTTGGCCTCCCTTCTTACCAAGCCAGAGCTGCTCTCTGCTGCCTCTGCTCACACACTGGTCAGGCTGGGCATGGGGTAGTGTCCTTCTTGTTGGTGGCCAGCCATGCTCAGTTGGAGGCCCTGGAAATGCAGCTCTGCCACTTGTGTGCAGCCTGACCACATGGGCTGGGGAATGTGTGGCCATAGGACCACCCTGGTGATGGGGTTCCCTCGTGGCACTGCTCTGATGGTGGTTCTCTTCCCCTCGGCAGGGCACTGGAAGGCAGGATGTTGGAAGGCAAGAGAGGGGACTCCTCAGGATGTTGGAGCTCTCGGAGAGCAGGTCTGCAGGTGGGAAACAGTTCTTTTGTCTCTGGCTGGGTCAGGGCTGCACTTTCCCAGCATTTCCCTGGTGGTCCTGCAGGTTTCCCTGGAAGAGATCTGCTCTTCCTAGGCAGAGTGGGACACTGTGAGCTTGGCTGGCTGTTGTCATCCCTTGCTGTCTGCATGTCTCTGCCTATGCCTGCTGGGCCTTGCCAGCACCCAGAGCCCTTTCAGGGGTAGGAGTGTACTCTTAGCCATTGCATCAAGAGATGTCTAGCTTTTAGGGGGGTGGCAGGGTACTGCCTTCCCCACCTGCATGCTAACACCACCTTGGGTCCAAGGACAGGAGCAGATGAGTGGGGAGAAATGCACTCAGCAGTACCCTCCTCCCCTCATTGCCCATTGCTCATGGCAGAGGGTGGCCAGGCAGGACTGATGTCTGCTCTTCTTGCAGGTTGTGATGCGGGGACCCCCCTCTCTGGACTAGGAGAGGAACAGTCCCCTCCTGCCCTCTCAGCTGGAGCTGCAGGGGCAGACAGCCCTAGCTCCCTTCAGCACCTTCCTTGTGACATCTCCCCTGCAACACCCTCCTTGGAAGCCACAGCCTGCCTGGTGGACTCGGAGCTGCACGCGGCCCTGCGCTTGGGCAGCCAGCAGGAGACCAAAGGCTGCCACCGGAGAAAGCGCAAGTTCTGAGGCTGGTGGTGTGGTGGGCAGCCCCCCCTCCAGCTCTCCACACCCTGACAAGGGTCTGTGTGGCACCCAACTCCTGCTTCACCTGCAGCCTTGTGTTCCCAGCCCCTTTTCTATGTTTTATACGACCCGTGCAGGGAGCGCTGGGTGGAGAAGTGACTGTGTGTTTTATAGGTGCCTGTGCAGCTTTGCTCTCTGTTAAAGAAATGGAAATATATTTATGTATGTTTTTATGAAACTACAGCAACACGGAGGAGTTGTGCTGTCTTTCTCTGGGGAAGGGGAGGCACTGGAGGGAGGAGGAACAGCAGACGGTGTGTCCAAAATCATACTTCTCGAGGCCTGTCCTTGGGCTCTGGAGGGTGGTGTGAGCTTGGGACCCGCCCCGGGCAGGGGTCTGCGGTGCTGGTGCTCTGTGCAGCGGCATGTCCATGCCTTTCCCATCTGGGAGCTGTGGAGGGCACCTTGGTGCCAGCTGACAGAGACCAGTGGAGCCACGGCTGCAGTGTCCCCATGTCCTTGGTGTCCTCCTGTCTGCCAGGCAGCTCGGCTGTCAGCCCGGTGCCCGTGGCAGGGAGGGCTCTGCCGGCTCCCTCGGCGGCTTCAAGGGCGGGATGGAGCCCCTGGGGGGTCCACTCGTCCTGCCGAGGGAACCCTCACCGGAAACGTGGGGAGCTCATCAGTGTGCTGCTTAATTAACAGGACGTGCTGACTCGGAGCTAACTAAAATTAGGATTTAAACGTAAAAGCGCTAAAGGGAAAGGAGGGCGATGCAGCCG